>NC_056524.1:72849672-73157793 GCF_019175285.1 Sceloporus undulatus
GTTAGCTGCCCCGATTGTTCTCAGAGGGGCGGGATACAAATAATTTTAATTATTATTATTATTATTATTATTATTATCCACACTGCAGAAATAATCCAGTTTGAGACCACTTTAAGTGCCCTGGCTCAATGCTAAGGAATTCTGGGAACTGTAGTTTTGTGAGACACTTATTGCCTTCTCTGCAGGGAGCTCTGGTGCCACAAGCTACAAATCTCCCTAGCACTGAGCCAGGGCAGTTAAAGTGGTCTCAAACTGGATCATTTCTGCAGTGTGTTTTGGACCATTTGTGATCAGGAATAGGCCCCTTTCACCTCCAATAAGGTAATGGCATTTTCACTTGTGGGCACATTCTCTGCAACCCCAGGAGATGTTTAGTGGTTGCCTGTTTTAATCTGTTGCTCGTATGTTTTTGTTGCAATGGTATTGTGTATTAATTTTGTACTGTATTCCATTTTTCTCAACGCAGGCCCATTTTATTTTCTATTTATTTTATTTATTATGTGTAAACCTATAGCGCTTTGTAAATAAAGTTTAATTAATTAATTAATGACAATAATAAGTCAGAAATGGCTTTCAAAGATCCAAGAAGACACACAGCAGAAATATCCTGGCTCAGCGCTAAGGAATCCTGGGAACTTGTAGTGTTTGTGAGAAGACATTTAGCTTTCTCTTTCAAGAGAGCTCTGGTGCCCACGATAAATGAGAATTCCCAGGGCAGATAAAGCGGTCTCAAAGCGGATTATTTCTGCAGTGAAGAAGCAGCAGCAGCAGCAGGGCTTTTGCAACGCAGGCGGAGTCCTAGAACGTTGGCGACTGCAGCGGCGGCGATTGTGACGTCATCGGCGAGCGTTCGATGGAGCGTCCTGGCTCCGCCCCCAAGAGAGGAATGGTCTGCTGCTGCGTTCGATCATGGCTCCCGCCGCTTTGCCTCCCGCCGCCGCCTCTGCCTCTGCCTCGCAGCCCCCAGAGATCCAGTTCGCTCAGCGCTTGGCCGCCAACGAGAAGAGGATCCGAGACCGGGCCCTGAAAAAGCTCCGGGGCTACATCACCCTCCGCACCCAGAACCCATTGGGTAGGACATGCCAGGAACACGTGGCCGGGTCCTCCTTTTCCCGGGCGCGCCCTCCATGTGTCCGGCAGGGATTCCCAAAGCGCCCCTCCATTTTGAGCCTGACTAAACGCACTTAACAGTAGTCCCCAAACCAGTGCCCTTTAAGAGGTTGGGGTTTTTTTTGGACTTCATTTCCCAGAAGCCTCAGCCATGTCAGCCAATAGTGTGGGATTCTGGGAGCTGAAGTCCAAAATCCCATAAAGAGCACAGTTTATTGGGAACCATTGCTTCTAGTATGAGGCCACTTTAACTGCCCTGGCTCAGGGCTGGGAATTGTAGTTCATTGTGGCACTGGCAGGGAAGGCTCAGTGTCTCTCAGGACTACACTTCCCAGAATCCCCTAGCGTTGAGCCAGGGCAGTTAAAGTGCTTTCAGGATGGATTATTAGAAGCATGAGTTTACATTTATATGAGTGGGGTTTTGGGGGAGGGGGGGTTAGCTTTCACTTTGGTCATGTCCTCCATTTTTTTTTCCTGGACTGTCCTCCATATTGTGGGGGCCTGGTCCTCCTTTGCTGTGGGCTTGTTCCTGAAGTGCACCCATGCGTCTGTCATCTACACGGTGGAGATTAATGCAGTTCAATACTGCTTTAACTGCTGCGGCCCCATGCTACAGAATCATGGGGATTTGTAGTTTGGAGAGGCACCAGCACTCCCTGGTACCAAAGGGAAAGCTAAAGGCCTTCTGAAACTACAAATCCCAGGATGCCACAGGATGGAATGGCCTAAGTACCCGAAAAGCACCAGATCTTGTCTGATTTTGGAAGCTGAGCAGGGTCAGCCCAGGTTCCTACTTGGGTGGAAGACTAGTAATGAGTACCAGGTGCTGTAGGCTATATTTCAGAGGAAGGAACTGGCAAAAACCATTGCCGCATGGCAGAAATAATCTGGTTTGATGCTGCCACCGTTAAAGTGGTGTCAAACCGGATTATTTCTTCCGTGCGGACACAGCCTGAGTTGAGAAAACCCTGTGGGATTCAATTCATAGAATTGCTGTGACAACCTACAGATCCCAGGATTCTGTAGCATGGAGCCCTGGCAGTTAAAGCAGAGTCATAGTGGGTTAAGTCTGCAGTGTGGATGGAGCCTCGGTTAGTCCCAGAGGTACTACAAGGTCCCTTTGCATGACAGATGACTTGGAGGTGCATAAACACGAGGTACCAGCACTCTGATACCAGAGGGAAGGAGACCTTGTAGAACTACAAATCCCAGGATTCTACAGGATGGAACTACAGCATTGAAAGAGGTGTCAAACTGCTTGTTTTAATGTCGTGCTTATAATTATTAAACCATATGTTATCCTGGGAGGAAGAGATACACATTATGTATACGGGTAGCAGTTGTTGTGGCACAGTATAAACTTTGCAACTTTCTCTAATGCAGTTTTTTCTTTTTCTTTTGGTGCTTCAGGGAGCTTTAGCCAAGAAGAGCTTTTGAAAATATGGAAAGGACTATTTTATTGTATGTGGATGCAGGATAAACCACTACTTCAGGTATGCCAACAATCCATATAAAACTGTATTATAAGGATGGTGTTACTGTGTATGTGTAGCTGATTCATGTGCATATTTTCTGGGAAGGAATTCCCACTTGCTGCAAAGTCCTGTACAAAGCCTTGATATGATAGCCCAGTTTAAATACTTGAAGGGATGTCATATTGAGGAGGGAGCAAACTTGTTTTCTGCTACTCCAGAGACTAGAATGCGGAACAATGGATGCAAACTGCAGGAAAAGAGATTCCACCTCAACATTAGGAGGAACTTCCTGACAGTAAGGGCTGTTCGACAGTGGAACAAGCTCCCTTGGAGTGTAGTGGAGTCTCCTTCCTTGAAGGTCTTCAAACAGAGGCTGGATAGCCATCTGTCATGGATGCTTTGATTGAGATTTCCTACATGGCAGGGGGTTGGACTGGCTGGCCCTTGTGGTCTCTTCCAACTCTATGATTTTGGAATACTCTCTCCACAGAAGGGGTACCTTGTACAACCATGTTGCCAGGATAAGGCACACATTGTATGGCTTCTTATTTAATACTAAAACTAACTTTCTGTTTTGCAGTCAGCTCTCCATATCCATGGATTCTTTATCAAGCATTGAATACTTCTAACATTTTCTAATTTAAAATTCTTAAAACTTTATGATACCTTAATAAACTTGTATATTTTTTAAGAAAAAAGAATTCCAAGAACAGAATAGGTATTTCTATGTAATGGATTGTGATGGATTGTGGGATGCATGCTAGTATCTCCAGAATTTGAAAGAAGATCTCTAACTTCAGGTTTTTGTGGGGATTTTATTACGTATGCTGTGTCCGAATCTAAAAGGCCTGTAGTTCCTCACAGTTTAAGCTTAATTTTGAATGTTCATCTCTCTTTTTTCAGCATGTTTTTATATCTAACTGTGAAAAGCCTGATTTTAATGGGCTTGATTTTGGTCTCATTGGTGATTTAATTATGAGAAATTCACAAAAAGCTTTTTATATTTAGGAGACTTGATCAAACAAAAAAGAGGTTTGAGGGTTTTATATCTTTTCAAAAGGAAAGGGAATCAACTTGTGCAATATTTTCTAATTTTTAGGAGGAGTTATCAAACAACATATCACAGCTTGTACATGTCATTGAAAACATGGATGCCAGTAAGTGCTTTTATTCAATATTTTTTTTCTTGCATGCTCAATGGCTTCTAGATAAGATTTTTTAATGTAGTGGTGACAGACACGTTGTGAGGAAGAGCTGGATTATTTTTCAGAATTCAGTGTCCTGGGGATCCAGCTTGATTTTCTAAGCAGATTGTTTTTCTAGCCCTTACCATTCTAGAGCAGACTTGGGACAGACAGTATTTACTGTAGAATTGCATATCAAACTGTTTGCAAAGAATTTCACAAGAGTGAAATTCTCCATCTTACCCCTGACATCCATGGCTTCCATAGATGCTTTTTCACCTGGTGCTTTGGTCCACCATCCAGTCTGACTGTGCCCCACCTCTTTCCCTACATATAAAAGTGGTAGGAGGAGTGAAGCACTGTCAGTCCAAACTTGCACATCCTGGGTCAGAGTGTGGCTGGCTTTGTTCTTCTTCCCTGTGTTCTACACAAAGCCGGGGAGAACAAATCCCCACTATCACCAGCCTGTAATTGGCTATAGTGGGGATTCCTTTCAGGGTAGCGTTCACAGGGGAGGACCTCCACGGGGCAGATGTTCCCCACCATACCTTAAAGGATGTTATGGATTTACATAGGGTTTACTACATGTCTGCTTGTTGAGAAGCTCAGACAATAATTCTCATTAATTTACAGAAAAGATAGTTGAAAATATTTCAGATGGACTACCTTTTGGTTGGAAAATGTACCTCTGATACGAATCTTTAACCTACACTTTATTATTTCATTGCAGGGCATTTATTCATTGAGACCTTCTGGCAAACTATGAATCGTGAATGGAATGGAATAGACAGGCTCCGGCTAGATAAATTTTACATGGTAAGAGCTGTTTCTCCTACTACCATTAAGGGATGGAGTGAAAAGAACTTACTATTATATTTTCCATGAAGGAACATCCATGTTTAGAAAAATATTTCAGAAAATCAATTTTTAAGAAATGAATAGACACAATGGTTTCTGATACTTTTCCCCCCTTACACACACTATAAAATCTCAATAATTTAAGGGAAATATATACTGTTGAGTTGTCATGTTTTAAAAAGCCAGTAAAAATAAATTAGGCTTAATGAGATCCTTTATGTATTGTACATGATACACAATAAAAATTATTTTCACATTAAAATACATACGCTACTGCAGCCTTTTACACACTTGCTCCCTAATAGGTCCTTTGAGCACAGTGTGTCTTACTTCTCAGTAGCCATGTATAAAAATTGCAGTGTTAAGCTGTCAGTCTGCCTGAGTGATGAACTTGGTGATTATTTTCATACTTCCCTGTGACATGAAAAACTGAGGTGGAATATATCTTTTCTAACTTAGTTGATCCGCATGATGTTGAAGCAGTCTTTTGAAGTACTGAAAAGAAATGGATGGAACGAAAGGTATGTGACAGTTTAGGGGAAGATGGATGGGAACGTGTATTTGAGAGAACAGAAGAGAGAAGATGAAACTAATTTTTTCAATTCCCAATTCATTGATTTCCTGCTAAAAATGTATCTTTAGCTCTGTCTAATATATATTATGAACCCCACTTAATGTGTTTTTGTTTTTTGTATTCATTTAACGTAGAGCTTATTGATCTGTGTAAACATTAATCAGCTTGGACTCTTAATGTGTGCTAAAGCACATACTTTGTATAGTAAAATAATGAAGTGGCATTATATTAATAATACAGTTGAGTTTCCCTTGTCTGGAATTCTGAAATACTCCAAAATTGTCCACATGGGTGGCTGATATAGTGACATCTTTGCTTTCTGATGGTTCAGTGTATACAGACTTTGTTTCACACACAAGATTACTAAAAATATTATGTATAAAATTACCTTCAAACTATGTATATATAAGATGTATGCTAAACATAAATGAATGTCATCAGAGGCTGGCCTGAAGACAGAGTGCCCTCCCTCCATAACTGTCATCTTTCGGCCGTTGAGGGAGAGAGCAGGCCGGCCCAGCGTCATCAGAGGCTGGCCTGAAGACAGAGTGCCCTCCCTTCATAACTGTCATCTTTCGGCCGTTGAGGGAGAGAGCAGGCCGGCCCAGATGTCAAATCAGGGCTAGCCTGAAGATAACAAGTGTATTCTTAATGTAAGATTTTCTTGTTACTGTTTATCTATTTTCTTTGTACACTGCTATGATCTATTTGGAATAGCGGTTTATAAATAAAACTTATTATTATTATTATTATTATTATTATTATTATTATTATTATTAGATGTGTGTCCCATCAGTAAGCTATGTCATTATCTATCAAAATCTGAAATCCCAAATATCTTTGATTCCAAGCATTTCCGATAAGGGAGACTCAGCTTGTAATAGTTCTGTGGGACATACCTTGCAAGGAAGTACTTGTAGAATTGTAGACAGTATTGAATTTTAAAACTTGTTCCTTTATTATGAGGTAGGTTGGGGAAATGATGCTGGATTAAAGTAATGTACGCCTGGTACATACCTGACTTGATGTCCGGAGTGGCTTTTTTCCCTCTGCCGGGAAACCACAGCTGCCAAATCATGCGGCTTCCCTGCGGAGGAAAAATAACCTGCAAAAAACAGGTTCTTTTAAAGCCGCAGGGGCAACGTGACAAGTGCACCATTGGCGCACTCATTATGTAAGCACTGTGGGGCAATGTGCAGATGCCACACAGCGCTTACGTAACAATTGCGGCGCCCGTGTACACAGGGCACCGCCATTGTTATGGCACCAGCATGGCACTTTGGCGCCATCTGTACCGGGCCTTAGCTAGCTTTGTGAAAGAGCTTGGTGAACCCAAGCTTTTCCAGTCTAAATCTAACAGTTAAACCACTACAGCCCACTAACAGTGAAATCCTATATGTGTGTGTGTATTAATTATCTGCTTGGAAGTTGCATAAGATGATAATGAATATACACTTTCTGTAACCCATGAATTCTCATACTTCTTTTAAACCCTTTATTAACTCATGGGTGAGGATATCCTCATAATCCTGTTTGTGAGCAATCTTTATGACTGTTTCTATAGGTTTTGTAGCTACCATGGAACTGGAGGAAAGGGACGAATTCTTCAGATAGAAATCTACCCTAAGATTGTTTTTTTTATTGCAAGGTTTCGCTTAAACAATAAATTAAATATTTAGTTATTTGCACATATGCCCGTTGCCCATTTTCTCTAAAATGGGTCATGTACACTCAGTTAAAATGCAATTTCCTAAGTAGACAAAAATTAATTCAACCATCCCTCAAACCAAACGTTTATCTGCCAGTCATATGTATTTAATCATTAAAATGTCTTTCTAGTCAGCATAGTAGCACCATATTTTTACCTTCACTGCCATTATCATTGTGGTTGGGGAAATGCCTGTTCTATGCTGTGCTGTGTTCATTGTTTCAGTGCATCAGATTATTTGCTGCCTGAAAAGCAATGGATATTCTTCTGAAACTGACAAAATTGTCTTATGACATAACATAGATGGATAGAACATGCTGCTTTTTTCCCTTCCAGTTTTACTGAGCCATTTCTAAACATGCTGATGAACACAGTTATGCACCCAGATAGCAATACCCCTGTTGGGATAAAATTGCATTTTATTGATATCTATCTGGAAGAACTGGCTAAAGTTGGGGCTAAAGAGGTAAGAAACAAAACATGTCTGCATATTAATGTAGTGTATAGCAACTCCTCTCAGTAAAATATTTTTTCAAGCCAATACTGTTATGTCTTTTTTCCTAGAAAGGATTCTGAAGCCCAGCTTCAGAATAAAATAAGTAAAGTAAGTAAGTGGCCATGCCTTGTTTTGATTAGCTCAGTTTCTTTCTATTGCTGATTTCAACTGTCATAGTACTGTAGAAGTCTTTAAAAAACCTATATGTTAAAGTGCTTCATAAACAACAGAACCTAATCTTTATCTCAGACTACATTCTGAATTACAAACCTAATCAGTTTTTTTTCTATCTTTTTGGTAATCCATAAAAGAAAATACTTGAAGAAAAATGAAAACACAGTTTGCCCCCCCCCACCATAATTTTCATGTGAGATTGTACAGCAGGTATCAGTAATATGTTGTGAAGGGTTTTTTTTTAAGCTATCATTCTTATGTGCATTTTGAGTTTTGTAGTATTTTGCTTTATGTCCAATACGGCTATCCCTGTGACAATCATTGTTGCAGTCATTGTAGTAGTCAAGCCAACCAAAACTAATACTGGAATGTCATAGATCAGTGGTTCCCAACCTTTGGTCCTCTGTTTGTTTTGGACTTGAGATCCCAGAAGCCCCAGCTAATTTAGCCAGCAGTCAGGAATTATGGGAGCTGAAGTTCAAATCATCTGGAAGACCAAAGGTTGGGAACCAGTGGCATAGATAATGCAAAAAAAGGCTCAAAATTTTAGTGGTATTTCAATGGATTGTGTAATATGTATAAATACACCATATATCTTATATTTCTTCCCCTCCTTCTTTTCTGCCTTTTGTTTTGTTTTGGTTTTTGACAAGAGAGATTTGTGCTTTGAATTTCATTGTGGGGAATGTATTTGTATGCTACTATTTTCCTGATTTAAAGAAAAATCATTTCATGGCTCTTCCTAAGCAGCCACTGGGTAGCAGAATTAAAATGCTTTGGCCTAGTGTGGTGTTGAAATATTTTTGTTGGTGGGAAAGCAAGATATTAGATAAACTAACTAGCTGTGTGTTTTATTCTTACAGCTCACAGCACAGCAGAATCTCCAGTTTGTTGAACCATTCTGCAAAATTGTTTCCAAAACCAAGAAGTATGTTCAGCACTTCATTTTACTGCTTTTATTGGCTCTGGATTTGAAGGAATTGTCAGTGATAGTTGTGGTTGTCTGTATCTTCTATTCATTTTGAAACCTATCATGGGGTTTTCTTGTCAAAATTTATTCAAAAGACATTTTCCATTGCTTCCTCTGAAGCTGAGAGTGTGACTTGCCCAGAGTCATCCAGTGGGTTTCTGTAGCTGATATGGGATTCAAACTCTGGTCTCCTATAGTTCTTGTCCAACACTTAAACAGCTACACCATCTGATTATGTTGATGATGTTTATAATAGTGAATACAGTCAGAATACAGTCAGAGTCTTAATAAACTCAGGCCACTGAGAGGTAGATAGCAACATGTTCTTTGTGAGAGAAGACTAGCATTCTTTTGTGTGCTTGAAAATGAAATTGTGTGTAACTATGGGAACCACATCTTTCTCTGGGTATTGATAATAAGAAAGCTGGTATTTGAACATTGCAGGGGCTACTGCAGTGATCTCAGAATATTAGAGAAAATTTTGGAAGAATCAAAAGCTGGGAGCTCATAATTCTAAATTTCTGTGGCTGATTGCTAGTTGCTTCTTTAATTTTGAAGTTAAATAAATCTAGAAGTTAGATTTTGATGGAATGAAGACATAAGTGTTGTATGTCATGATGATGATCTTTCCCCACCCTTCATTTTTCTTTAATGATCCAGTCACCTTGAGCTGCAGGCCATTGTCCATGGCATCTTTGAAACCATTCTGGATCAGTCTCCATTTGCCATAGAAGATATAATGAAAGAAATAGGAGCAGATAGTGATGCTGACCTATCAGAAGAAGATGAATGCAGTGATGAGGAGAATACATTAATAGCCAAAGGTAAGGCTTGACTACTGCAGTGTTTTCTGTGGTAACTTTTAGGCAGTTACTATCACATATTGCCTTTGAAGACTGTTGTAAACGTCATTGAATTCAAGACGTGGCAGACTATTTAACAGCTAGCTGATGGGAGCATGTAACACTAACACTAATGGATTTGGATTGACTCCCACTTCATTTTCCAAATACAGTTCAAAAGTTTTGGGTTTTTTTATTCCTAGAAGTTCTCTGCACATGGGATGGGAGGCATTATGCTTACATTTCATCCTCCTGCACTTCTCATCACTGAGTTTATCTATAGAAATTTCACTTGATGTTCTACCTCTGCCAGAAAACAAATTTATATCAATATGAATAATATTTTAACTTCTAAATGGATTCTAAAAATCTTATTATAATGACACTTACCAGGGTGGGATGAGCTTTAGTTAAATAATCTAGTGGTGGCATTTATGTTTCTTGAATCTTCCATGCAGATATTTTTGTTTTCCTTTTCTTTTGACTGGTTACTTGCTCATATTCTTCTGTATTTTGTGTGAGATACGTTTACAAACACACACGTTCATGTATCTCGCACTAATATATAATTAGAGAGAGAGAGAGTATATATTTTAGATATACATAAAACATGTATGTTGTAGTAGAAATAATTATATATGTCTAATTATATGTGTATATATATTTATATTTGGCAATAGAGTGTGTGTTACAGTGTTTGCTGCCTTTTATTTGCACTAATGTCTTTCTTTTTATTTGGCAGTTTGATTACAAAACCATTGTCTCAGACTTTGGCACAACTAAAATGCTGCTCATTTCCCACCCTTTTGCTGGTGCTGCATTTGATGCCTGGCTCTTAGATTCCTCCAGCTAAAAAGAACTTGTGATTCAACTTGGATAGGTTGTGCTGTTAAAGCAATAATAACTACAGATTAAACTATAGCTGTAGAAAGCTGGGGTTGTAGAAATAAAAGTCAGAATATTTTTGAAAGCCAGCAAAGCTGAAATCTGTACTAATATACTTATAAATATCAAGTGTGTGCAATTCCAGCATCTAGCTGGGAGCCTTCTGACGCACTCTTTACTGGGTGTTAGAGGGATCAGAGCTGTATCCAGCTGTGGTTCCACAGGCTCGGTACAGTTTGCATAAAGAAGTATTGGATGGCTACTTATACAGGCCTGTAAAAACACATAGGTACCAGCAAAGCCAGAAATTGTGCCAATGTATCATCTCAAAAGGATCCTCAGCAAAATCAACCAAAGAGAAAATCAGATTATTGGTACTGTAGCCCAACCATTAATTCTGGATTTTGGCTGCCTTGGTGGCTTGAAGCTGTTTCTGCATTCCTGTCTTTGGATATTTGCCTCTTGTTCTCTTCCTCCTCATTCCCCACTTTTCTAGTTTCTGCCATAACTTGGTGGATTGTACATGAGTGACATGGTCACTCCCCTTTGAGGGCCAAGGGGAATGACCCTGTAATGTTGTTACTGGAGTGGTGATGTGCAACATTAAACATAAAGTACTTTGTAGCAATATATAGTTGCCCCTCACTTATAGTGGGTTGTCAGTCTTATTGAGGTCAGTATTATATTTTGAGTGCTATGTTACTGAGGTCTTCAAAATATTTATAATTTCTTGATTGTGCAGACAGGCGCTTGCCAAGGACACGCTCAGTAAGAAATGAGGCCCAAGATAAAATTTCAGAAGATACAGATGATAACATTGGGCCTATTCTGCAGGTAACTACAGTTTTAACATACATGAGGTTTAAACAGGGAGCCAGGGTGGTGTAGTGTTTGAGCATTGAGACTACAACTAAAGAGATCAGAGTTCAATTCCCTGCTTGGCCATAGACTTGGCCACTAGGTGGCCTTGGGCAAGTCACACACACTGAGCCCCAGAAAAACCCATGATAGGGTTGCCTTAGGGTCCCTGTAATTTGTAAACAACGTGAAGGCACACAGCAACAGCATGAAGGTTTAACTTATTTAGTTTTTTTTTCCCTGCTACTTGTTGGTTGGTAAAAACACCTCTGACATGCTTTCTCCTTTCAAAAAAGGAAGGCCCTACTATGGTATTGATGATCTTGGACCTGAGTTGAAAAGATGTGGTAGGAATATGGGTTAACCTTAACTAGTGAAAAAGCAGCATGTGGACCTCAGGAGTTAGTCAGGTATATTTACTGAGGTTTCCAGTTCAGGAAACTAGTTGAAAATTAGTAAAATTAGAATGGACACCCCGGGCTAAATGGCTGAGCATAGTTGCACTAATGTCTTTCTTTTAATTTGGCAGTTTGATTACAAAACCATTGCTGACATGCTGTTTGAGTTGGCTAGCAAAAAATGCACTCCTGCTTTTAACAGAAAATGCCTCTATAAAGTGGTTAAAAAGTAAGTTCCCTTGAAATAAACCTTGATCTTGTTGACTTGCACAAGAACCCCTTCTGTCCTACATCTTGAAGTCCTGCACCCCTTCCCATCTACCTCTTTTTCTTTTTTATTGTTAACTTAAGAAGTGTATACTCATTGTAGTGGTATACTCTGTGTATATTTCACTGAAACGACATAAATTTGTTCTACTTTTTTTACAGGTTTCAGGACCTTGCAGAAGGTATGGCTTCAACAAAACTTTACTCCTTTGTTTCCATTAACAATTGTACAATAGTGGATGGTGGCAGAAATATAATTGTGTTAGGTTTGTGAGCCTGGGGAAGGCTTTATTTTTAAAAGCACATTTACTTGAGCTCTTTTATATGGGAAGGAATATTATTCATGGTGTTCTGTTCTCAAACATCAGTGCCTGAAAATCAGTTTAGCTCACTCCTAATGTTAGGGATCGGGAATTCTTTTTGTGTTGATGACCACAGTCCCTTGGGAGTAAATTGTCAGGGTCAAATATCTGCTGTGGGTGGGGCCAAAGCAAAAAAAAACACCTCACCCTCTGTCTTCCTGCCCTCTTTTCCCTTAACCTTTCTTTCTTTTTCTACTCAGCTTGATGCTGGGAGAGTCAGTTTGGTGAATTTGAATTTAGTCCAAGGGCTACACTTCTATAAGATTTTTCCTTTTTTAAATGAAGACCTTGTTTTGCTTGCTTTTAAAATTATTGGCAAGAGCATTGGTGGTTTGCCACTTCAGGTGAAAAGTCTCCAAGACACTGTTTGCTTCAGAGTAATTCTCATTCGGATATTCTTTCATGTCAGGGACCTTTCCACAAGATGAATTTCCTGAGGATGTCTCTACAGATGAAGATGACGATACCTTCAGCAGAAAGAAGTGGAAAAGGAAATATGGAAAATCCTCTGATGAGTCTAAGATGGGGGCAAAAGGTAACTGCTAGCATGATCTTATGCACTTTGCAGATTTACGAAGCATTTTCCAAGGAGGCAGCTCTATTAAATTCAAAAGAGCTTACTGCTTTTTAGATATGTTCAAGGTTATGATTATACTTTTTCATTGTTGCTTTTCTTGGAAGAACTGTCCAATACTTACACACCCTGATTATAATGTCTTTACTGGAAAATTAGACGTGTCTGTTGCTGTTGGACAGTGAATGTTAATGCAAAGGAGTAGGCCTCTGTAAGTGGGTTTAGGATTTCTGGGTAAATATAAAGGCTTCTAGTGTGAAAATCCACCATTTTGTCCTCATTATAATTGTCAGCCAAGATCCATATTAACACCAAATAGTGTGCAGTAAGTATGTAAGTGTTTTCCTATAGCAATGAGTGGCTCATCTCAGGATTCCATTTCCCAGTTTTGCCTACAGCCAAGTACAGTACCTGGGAGATATACAGGGAAGGCTTAATGACAGTATTTCTGTTTTTGTAGTCACTACAGATCTCAAGAGTCAAAGCCATACATTTTGCTTTATTTAAAACATATAGCTGTCTTCAGAACTGCCAAGAAGAAAGATAAGGTGCTACTGTTTAACTGTTTTGTTTTTTATTTTAAAAAACATTTAATTTCTCTCAATAGAGAAAACAAGAGACAGAAAAAACAAAATTGAGGAAGAGGATGACAGTACAGAACCACTGAAGAAAAGGAAGAGGAGAAAGAGAAAGGCCAGTCAGATGGCTGACTCTTACACAGCTGCTGGAAGCAAACAAAATGGATCAGTCAACCTAGAAGAATCCAAAGAGCCAAACCAGGACAATGAATCACCAAGTAGTAAGAGAAGACAAAAGAAGTCTTCAGTTTTGGAAAACAACAAAACTGGCTCTTCGACAGCTTTCATTGGAGAATTGACTGATAATTCTTCATTGAATACACTGACATGTTTGGTAAACAATGTAAAGAAACAACCAAAGAAAAAAAATGGCAGTCTACAGAAAGTTTCTATAGAAACCGTCCATCAGAATGGACATGCTATTAGTCCTGAAGAGGCACCTGGGGACTATGCTGCAGTAGTTCAAGATAGTAAAATGATTAAGAAGAAATGGAAATCAGAGCCCAGAATTATCACTGGAAGTGTTTTTTCTGAAGACCATGTTAAGCATCCAGAGAAAGATAGCCTTGTAAAGTCAGAGCATATAGTGCTCCAAAAAGTGAAGTTGAAGAAAAAACAAAAGTTAAGGAATTTGGTAAAGTTTAGATGTTTTAAGCAGAAAATAGGTTTGAAAAAGCAAAGGAGAATCAGGGAAGTCCTAAATTCCACACAAGAAAAAGAGGTTGAAGGTGAAAACAAAAAGAGCAAGAACAAAGTAAGTGCATCCTTTCTGTCATACTATTCCTACTCTTTCCTGTAGTAGAAAAAACATCCCCTCCATTTCAGAAAGGATAAACCTAAAGGGAAGCAGTGCTGAAGCTGGTCACAGCAGGCGAGGGGGCAGAAATGAAGCTTTTCCTTCTAGTAGAGCATCATCATCATCATTATTATATTTCACTTTTTTTCCCAAAGTTGGAACTCAAAGTGGCTTGCAACTTTAAAAAAAAATACAATTAAAAACAATAATGCAAAACTATTTGAGCAAATGGCTCAACATGGGTATGTCTATGAAACATTTTACACGGAATTCTGCATTCTTGAGATTTTCTTGGCTTCATCTTAACAGACCTTGGAGGTCTTTAAGCAGAGGCTGGATGGCCATCTGTCAGGGATGCTTTGACTGAGAGTTCCTGCATGGCAGGGGGTTGGACTGGATGGCCCTTGCGGTCTCTTCCAACTCTATGATTCTGTGATTCTACAACAGTTGTTGCCTGAGTCCCCTTTATCCACTATTCAGTGATATGCTAATGAAGCCTTTTTCAGGCCTTTGCCTGGATTCATGGAGTAGGGTGAAGACTCAAAAGCTCCATCTCAGTGTCTCCTCTTATATATTCTCTTCAGATGGTGAGCCCATGTGCATGAGAAAATTGAAGATAGTGTGTGCACTTATGCCTTTGCCAATAATTTAGCCCTTGCAGCAGATCCTGTCTGATCTTGGAATCTGACCAGGGTCAGTCCTGGCTAATACTTGGATGGAAGATTGCCAAGGAATAGCAGGTGCTGTAGGCAATATTTCAGAGGAACAAACTGGCATATTACCTCTGTGTATATTTCTTGTCTAGGAAAATTCTATGAAATTAATGGGGTCACCAGAAGTCAACTTGAAGGCACACACATACATACTTTTGGTAGGCTCCTGAATAGGGCTGTAGTTATGACCCTACAGTTGAAATAATGGAACTGTGTTGTTTCAATGGATCTGATATTTGAAGCTTTAAAGACTATGGGGGAAAAGGAGATGTTCTTAAAGTGACACATAAAGACCAAACTAATGTGTCTTTACACTTCGAAGTGAATGGTATTATTATAGAAATGTTTCCCAAAAGAGATCATCAGTCATGTGTCTTGTCTCTCCAAACTCACCTGTCTCACTTGTTCTTCCCATTAATTTGTCTAGAACAAGATTGGTAGGGATATTATGTAGGGCCGCCTTCTATGCTTGAGAAAGTCAGAAATGTAAACACCCTGAGCAGTGGTCACAAGATTCTATCTTCTTCCTTCCCTCCCCCCCAGGAAAAAAAAAGATGACAGACCTCTGGTGTGTCTTGATCTGGCTATTTAAAAAAAATTGTAAATGCCATCAACACTTACTATATTACACAGTGCTCCTTATATTTTATGTATGTTGGATACAGTTGGCTGTATACTCCCATCATGCTCTTCTGTGCTTTAAAGATGCAATGCAGCCTTGTGTCAGTTTGTGGTACCAATAATTGCTTGAGCTTTTCTTCCTTTTGGACCAGAGGATTGGCAATGCCGGCCTTTGTATTCTGGCACCAATTCCACTTGTGCTCTCCTCTGCCCAACAATTATTTCGTCTCTCTGTAGGAAACTGGTGGCCCTGTTCTTCAGAAGAAAAGGATAGCAAAGGCAGGGAATGAGTTTGTGAAGTTTGAAAAGACAACGCCACCAAAGCCAGCCTTCTTTAGGAAAACTAAAGGAAGCATTACGTCTGTGCAGGTACAGTGATAATTGATATAATCCGCCTTAAAGGGAACTCACCAAGTTGACAGCTCCAAATGTTATAGATAAGTAATCTCATGACATTGCCTAGGAGAAAACATCTTTATTCTTGGCACAATAGTAATTTCCAGTGATGACCTGCATGAAAAAAAATTGTGATGGAAATTGAAAAAATACTACACTAAAAACAAGCTTTCATGACTGGAATTTGTAGAGTTTGGTTTATCTTTATAAAATATGTATTATTTTGTGAGTTATTTAGAGCTCTTTTTAAAAAAAACTTCTAAATACGGCATTATTTTGAGGCACAGTAGTATAATGCAGAAAAATAAAATTCTGATAAAAGTGTACAGATCTGTTATGGATTGGCTGAAGACTCCCCTGTTAGATTTGTTATTCTAGTTTATTTCAGTTTGTGTCCAGTCTTTTCCAGATGCATTATTCCAGTGCATTTGAGCAGAATCTTATTAGATACCTTATAAAAATTGTACATATTTAAATCAACATATAAACATCTCTTTGAATAGAAGTTTAAAAGAACAATAAAAGAAAAGAGGGATAAACAAGCTTCTGCTGTCAGTTCTAGACATGAGACTCCATCTAGCAAGGGAATATCTTCTCCACTCATTGTCATGGACAATTGTATTACCTGCCTACTACATGGTGAATGTGGGGAAGACCAACCATTACCACATAGAGTGAACTATGTTACAATAAGGTGTATTCTTATGGGATAATTATATTAATTAACTGATGGCTAGAAAATCTACAGATAAATGCTGTTGATCTTTAGCTTATATTGGGCTTTAGCAGTGTTCAGAAACAGCTGGAAGACCACAGTACTAATATGTGGAAAGACTAATCACTTGAAGTACATTTGGGATTGTGGCTAATGCTGCTGAAGCTTTACCAGTGTTGTTTGGTGGTAGCAGTAGTTATAATGTTTTGAATCCAAGATCTATTTTCCATAAATGGAAGGGTTCATCCTTCTATGCATCATTCCAGAAGTTGTTGGAATGCAGTGCACAGTAACCCTAGCCAGCACAGCCAGTGCTGAGTACTGCTGGGAGTTGCCATTTAGTAATGTTTGGAAGATTGCATTGATTCCAGTCTCTGTGCTAGAGTGACATATCTCTACCTCACTATGGGGAGAATGGGATGCCTTATCCCCTACACATTTCAGCCTGTTCACTAGGTTCCCACGACATCTTGTGTAGCACTGTCAAGGGCTGTCTTTTGAGGGGGGGGGAGGTGCAAAGAAGTCTGCTTCTACCAGCACAGTTGTGCATGCCTACATCAGGACCCAGCTCCCAAATTCCAATTTTTTATCTGACATTTTAATCTTTCTTTGTAGTTAAGCAAGCTACTATCTTCCAGCTCCAAAAAGGTCACCTTTGGATTGAATAAGAACATGACTGCTGGTAAGTTCAAACTGACAGTGTGACTATATGGCAGAAGTGGGCAAAGTGTGGTCCTTCAGGGCTGTTTTTGTTGCCCCCCAGGACCCCTCCATATCTTTTGTTTGTTTGCCTCATAATGTTCTCCATATTTGGAGGCCCTGGGTATTCGCTCTTGGTAGTAGTTTGACAGTGGAGGCTGAGGCTGTTTTGACCGGAACTGGGTTTTCGAAAAGGCTAACCAGATCTTGGCAGGAAGACATCTTGGCCAGTAACCATCCTAATTGGAGATTTAGTGGGTTCAAAAAAGTAACTTTTCCAGATTCTGATTGTCAGCCAATATAAGGCTGGTGTAATGTTTACATTTTTAAGGGAGAAAATACAAACTAGAGGGGCATTTTTCAGCAGCTTGATTAAGAGCCTGCGGTTCCATAATGGAATGTTAAAATTTTGTATTACTGTGCTTTGATTTGTAGAACAAGAAAAATAATTACAGTGGACCCTTGTTATATGCTGGGGTTTGGTTTCAAGATCCCCCATGGATAACAAAATCTGTGGATGCTCAAGTCCCATTAAATATAATGACATAGCAAAATGGTGTTCCTTATAAAAATGGAAAATCAAGGTTTGATATTTGAAATTTATACTTTTTTTTAACATTTTCAAACCGTGGATGCTTGAATCCATGTATTAAAAATCAGTGTATAAGAAGGGCCGAATGTAAGTTGTGTCCCAAAACCTTTGGCATGTTCCAAGTGGTCCATAAAAAAATATATTTGAGAACTATGTGTTTAAAATATCTTGTCATGCTGATAGGCCCCTTGCAAATACAGTAGGTCTTGGTCTTGCCAATAGATGTTGCCAATACATCTAGTACCCATTAGTACCTGTTTCTTTCCTCCTTCCTTTAGAGTTTGAATCTTCATGACTGCCAGCAAGTCTAGATTCCTTTTATACTTTAATACCTCTAGCAGCTACAGAAATTATTTTGTGTGCCTAGCAACAAGATGATGCAAGCCTTTTGCTGTTGTATTTTCATCTTTGACAGAATTTAAGAAGACAGACAAAAGTATCCTTGTCAGTCCAGAAGGACCCTCCCGGGTAGCTTTCAATCCTGAGCAGAAACCTCCTCATGGTGTATTGAAGTCATTTTCTACAGAAACACCTCAGATAAAGAAACCCATTTTAATGACAACTAAGAAAAGACCAACTGCTATGGACTTCTTCTAAGTCAATAAGGAAAAGAGTAGGTTCTTGTATATAATAATTCAAAAACCGGTTATTTCTTGGGGTATTTCTGAAATCTTATTTTTGAAGTTAACATGGTTGTTTTCTGAAAGGTTCTAATTGTGTAAACCGTTGTGCTGTTAATTTAATAGGCACCTCTGACCATTGATTTAAGCTGGTTTTTGTACTTAACAAAAGAGGTAATATAAATGGACTATGTTCTTAGGCTTTTTATTATGGAAGCCTATCTTTTTGGAAAAAAAGAACCCTATCACATGATATATGACCATGTAAAGTTTTATTCTAAACTGTTGTCACTTGCACTCTTTTAATCAGTAGTTTAATAAAGAATTTCCAATGTCTATGGCCTTAATTCTATGGAGCTAAGAAGCACACAACTCCTCTCACCTCATTCCCTTCACCGCTTCATTTCTTTTCCTACCTAGCAGTTTCATCTACCCGAGATCCTCGAGGCTGAGGTCAGGTTATAATCACCATTCTTCTCCCATTAAAATGAACTAGATGAGAATGGTGGTGGTGTTCTTTTCTTTAAAAAAAAATCCATTTCTTAAAACCTTCAAGCATTTTGACACAGGGTAAATATCCTTTTCAAAATAAGGTCATGAATTCAGTCTGCAATATAAGATTTAATTATATTCAGATATAATATAATAACTTTTCCTGTCTACATTTTGCTTTTGATTTCAGTACACCCTTTGGGGGGCGGACTTTCCACATAATTATTTTAATCTGGCTCTTATGATTTGTCTCTGATTTCATGAATGCAGCATAGCATAAATACACAGTTGAGAAAACCTCACAGACCCAAAAGGTATTATCACTCAGCCATGTGGTGTTGTTTTTTTATATAATTTATTACTTTGGGTCATGGATCTCAGTAATAAACATGCTTTATTTCTCTGCTTTTGTATTCTAAGGAATGGATGGTTCTTTTGGCCATTCCCTTTGTTTAGTATTTATCCAGTTGCAAATGAACTATATTCTGAATATTCTATTTTTGGATATCTGATGTGTTGCTGTGTTCATTCATATTTCTATCCCAGGTTTGTGTTTTCAGTCAGTGTGCTTTTGCTTCTGCCTTGCAAGTTTTAAATATTGTGAGTCAGGAATTAAATATTTACATTCTGGGGACTAATATCAGATATTGTATTGAATGTTGTGCAACTCTTTATGTTAGCATATTATAAAGGAATAAACTTACATCATTATGATGTTAAACTGATTTTGAGATATAAAAACAAGAAGTCCAGTGTGCTGCTTGGGGAAGCTTCTTGTGAAAAAACTGGGGAATCAGAGGCAACGTTAAGTCAACAATCTACATTTTGACAATAATATGTGTAGGAACTGCCAAACGCACAACATTATTTGGGTGTTTCAATATTTTTCAGGGTAGGAAATGTGTCTGTCTAAATTTAATTCAGCTGCTATTCCTATGTTCCCTCGTCATTGACTGTGCTAGCTGGGGGCAATGGGAGTTGCAGTCCCACAACAAATAGCATATTAAGAAAATCTATAGATACTAGAGATGGGGGGAAGGTTTCCAGTGATTGTCTCGATTGTCTCACTTCCTCTGAGAAAGTGAAACTTGGAGTGAACTGCCCTGATTTCAGCATAACCTCTTGGATGAACAGATCCAAGTAGGAAAAGAATGTTAAGTAATTTGACTCTTCAGTGCCATTGAGTGGTAAGGAAGTATAATTGCAAGGGGAAATTATGTCCTGTTGAAATGTGACAGCTAGGTGTTTAAAGAGTAAAGATCAAAAGGTCTTTAATTGAACATCCTGGAGAAATGACAGACTTCGAGATACCGATTCTGGCAGAAAGGAAGGAAATTAAGCAACCTTGATATCTTTCATCAACTTGTTTAAGCCCTTTTTAGCCCAAGTCTGGATGAATATTAGCCTTGGTATAAAAATTACTTTTCCTGGCCTCACTTTAAATCACTTCCAAAACTAAAAATGTCAGGAAGGGCTTTTTATTCTCAATCTAGGTTCAACAAATACTCCACAAAATCCAAACAATGCAAGATGCATTACTCACATAACACAGTCTGCAGAAGGTGTAATTGAAGGAAGTTATTCGTAGCCTCTGGCTTTGGAGGTTGAACAAATCAAATTTAATATGACGACTCATTTTAAAAGTTGGATGCAGAGCTTGTGCCGGAATAAATTGCAACCAGCTGCAGTGAGAGTTTGCCTTTGTCTCCTGTCCCTCTGTGGTGTCCTGTGGTTTCCACTGTGGTTCAGCCCTGGAAGAGATTATGGGGCTCCTGTCAGCTTCTGAGTACCCTATGCCAGTGGGACAATTTTTGCTGGTCCTGGTGTCACTGGTCCAGTACAAACTGCAGATTGGTCCAGTACAAACTGCAAACTGGCAGTTTTGCAGCAGCTTTTAACTTAGCCATTCCAACCAGAAGGTTTTTCCTCCCCAGTGTTTTTGAGCATAACTGCCTATAGTTTCTCCAGCATAATAATCCAGGTTACTGTGGGTAATTGAAGAGCACCTAGAAACCAGGTGTTCAGCAGATAAGCCTGCTCTGGATTACCACTGGGAAAAGGGTCCATATGAGACACTTTGCCCAGGGCACTCTTAGACTTGGAGCTGACTTTGACTAAAGCAGTAGCAGCTAATAAGCAACCTCACTAGGACCTCTACAATGAAGAACAATTTATGTGAGAGGCTTCCTGGGGGTGAAGAGGAATGGTTTCTAAAACAGACATGTTTTGTATATGTTTGCCTGTTCTTTCAGGTTTGTCATGGGTTTCACCAAGGGTTTAATGAAAACCGTCTATTTAATATGTAGAATGTTAATTTAACTACACAGAACCAAAATATTTCTTGAAAAATATCAGTTTTCAAACTATTCTGTGACTGCACAGGTGTGTTCTAAAGATGTCATGAACTCCCAATAAGAGTGAGAATTTGTACTAAGGAGAAGAATTTTGTAAAATCTTATTTTTTTAAAAAAAAGTTTCTCCATTTTGTAATAATTGTACAGAAAGTTAAATGAAAAAGATTCTGTTTCAAATGTTGTATTTAGACGCTTTTTAAAATGTTTTGTCGTACTTTATGAGTTGAAAGACATTTTCATTTATCTTTGTTTAGTACCATTTTTTGTAGGAAAGAGTATTACATTGTTTTCCATTACTCAACATATTCCAGCTTCTTGATCCATGGCAATAGGCTACTCTAAACTTGACCAATAAAGTATTCTCTTCCTATGAGTATTGCATCTGCCTTAATTTATTTTGGATTTTAAAGAAGCTCCATCAGGGTATGGGAACTGATAAATAACAGTCTAAACAAATGCAATACACTCACATTATGGAATGAGATCATGAAAAGAAATACTGTATAAGATTTCCCTAACTATAATTTTGGCCATCAAGATGTAAACAAAACAAGGAAGGTATAACATTTCAGGAAAAATATTTTGAGATAAAGGGGGAAATGATCAAGAAGACTAATTAAGAAGTCTAAACAATGTTTTGTTTCACAGTCTGTTCTCTTAAAGAAGGAAAAGAACTTGAGAAGTGGCAAGGTATTTTAACTACAAGTAGAAAAAATAACTTCTCTGATCTTTGTGACGATTACAAAATATGATGTGAAAAATCTAAAGCCTTTTCTTTACAAACGGTACATGGAGATGCTGATGGGATCATACCAGTGGCCCTGCTCCTCCAACCATCGTCACTCTTCTAGACTTTGACTCTTTACAAACATGAGAAGAGTCTTTTGCTACATACAATGGCCCATCTTATGTAGAAATCTGTTCACACAGTGGAGTACCAAATAATCTATGGGAAGCCTATAAGCACAATGTAAGGGTGGTAACACCCTGCTGCTTATCTTCTCCAGTGACAGAAGGATATTGCCAGAGATATCGAACACAGATGCAGGCCTTTCCAAATTAGCCTCCCCTCCCTGAGTACGATAGCATCTTCTCCTTCCTACTATAGAGTCCTTTCCTCTTTTCCCCAACTCTGTTGATCTTATCATGATAACGTTTTATATTGTAATTTATTTAACTTTGTTTTATAATTTGGGATGGGAAGTTGGAAGGGTTATAAATTGTAATTGGATTTGATATGTAACACATTGTTTTTACATGTTGTAACCCGCCTTGCGGGCTATAAATCAATCAATCATTATTATTATTATTATTATTATTATTATTATTATTATTATTATATAGCCATTATGACTAGTAACCTTTACCTTGATGAAGGCTACTGTTTGGAATCTGGAATGGGTAAATTAGGCCACTCAAGAATAATCTGAGATAGACTTCTGGTCAGTTTTTTGCTGGTAGTGCAGCATGTTAATGGGTCAAAAATTGACCCCCACTGCATGATATTCTTATGCTGAGAACTGTGTCGTGGAAAGGGGTTTCATGTAGGACACGTTGGGGACATGATTTTCCCAATTTTACATCAGCTCTAGCTAGCAAAGCCAATGTTGAAGCCTGGGGAATTGCAGTTAAGAAATTAAGCCCTTCCTTATAAGACAGTTTCCCACAACACTGTAGCTTGATTAAACATTTTCCTTGGTTGGTGTGATGTTGAACAGAAGCAATTATGGGAAAGCCCTTTAATTTAATGTCCACTTAAAAATGTGGCAGAAAAGTATACATTTCTTATATTACTACCATGAGAGCCAGCATGGTGTGGTTTTAGCGTTAGAACACTGACAAGGGATTGATTCCTTGGTGGGCCATGGGAATCCTTGGGTGAGTCTCACACTCTCAGCCGCAGAAAACACTGTGATAGGGCCACCATAAGTTGGAAATGACTTGAAAGCACACAACAACAAATATGACCAACCGATCACATGGTAAATGTCTTTGGTGGGACAGCTTTTAATAACCTTTTATTACTTCCAATATTTAGTTGCCATAACTATCGAAGTTCTGGTCAATTTTAAAAAAAAACTTTATCACAGTATATGCTGCTTTACTCAACATGTCTTACCATATTTGTAGATGACCCCAAGTTACAAGGGAAAGCCAATACCCCAGAGTACAAGATAAAAATTCAAAATAACCTTAACAGATTAGAGAGCTGGGCCAAAACTAACAACATTAATTTCAACAGAGAGAAAAAAAATTAAATGCAGAAATATAGGATGGAGGACACCTGGCTTGAAAATGGTGCATATGAAAGGGATCTAGGAGTCCTACTAAGACTCGTAGATCACAGACTAAACACGAGTCAACAGTGTGATGGTGCATATGATCCTAAGGCCCAGGCTGTATCAATAGGAGTGTAGTAGACTGCAGGGAATAATAGTGCCACTCTATTCTGCTTTGTTCAGACCCCACCTGGAATACTGCATCCAGTTCTGGGCACCACAGTTCAAGAGGGATATTGACAAGCTGAAGTGTGTCCAGAGGAGAGCGACCAAAATGGTGAAAGGTCTGAGGAGTGGTTTAGAGAGCTGAGTATGTAGCCTGAGGAAGAGAAGGTTAAGAGGTGACATGATGGCCATGTTTAAAAGAGGCTGGATGGCCACCTGTCAGGAGTTTAATTGTGTCTTCCTGTATGCCAGGGGATTGGACTGGATGGACCTTGTGGTCTTGTCCAGTTCTGTGATTCTAAGTTGTTTCTGACTTAAAGAAAACCTAACAGGATTTTTCTGGCAAGATTGGCTCAGCAGGAGTTTTCCTTTGGCTTCATCTGCAGCCGAGAAAATATGAGTTGCCCAGGGCCATCCAACAGTTTTTTATGGCTGAGCAGGTCTCTGGTCTCCTGGGTTGTAGTTCAATGCTCAAACATAGTAGTTCTCCCCCTTATTATCACAGTGTCTTAAATCTGCCACACAACATTGCCTAAAGGCTGGGCTAACAGCTGGTAACAAATGATTCCTATCCTATAAGTACATAGGTTGTATAGAAAGACAGCTATGGAATACAACAATTAAATACTTTAATGGTCTGAAGCTTTTTCTTCTATATGCGGTGATTTTTTTTTTAGTATAAATATTCTAAATGTAATTCGGTAAATCCGTTCTATTTTTAAATAGCTTGGAATGGTATTGAAATTATGTTATGCAAATGTCAAAAAATAACAGTAAACCATCATGTCATATATAGTTTACATGCTCTGTTATTCATATATACTGTTTCTGAAATCTAAACTGGGTCCTAAAATTTTAACTGAAATAAAAGACATGGTGCCTTAAAGAGCCAACACATGAGGTGGTGGGACAAAAATGTAAATGAATGAGTGCATATCTACATTCAATAATAAGTGAAGCTGAAAATAAGAGAAATGTATTCATTTAGACCAATGAACAGAGTGTATGGCGCGTTACACACCACCATAAGGGACGTCCTTAGGACGTCCCAATTTTGAAAAGGGGCCGTCTCTTCCAGACACCCCTACTCCTATTACGGACAGAGTCCGTAACAAATGGCGGCGGCCATTCCACACAGCCACTGCCATATTGATGTAGCGGATGCTCTGCGTCCGCACGTCGCACCCCGGGAGTGATGGCGCGAGTGCACGACTAGCGCCTCGGCGTCTTCTGGGGAGCAAGAAGGAGCGTGATTTTCGCGCTCCTTTGCTGCGTCTGGGAATCGCGCCGTTTGGCTGCTGCGGTTCCCGGATGTAGCAACCGGCGGTGGTGGCAGACCGCCGCATTTTGGCGGTCTGTAACCTGCCTAAGTTAGCATTTTAAAAGGGAAGGGTTCCTTTCTAAGAGAATATTTCACATGTTACGGTTCCCCTTGATTTCAAAATGCAACATATGAATGGATTGCTATAGAAATGTCATTGCAACAGAGTACTATCCCTTAGTTTTAGTGATTTGTTTTCTGCTACCCTTCTTTCATGTATCCTTCTATTTAACATTAGATAGACCTTCTTGACATAAAAGTGTTTCAGCCAAAAAAAGATCTACAATCTGGAAAATTTTGGCATCCTCTTAACCATTTTCTTAATCACTGAAATTGCAAATAGGCTACTATGTTGATTTTAAGGCTAAATTTAGTCAATTCAAAGAAAGGGCGATTTTCCTGGAAAAGAAGAACAAAACATAATTATCATCACCCAAGTAACATGACTGAGGATGAATATGGGCAACATTAATCAATTTGCTACAGGTCCCCTGCAGCTCTACCTCAGACGCAAATCTGTTCTGTTTTAGATCACAGCAGTGGCCTGAGTTTTCCAGTTTTGTGTGCTTGCTTTATTTTTTTTAGAACAAAAAATCTGTACAACTGTGATTCTTACAAAGCAAGCAGATATCCCTGAGCAATTGGGGATTGAAGGAAGTGGCTCGTGACTGCCAGACGACAGCCTATGACGCAAGCCACGCATAGAAAGCAAACTGCTGGGAGCCGTGATTTAAGCTGGGGGGGGGGTCTTACTGCTCACATAGACCCTGTTCTTTTTTTGGCTCACATTCCCCCTAAAACAAGCATGTTTATTAGGGAATTTCTCGCTGTCATCTCTTCCGCTCCAACCCCAATATTTCAGAATACAGTATGTCAGGAAGCATATATATCTGCAGGGGGGGATAAAATCAGGGAATTAACAATAGGTCTTGAATAAGCTGCTGAAAATAGTTGGTGTGTGGGTGGATGTGCTTTAAAGGCTGCTTACTACTCAGTTTTGGGCTATGCATCATGAATCTGGGTAGTCATGTTGCAAAACTGAACATATTGCACCTGATCCTATCAACTAGGCTGTAGATGCTATCCTATTATATAATAGTTACAAGATGTGCTCCTGTATTTAAAGAAAACCATGTTGAATAATCTTCCATGTGCCACTTAGCAAGGTATTCTATAAAGGAACAGCCTGAACTATTGTGTTCTCACTGTGAATTTGTTACAAAGCTACAGTTTACATTTCCGCTAATGTTAAATGCATGCAGAATGTTCTCATACATTATTTCAGCAGTATGTAGTTTCAAGAGAGCCAGTGTGGTATAGTTAGTGGTTTAAGTGTTGCACTACAACTCTGGAGACCAGGATTTGAATCCCTGCTTGGCCAAGTGGCCTTGAGCAAGCCACACTCAGCCTCAGGAGAAGAGAAAGGCAAACCCCCTCTGAACAATTTTTGCCATGAAAGCCCTGTGATAGGGTTACCTTAGGCTCACCATAAATCGAAAATGACTGGACAACAAGTCACACTCTGTAAGCCTCAGAGGAAGACATTGGTAAACCTCTTGCCAAGAAAACCCATGATGATTCACTTTGGGTCACCACAAGTCAGAAATGGTTTGAATGAACAAAAACAACAACTCACTGCATTATCACCTTTGGTTTTCTCCACTTTTCATGGCTTCCTAAAAATGGCAAGAGTGGCATCTTTTTGAGAACAATAGAATAATGAATTACACAGCAGACAGCCTGTAATCTCATGGTGGAGCAACATACTTCAATTTGGGTGTAGTGGCACATTGTCTATGTGGATTAACTTTCTCCTTTCAAACTCAATAATATCTGATGCACTTCTGGGGATCAATGTATCTGGTGGTTCAGGTTGCTACTGAGTCTCCTTTTCTGGACTGAAGCAACCATTCACCGTTTATTTGAGAGGAAATTTTTGCTCCTGAAGATATCATCTATGTCAGTTAAGAGATAAGAACTTGTGATCACTGCTGTCCTTAATGGATGTGCTTTGAAGTTTCTAGTCATAAAATGTTTGCAAAAATCAAGGATCTTAATCTCCTATTTAATCTAGTTCCTCTGGATTTTTAAAAAGAACATTCAGAAACTGCCACTCTGTTTTTAAATTGGACTTCAATCTTATTAGTATTTTAAATATAATTCCAGTGTGTCTCTTTGGGGCCTGAAAAAAGTGCAGTGTATGTACTGAAGTTGTTCAGAGGTCAATAGCTCAGGACACTGCAATATTTAGCTTTGAGTATTAACTACTTTGACTCCTTTCCTCCTACATTGGTCTAGGAAGATCTTAGCCAATCCATAAAGCCTTTTAACTGTGTGGTCATCACAACCACACTCAATATACAGTTGTCCAATAGTAATTCAATATGCTATTGCTTTTGAAATATGCCAATCCTGTTGATATTCCTGTTTCTGTTTAAAACTTTATGAGATGTAAAATTGGTTTTAGCCCTCCTTTTAATGAAAACAAAATTAAAATTAAAATTCACTAAAATATTCTGTGTCACAGGTTGGTCTTGATAATATTACCAAATTTTAGTTAATGTCCACTTCATAATGTCAACGCCTTTACTACTTAAATTAATTACTAAACTTCAGTAAGCTGAGTTTCACAGGATGCTGCTAAACTTCACGGGAATGACAGAGCTGCCAAGGAAAATGAAGAGGCCTGTAACAGTGAGGAAACACCTTGGAGGAAAGTCACTGTTAGGAGCAAATCATAAAGAAGGGAATCAGAACTGTTCCAACTATGCAATCACTTCCTACACCTTCAGCAGTATAGCAGCAGTGAAGATGCTCAAATGGAAAGCCAGCAGCAAGGGATACAGCATGCCAAGGAAAGATTCAAGCTAACTGCCAACCACAACAAGAAGAAACGAAAGGTGCTGGTGGTTGGGGACTCATTGCTCAGGTATATAAGTGGCACCTGTGTGCCGGCCTGGCAAGATGAACTGAGAAATGTGCTGTCTTCCTAGCGCACTAATCTAGGATGTCACTGACAACTTGCCAAAACTCAAGAACACAAGTAAGTACCAACAACATGCCTAAAAACATCTTTGAGCAAATCTCTGATGATGAAGCTTTGGGCAGGAAGCTTAAGGTGTCTGAGGTGTGGTTCATCAATTCTGCCAGTGAAGCATAGCAGGCTACATAGATACAGGAAAATACTAAAGGTAAATGATTTGCTATATAGATAGTGTAGATAGCAGAGGTTTGGCTTCTGGGACCATAGTCTTTAATTCTTAGATGACTACTGACTACAAATAAGCTGCACTGCATGAAGACATGGTAGAATATCTTCGATAGCAACATGGTAAGACTGTTCAAGATGGCTTCAGACTAAATCACTGAGGGGTTGGTGATGTTATCAGTCCAAAGGCAAGAGGATGTAAATTCTAGAGAAGCTGAGGGAACGAATAGGATCCAAGGAAAAACTTACAGTATATTAAAAGGTGAGGACAAGCAAAAAACAACAAAAAACAGCTTCATTTATATACTGCTTCATACTGAACTAACAGTGTCTAAGCGGTTTACAAATTGTAAGCTAATTGCCCCCAACAAGCTGGGTACTCATTTTAGCGATCTTGGAAAGATGCAAACCTGAGTCAAGCTTGAGCCCTTTCACTGGTATTGAACTCGCAACCTTATGGTTTTGAGTGAGTGGCTGCGGTACAGGCATTTAAACACTATGCCACCAGGGCTTCTCAGCAAAGTTTCAAATGTCTGCATATTAGAATCATAGAATCATACAGTTGGAAGATACCACAAGGGCCATCCAGTCCAACCCGTGCCATGCAGGAAATCACAATCAAAGCATCCCTGACAGATGGTCATCCAGCCTCTGTTTAAAGACCTCCAAGGAAGGAGACTCCACTATACTCTGAGGGAGTGTGTTCCACTGTTGAACAGCGCTTTCTGTCAAGAAGTTCCTCCTAATGTTGAGGTGGAATCTCTTTTCCCGTAGCTTACATCCATTGCTCTGGCTCCTTCTTCTCTGAAGGAGCAGAAAACAAGCTTGCTCCCTCCTCAATATGACATCCCTTCAAATATTTAAACAGGGCTTTCATATCACCATATCACCTCTTAACCTTCTCTTCTCCAGGCTAAACATACCTAGCTCCCTAAATCATTCCTCATAGGACATGGTTTCCAGACCCTTCACCATTTTAATCGCCCTCCTTTGGGCACGCTCCAATTTCTCAACATCCTTTTTGAATTGTGGTTCCCAGAACTGGACACAGTATTCCAGGTGGGGCCTGACCAAAGCAGAATACAGTGGCACTATTACTTCCCTTGATCTAGACGCTATACTTTTATTGATGCAGCCCAAATTGCATTGGCCTTCTTTACTGCTTCATTGCACTGTTGACTCATGTTCAACTTGTGGTCTCCCTGGACTCCTAGATCCCTTTCACACATAGTTTCATTCAGCGAGGTGTCCCCCCAGTGGTACCCCGGGTTACGAATTTAATTCGTTCCGCGGCGCCGTTTGTAACCCGAAAGATTTCGCAACCCGAAAAAAGGCTTTCCGCTAGCGCTGGAAAGCCGCGGCTTTTAAATTTCATGCCAAAAAGCGCCGAAACACACCAAAAAAAATTTCGTAACCCGAAAAAACCTTCGTATCCCGGAACAGTTTTTTCCAATGGAACTTTTTCGTATCCCGGAAATTTCGTAACGCGATCAATTCGTATCCCGGGGTACCACTATCCTATTTCATTTTTCCACCCTAAGTGCAGTACCTTACATTTCTCCATATTGAATTTCATTTTGTTCTCTTTAGCCCAGCTTTCTAGTCTATTCAGGTCATTTTGAATTTTGATCCTGTCCTTTGGGGTATTAGCTATTCCTCCTAATTTGGTGTCATCTGCAAATTTGATAAGTATGCCCCCAATTCTGTCATCCAAGTCACTGATAAAAACTTGATCAATGCACCAAGTTTAGGAAACAAACAGTTAACACTCATTAAAAATATTACCTAATCCAACACCTTGAGCTTCAGTTACTAGGTTCTAATTCCATTTCTGAACTGTTTCATGTCTTAATTGTTTAGACTATTATCACAGACTATTAAAAAGAAACACATTAATACTTGTATATCACAGCAGGGAGCCTTCTTGCCTGCACAGACTACTACGGGGATAACTGAGAGGTATACTTTACAGTGATTTCCTCCCACAACAATCCTTACAGGCAAGTCTGTGTATGCATAGTCTGGACTGCATCAACAGGAGTATCAAGCGAAGCAGTTGTGTCACTCCATTCTGCTTTGATCAGACCTCACCTGGAATATTGTGGTCAGTTTTGGGCACCACAATTCAAGAAGGATATTGACAAACTGGAAAGAGTATAGAGAAAGGCTACCAAAATGATCAAAAGTCTGGACACAAAGCCTAATGAAGAACAATTTAAGGAGCTGGGTATGTTTAGTTTGGAGAAGACTGAGAGGTGACATGGTAGCTATCTTTAAATATATGAAGGAATATCATGTTTAAGAACTAACCAGCTTGTTTACTGCTGCTCCATAGAGTAGCACACAAACCAATGGATTCAAATTACAAGAAAATAAATTCTACCAAAATATTAGAAGGAACCTTTTCAGTGTGTGACAGTGGAATAGATTGCCTTGGAGGATGGTGGACTCTCAGTCTTTGAAAGTCTTTAAACACAGGTTGGAGGGGCATCTTTCAGGAGCGCTCTAGTTGTGTATTCCTGCATGGCAGTGGGTTGCACCAATGGCCCTTTGGGTCCCTTAGAACTCTAAGATGATGAACACACTCCCTTAAAGAGTGGTACAGTCTCCATCTTTGGAGGTTTTTAAACAGAAGCTGTATGGCCATCTGTCAGGGATGCTTTGATTGAGACTTCCTGCATGGCAGGGGGTTGGACAGGATGGACCATGTGATCTCTTCCAACTCTATGATTCTATGGTTCTATATGTGATTAGTTTCCCATATTGAAATAATTATAATTACTATGTCAACAACCCCAACTACAATGTCAGAAGGAGTTGGCTTAACATTTGAATAGTATTTTCATATCCTAAAATCTTTTCATACATAAAGCAGTTTACAGGTAAATTTGTAAAGCTCTTTGAAGGTTTATTTCCTATATATTTAACATTGCACAGTCTTTAAAAATAACATATTTTGCTTATATGTCTTTAAAAGCCCAACTGATCTTTGATAATGTTCAGTAAGGAATTGTGAGCCATTTTTCAAGACAACTCCAAGACTTGAGGTGATATTCTCCAAAGCAGTCCTCTTTTATTCTATCACAGTATGTTTACGCAAATGATCTACTGAACTGGATGGGACATATTCCCTCCTTGGTTTGTTTAGGCTTTTAGCCTTAGTGGGGTTAAAGTTATTTTGTTACAGTCTCCCCCTATTTCTCCTCTCTTTATATCTTTTATTTCTCTTATCATGATTTATTAATTTCAAGAAAAGCTGAACCCCTTTCTGAATGCCAGAAAACCAAAGAATACAGTTATAAAGTTAAAAAATACAGTTCATTCCTGAAGAATGGGGTGAGCATTTTTTCACCAAGACCAAATCAAAGAGGAAGGCACTAAGGTTAATGAGTCACATAGGGCAGCAGAAAAAGTATAGGCTGTTAGAAAGCTCTTGCAGGGATGTGTCAAAAGCACAATGCTACAGAATTCATTATTTCTTTTTCTTTCTTTCTTTTAGTTTCAATGTTGTGTTGCATTAAAACATAAAAAGCTTTTGGTACTTATTATTGGTTAAAATCTGGGCACAGATCTAGAAAATCACTAAATCATATAGGGTTGGCTTAGCCATACTTAGAGCAGACCTGTCTAAGAAAACCCATGAAATTTGTAGGGCCACCATAAGTCGATAGGCAACTTGAAGATGCATGCACACATACAAAGAGAGAGAGAGAGATAAGTTAAATGTTTTCCATCTATAATACTACATAACTAGATACCACAATAACAGAGGGAGTGTCTTCTGCCAATATGTTATGTCTGGCTGCTTCAATCATTGTAATGCCAGGCCATGCAAAATACCTCCACCTGGTAACAACCAGGAAGAGGTCATTTTGTGTGACTGTACCTTTCCCAGTCACAGGTAAAGCATGTAGCATTTCTGCTACAGTATAGATCCTAAATTGGGTTAAAAAAAGAAAGAAAAGTAAACAGGGGCCCTAAACTAAAAATAAAATGCAGAATTATGGAACAATGGATGGAAGCTACAGGAAAAGAGATTCCAGCTCAACATTAGGAGGAACTTCCTAAGAGTAAGAGCTCTTAGACAGTGGGACACACTCCCTTGGAGAGTGGTGGAGTTTCCTTCCTTGGAGGTCTTTAAATGGAGGCTGGATGTCCATCTGTTGGGAATTCTTTGATTGTGAGTTCCTGCATGGCAGAATGGGGTTGGACTGGGTGGCCCTTGGGGTCTCTTCCAACTCTATAATTCTGTGAAACTCTGAGGCAGATTGGAAATGGGTTGAAATAGAGTATATTTTTAAATATAACTTTGCAACTGTCTCCCTGGACCCAAAAAACCTGTCAAAGGTAATTGCATAACTTATGATTCATTATTTCCCAGACCTGCCAGATTTGTTGTATAATGACAAACAGAAATAGTTTTAAGGCTTGATCACAGGAATATAATGATTGATATACACCGTAATGTGTGACCGATCTTTATGAAATAATTGTATATCGCAATTGCTATGATGGGCACCATTCAGCTGACAGCTGGAAATATTAGAAGGCAGAGTATGTTATTTTATTTATTTCAAGGATTTATATCCCACCTTTCTCCCACAATGGGATTCAAGGCAGGAAACATAAATAAGGAATTCATTGTGGTAAATTAATCCAAATACTGTAAGTGCTTGTCTATCCTGTTTTAAAGACTTCTTGTAAAGCTGCCTTAGGCCATTATTGTTGTGGTCTTGTAGTTCTTGCTTATTGTTCTTGTGGAATGGTAAGTGACAAGTTCAGTTTTAGCAATGGTTGTTGAGGGATGAATGCAGGAGGAAAGATGTTGCCTGAGGCCAGGGTGGGTGGAAGAGCATATGAATGGTGGAGGGAATTTTGGAATGAGGTGTGTGCAGAATGGGAAGCAGAAAGGAGATAGGATAACTTGGCCCAGAGTATCCTCATGAGGCTGGGATGGGGGTGTTAACCAGTGTTGTAATATGTGTAGTTATAACACTGGTTAACATCCCAGTCTCATGAGGATTTTGTTGGCCAATTTGTCACATCTCATTCCTAGTTCTCAGCCTGCACACACTAATTCAAGAAAAATCTCCACCATTCAAATGATCATCCATCCATTTTGGCCTTAGGCAACATCTTTCCTCCTACCATTGTCCCTAAACAACCATAGTTGAAACTGAACTTACTTCACCACCAGACCCACAGATTTTAAATTTTTATGGCTGTTCATATTGTTTGATTAGAAATGTTCTTCGTGGGCACCACTTCACTCCATGCATCTGAGGAAACAGACCAAGTCTATGAAAGCTTATGCTTCTTTCACCAAGGGGTTGTGCCTCCAGTCGCCCCTTTTTCAGCCACCTTAGGGCCACGGCAACCACATGCCGTGGCTCCAATCTGGCCTTTCCAGGGTGCAAAAAGGAGCTGCAAAACACGGGTCCTTTTTGCACCCTGGAAAGGGCATGATAGCCGTGGCTATACAGTCCTCCTTCAGATGCAGCACCGGAGGAGCGCCATGATGCTGTGTGCCATGTGTGTGGCGTGTGGCGTCACGCCGCCCTGGGGGTGAAGCTGTGGCATGCATCATGTAGAGGCATATGCATCTGAAGAAGTAGACTGAAGTCTATGAAATGCTGCCAACTTCTTTCTTTCAGCCAGTCTCAAAGATGCTACAAGATCTCCCTACATACTGATTCTACAGACTAACACGGCTGTATCTTTGAATTCTACCAACATTGACAAGAAAGGTCTTATGGCACCCTAAAACCTAAGAAAATGAGCAATAATTTATTTGGCATTCACTGTAGCAGAGTGCAGCCCACTTCATCCGGATGAAGCATGGAGTGGTAGATTATTAATACTGATTTGGGTGGGTGGGTTGGAGATTGTCAGCAAACCTTAAATAAACCCTACTCAGCCGTGAAAATCCATTGGGTGACTTTGAGCAAGTCACATTCATTTGGCCTCAGAGAAAGGCAGTGTCAAACAAATCTAGAAAGGCACTTGAACAAATCTAGCTAAGGAAACCCCCCCCCCATATACCCTTTACCTGCCTTAGAGTTGCCATACAAGTCAGGAATGACTTGAAGGAACACACCAACAACAATTCTTACCAGTTTTGTTGTTGTTGTTGTGTGCCTTCAAGTCGTTTCTGACTTCTGGTGACCCCAAGGCAGACCTATCATGAGGTTTTCTGGAGCTGGGAGAGTGTGACTTGCCGAAGGTTACCCAGTGGGTTAAGATGGCCAAGCAAGGAATCAAAGCCTGATCTCCAGTCATAGTCCCACACTCAAACCACTACACTGGCCTTATGAAACATTAATTGATATGAGTGTTTTGAACTTTGGAGAGCTCTTGTAGCACCTTTGAGACTAATTGAAAGAAAGAAATCAGCAGCATGAGCTTTCCTAGACTTCTGGGAGTTGGAGTTTGTTGTGGGGCCCAGAGCGGAGCTCTGCTAGGAAAGCTCATGCTGCCCACTTCTTTCTTTCACTTAGTCTCAAAGGTGCTACAAGAAGATCTCTCTATATGATTCTACAGCCTAACATGGCTATATCTTTGAACTGGGCATTGGACTTTTCCTCCATTGTTTCTTGAATGGCTTCCATTTGGTGGTGCCTTGTCCTCCTTCGTGGTGGTTGGACATCTGGTCAGCCTGTCCTCTGAGGCCGAGAGGGTATAGCCCAAGGTGACCAGCCAGTGGGCTGAGGAGCAGGGCTCTTCTCCTGAGGGGTGGCCAGGCGTCCTACCTTTCCAGGACATGTCCTCCATCCCAGACTTCTGTCCAGAATGAATTCCAACATGTCCTTCATTTGGAGCATGACTAAGGGGCACGGATTCACATTTCTATGAGCATTTTGAGCTTTTCTTTGGACATGTCCCCCATTTTGAGTGTGGCATTACATTTCTATGACTTGACTTTGGTTGTTATTTTGTCATGTCCTCCATTTTGAGCTTGCCTGAGGTCGGATGATGCATTTACATTTATGCGTTTCAGCTTTTGTTTTGCAATACCCTTCATTCTGAGCATAACAGACGATCATGCATTTACATTCATGAGTGTTTTTAGCTTTTGTTTTGCAACATCCTCCATTTTGAGCATGACTGGGGGGGGGGGGCTGGATTCCTATACATCCCTCTTCCTCCTCCATTCTCCTCAGGAAGGCCCTCCATTTAGGGAGGCAGCTAGGCGCCCTCTGCGAGGAGGGGAGCAAGGAAGCCATGCTCCTCCCCTGGCGCTTCGGCGTCGTCGTCGTCGTCGTCGTGTCACGCGTCTCGTGTGAACCTCCCTCCCTCTTCCTTGTGCTGCTGCTGTGGTTGCCTTTAAATGCCTTTGGCGGGCGCTGCTCTGCTGCTTCTGCTGCCCTTTCCTCAGCCTCAGCCTCATCGTCTCTGAGGAGAGAGAGAGAGAGAGAGAGAGAGGAGCCCCTTTAGGTGTCTGCGGCGGTCGCCTGACAGACTTCGCCTTCGCCTTCTCCTTCTCCTTCGCCGTCCTTGGCGCTGCCATCGCCTCTGACCGACTCCGGAGGGCCTCCTCTCCCGGCATGGAGGAGGGGAAGAAGGAGGAGGAGTGCAGGGTGCTCTCCATCCAGAGCCACGTCGTCCGCGGATACGTCGGGAACAAGGCGGCCACCTTCCCCTTGCAGGTCAGCAGCAGCAGCAGCAGGAGGAGGAGGAGGAGGAGGAGGCAGGCACGGGGGCCATCATCCGCACTGCAGAAAGAAATAACCCGGTTTCAGTCCGCTTTCCTCGCTGCCACGGCTCAAGGCGACGGCATTCTGGGAGTGGGAGGCGGCTGTGGCCCCAGAGCCAAGCCTTGAGCAGTGGCAGCCTTCAAAGCGCCCTCAGACCGAGCAGGGATTCGAACTCTGGCCTATGTATATGTATATGTATATGTATACATAGTTGTGTGCCTTCATTTCCCACTTATGGTGACCCTAAGGCGACGAACTCATCCTGGGGTTTTCTGGCCAATCTTTTTCTTCAATGGGGAAGGGTTGCCCTTGCTTCCTCCCTGAGGCTGAGAGAGTGTGATTCACCCAAGGTCACCTCACTGGGTTTCCATGGCTGAGCAGGGACTCCAACCTTGGTCTCCAGAGGCCGACACACAAACCACTCTGCAGAATGACACCGCTTGACCTGCCATGGCTCCATCCTCAGGAGTCCTGGAGCAGCGCCCTTCCTTTGGCAGAGAAAGGCAAAAGACCTTGCCAAACTACAAATCCCAGGACATATTTTACATTCCATCCTTCTGTCCAGGAGGAATTCCAAAATGTCTTCCATTTTGAGCATGAATTTATATTGATATGAGTGTGTCTAGCTTTTCTTTGGTCATGTCCTACATTTTTCCTAAATGCCCTATGTGGTGCCTTGTCCTCCTTTGCAGTTATGACACCAAGTCGTCCTGTCCAGGGATACCCATAGGATGGAGGAGCAGCGTTTACAGCCATGTCAAACTGCATTATTTCTCCAGTGTAGATGCACCCTTAAGACGGAAATGTTGGGTTTGTGTGTGCAGAGATGTATTTCTCTCCCTTTTCTCTCCTCCTCTGCTGGCTTGTTAATCAGGCTTTACAAAAGCTCAGGAAGCCCACACTGGCACAAGCCCATTTTTTGCAATTGGCTGTGAAGCTGAGCAAAAAAAGGAAGGTGAGGAAAGCTTCCAAGCTGGTGGCAGTAGTTATTGTTACTGTTATTCCAGGTGACCAGATGTCATAACCATAAAGGAGGACAAGGAACCCCAAAATGTAAGATATTCAAGAAAAATGTAGGAAATGACCAAGTAAAAGTTAAAAACACACATAGAAATAGAAATGCATGTTTCTTAGCCATGCTCAAAACGGGGGACATTTTGGCATTCCTCCTGGACAGAAAGTTGGAATGTAGGACATGTCCTGGAATAGGAGGATATCTGGTCATCCTAGTTACTTAGACCTATATGTTCTACACCAGTGACCAGATGTCCTGACCACAGAGGAGGACAAGGCACCACAAAACGTAGGGCATTCAAGAAAAATGTAGGGTATAACAAAATAAAAGCTAAAAACATCAATATAAATACAAGTTCATGCTTAAAATGGAAGGCATTCTGGAGTTCCTCTTGGACAGAAGGTTGGGATGTAGAACATGTCCTGGAACAGGAGGGTGTCTGGTCACCCTGCTCCCAGCAGAAATGGCTGTGAATGCCTTTGCAGGCAGGTTCCTTATCACACCAAGGCTTGCCAAGTAGGATGAGGGTCAAAGAATGTGCTGAGAGAGAAGAAAGCAAGAAAAGAGCCTGTGTCAGATTTTAAGCTTTGGGGAAGTGTCAGTATCCACATTGGGGTTGGCCAGAACTGGCCCCCAGTTTAATGATAGCATAATCTCACTTTCTCTCTTTTATCTGTATTAATTTGGGTGCCTTAAGGTCTTGTCAAGGTTGAGCATACAGCACCTGATAATACCAGGAGTGATCCTTCTCTGACTACTAGGTTTTTAAAAAAATTAAATTTAAAAGCTGGATGTTTGCCTTTATCATACCTTTTGTTCATTAAGGGGAAATGTTTTAGATTGAACCTCAAATCCCTGTTTGGAAAATATGGTGTTGCTATGTTTCCTAAAAGAGATGTATAAAATGAAATGTTTTTCTGTGTCATGTGATCTCCCGAGCATCCGTAATGAATGGCCGGTTTATGAATAGTGCTATTTCTTCCACTGCACCAGGTACCTAGGGCTTGTCTCAGCCATCGAAAAGGTAATTTGTCACAGAGACAATTATTCTAAAACCTATTGTCCACTTTCAGAAGAAGTCTGTGGTGCCATCACACAGAGTGAACCCAGGGCTGGATGTTTGGGTTATAGCCTGAATCGGTACCATTTGTCTTCTATTACAGAGAACAGATTAGTTTTTATTTGAGTATCTCCATTCTCAAGGGTATGAAAACAGCCATTTTAATACCTTTAGTAACCCTGAGTTTTTAAATCTTTATATCAGGGGATTTGTTAATGTATTGCTCAGTATAAAACACTTATTTTACATAGTCACCTTGCATTAGTTAAAGAGGTTGTCACTACTATATTCTGTTGTGGTATTTAACATCAATTGTTAAAAATAAAAGAGCTGCTGCAATTGAAGCAGAAAATAATTATTGCTGTAAACTGCATTAAGAAAAGATGTCAGTTACTGATGTCACAAGTCAGTGCTCTTGTGTGTACTGAGCAACATTTTTGCCATGTTCTCAGTATACCTGGTAAATTTAGTTTGTGTGAACAAAAGCCACCAACTGAGCTCTAAGGGATGATAGCGTTTCCTTTCATTCCACAGGCTGCTACAAGGGGGAGAAACACATGGCCCTTCAGATGTTGCCCTAATTGACATAGCCAGTGGTGAGAGAATGCTAGGAATTGAAGTCCAATAGCCTCTGGAGGGCCTCGTGATTCCCACCTCTTGCCCTAGAATGACTTAGGGAATTCATTCACCCTGAACAAGGAACCTGATGAAATGTCACCATGAGTTACCATGGTGAAGATTAAGCCTTTTATTAACTTCTTCAGTGCTGGGAAGGGATTATTTTATATATTTCATGTACAGTGCGCCCGCGCCATACGTGGGCGTGCCATACGCGGCCTTGAGCATACGCGCTCAAGCTGTGGGGCAGAAGGGGCAGCGCATCCCATTCAATTGAATGGGCGCGCGCACCCGTTGTGTCCTGCACCGCTGCGCCGCCGCGCACGAGCCCCATTGTTTCCAATGGGGCTCGAGCATAGGCGGAATTCGCCTTACGCAGAGGGATCCGGAACGGATCCCTCCGCGTAAGGCGAGGACGCACTGTATGTTAGAGAGCCAGCGTGGTGTAGTGTTATGAACATTGGGTTACAACTCTGGAGACCAGGGTTTGAATCTCTGCTCGGCCATGGAAACTGACTGACTGAACTTGGGCAAGTCACACTCTATAGTTTTTTGTGGGTTTTTCGGGCTATGTGGCCATGTTCTAGAAGAGTTTCTTTCTGACATTTCACCAGCATCTGTGGCTGGCATCTTCAGAGAATGCTTTGCCTGGAAAAAGTGTGTGTGTGTGTGTGTACATACTCTGTGTGAGCCTGGGAATGCAGGAGTGATTTGCATGTGTATTGTTCTGTACTGATGGCTGGCCTCAGGTTGGGAGGCTAATACAAAAGAAGATTAATGTCTGCTAATTGATGATCATTATCTGCTGGGAATGCCCCTGACTCTGAGTGGTTTCCCATTTGCATTTGCCGAGTCCTTATTTTGCTATTCTTCAGGACTGGTAGCCAAATTTTGTTCACTTTAAGGGTTTCTTCTCTCCGGTTGAAATTATCCAGATGTTTGTGGATCTCAATGGCTTCCCTGTGCCATCCTGACATTGTAGTTGTTGGCATGGTCCAAAACTTCTGTGTTTTCAAACAGTTTTTTATGCCCAGGATGGTCTGTGGCATGTTCTGCTCCTGCTGATTTTTCTGGCTGGCCTAGTCTGCAGTGTCTCTCTTGTTCCTTGATTCTTGTTTGCACACTGCATTTGGTGGTCCCTATGTAGACTTGTCTGCAGCTGCATGGTATGCGGTACACTCCTGCGGCTGTGAGAGGGTCTCTCTGGTCCTTGGCTGAGCGAAGCATTTGCTGGATTTTCTTAGTCAGTTTGTAAGCCGTTTGAAGGTTGTGCTTCCTCGCCATTTTGCCTATTCTGTCTGTGACTCCTTTGATGTATGGTAAAAATACCTTCCCTTTGGATGGCTGCTTGTCTTCACTTTTCTGGGTTTTCCTGGGCCTGGCAGCCCTTCTGATGTCTGAGCTGGAATAACTATTAGCCTGCAAAGCCCGGTCCAGGTGCTTCAGTTCATCTCCCAAGAAGTGGGGTTCACAGATGCGTTTTGCTCGGTCTACCAGTGTTTTGACTGTGCTTCTTTTTTGTCCTGGGTGATGATTGGAGTTCTTGTGCAGGTATCTGTCTGTATGTATGGGTTTTCGGTACATTGTGTGACCCAAACATTGGTTTGGTTTGTGGATGACTAGGACATCCAAAAATGGCAGTGTTCCTTCCTTTACTTTTTCCATAGATAGATAGTATGACTAAGTTTAAGTCCTGTGTTCCAATATCTCTGGCCATTAGTGATGCTGCTAGACAGTATAGTTCATACAGTTCTTGCAAGCACAGTGCGTACAACACAAGCTGGTGGAAATAAAGAGGAGGAAACTGTTTCCTGAGGAAAAAGAAAGTTGTGACTTCTAACAAGTGATAACTGCATAACTCCTTTCACCCCTTTCACTTTTCTCTTTGTGTGTATGTGCCTTCAAATTGCCTGTGGACTAATGGCAACCCCATGAATATCATAGGGTTTTCTTAGGCAAGGAATACTCAAGTAATTTTGCCAGTTTCTTCCTCTGAAATATGGCCTGCAGCACCTGGGATTCATGGGCAGTCTTCCATCCAAGTACTAAGCAGGGCTAGCTGGCCCTGCTTAGCTTCCAAGGTCAGACAGAATCTGGTGCCTTTAGGGCAGTGGTTCCCAAACTGTGACCTTTAAGAGATTTTGGACTTCAGCTCCCAGAAGCCTCAGCCATGTTGGCCAATAATCTGGGATTCTGGGAGCTGAAGTCCTAAATTCCCTTAAAGAGCACAGTTTGAGGACCAGTGCTTTAGAGTATATAGGCAGCTACAGTTCAGCATTTGCAGCCTGGATTAGCAGTGCACATATCTAGTACTCTCTTCTGATTTTTTGTGCCAATCCTTACAGCACTAAAGGGCATGAAAGAACAATGTGGATCCTTCTTCCCTTGCAGTCTCTGAGGTACAAATATAGGCCAACTGAAATAAATTTCATTTGTGCTAAAATCCTGAATAGGAAATTAAGGGATGTAAATTCTACTAAATGCAGCAGGACTGAATTTAGAAGTGGCCAGAAAGTTTTATTTAATTATTTTTCAGACTGGCCTATGTGGCATCTAGGAAGTATATTGCTTGTACAGTACTTTGTTGCTGGAAATAAAAGCCACTTAGGGCCAATCTACACATTGAGAAGAATCACAATTATACAGCCATCCTCAGAGTGCACTGTTTTTCTCATGTTAAAAATGGTTTCTGTAGACAGCTGGCAGGGAGAAGGGGCTTGATGCTTGCTTGGAAAAGAGTCTCTTCCTGTCATTTAGTCTATTGCCACTCCTGTCCTGACAAATTAATAGCAGTATGTTGTAAATGATTTCAATGTGTTTTAAAATTATTCGTGATGCATTTTAAAGCAGAAGTGCACAATCTACATGTAATCCTTTCCTGCACCCTGTGTGCTGCTCAAACTGGGGGCTTCCATCTACTCTTCCTCAAATAACTCAGCTGGGCTGCAGTGGAGAAAATGTTGTTTCTTGACTTCTGGAGTGGCTGTAAATTAGTAGTGGATAAATTAGTAATGGGCATTGGTAGATTTACTGATAGCTGATAAACAATGGTAGTAGAGTTTTCTAGAAGATGGCAGCTTGCTGAGTTGTATGTGTGCATGTAGAGATTGAAAACATCACTTTTGGGGGCATAAATCCAATTGCTAGTTCAAATTAGAACTGAATCATAAGTAATTTGTTAAATGAGTTCCATTAATCTGATGGGTTTTGCTCACATTGGCATTGCCAATTGGATTTAGGGCTGTGAATTACAGTTCTCAGAATCCTTAAGTACTGAATGTCTTGAAAGGTACTGTTTGGAAACACTGTTTTTATGTTCAGACATTCATGTGTGACCTCTGCCTCCCCAGCCGCACTAATCCTAGATTCATCCCTCAAGTCTGAAACTGTTGTGCAGGACACCTGTCAAGAGATGCTGGGGATATAAAAAGGTCAGGGAGTTAAAGATGCACTTTCTGGGGGAGAAGTCCATTTGAAGTCCGGATTTCCCTGCATCGATTTGTAACTACAGAGAATGATAGCCATTCCTGAGCAGTTGTTTTAGAGGATAAATGTGAAGATCTGTCACAAATTATTGTGTCAATAGAAGAAGCAGTGGTAATGTGTGTGTGTGCCTTCAAGTTGTTTGTTAACTTACAGCAGCACCATGAATTTCACAGGGTTATCTTAGGTAAGGAATGCACAGAGGTGCTTTGCCAGTTCCTTACTCTGAACTATAGCTTACAACACCTGATATTCATTGTCAGTCTCCCATCCAAGTACTAACCAGGGCTGATCCTACTTAGCTTTAAAGATCAGACAGATTCTGGGGCTTTTAGAGTATTTAGTCCCTAGTGATGATATACCGTGAGTCCAATATGCCACAGTATTACAAGGATTTCCCTGGGATCCAGTGTGGTGTAGTAGTTTGAGCATTGGGCGGTGACTCTAGAGGTTGGGGTTTGAATCCCCACTCAGCCATGGTACTCTCATATTCTCTCAGCCTTAGAGGATGGTAAAGGCAAATCTCCTCTGAACAAATCTTGCCGAGAAAACCCCATGGTAAGTTTGCCTTGGGATCCCCATAAATTGGAAACAACTTGAAGGCACATAACAGCAATTTAGAAAGAAACCTGCATACCTCTGGCAACCATGTGCTCAGACCAACAACAGAAGTTGTGCTGTGTGTTCCACACCATCTGAGCCCCTCTATCTGAAATATGGCAGGTGAAAGCACAAGGCAATTATTATTTTTTTTCCAGTGGCAGCTGTTAACCATGGATATTTTTTTCCAAATTGTTTTGCCATACTTTTGCTATTTACTTTTCATCAGGCACTGAAAACTTGGCATTGCAAAAGGCATTCAGTGTCGGGCTTCAATGAGTTCTATATTACTTTATTCTGTTTTATTTTGACTGTAATCCATGAGTTTGGTTTTGCATGTGTATGTTTTTGCTAATTTGTGGGATTACTACTTCTACTTGATGATTGTTTTTATTGCTGATATAATTAACCTCTGAAAATTGGACTAAAATGTTTTAATGAATACATAAAGGATCAAGCCTGTTTATTAGTTTCAAATATTGATACTCTATTTAACAGCAGCAAATGCAACACTGAAAGGCAACAATAGTAATAATACATGCTATTGAAATATGAAAATAGAGTGGATATATGGTTCAGAAAATAAGCAGTACTTTATAAAAACACAGTGACTAAAAGGCCTGGAAGGATATAAACGTCTTCACTGGGCACTAAAAAGTTGTCAGGATCAATGCAAAGTGAACTCCCCTGAGGAAAGATATTCACCAGTGCTGGTAAGGTGCTCTCATAGGTCTACCTCTACTGGATTTATGAAACTAGGGGGAGTTAAAGAAGGACCTCCAAGGAATACCTTTATAACTAAATTCATATTGCTTTCAGGTAATTTGGAAGTCTCAAGCTTTAAAGGTTAGGATCAAGTGATAACTTTAGGACTTGGATGGAAACATTGCTTCTTTGATCTGTTACTCCTAGAATCCCCTAGGATATTGCATTTAAAAGTGTTCTTTCCAAGTTATTAAGAAACCATAGTTGTAGTATGCAACCAGTGTCTGAACAGTCTAACAGAATGAAACCCTAACTAACTTAACTGTGACCTAGACCAAATTGTTAGTCCTAGCTATAGTACACTTAAAGAATGAATGGGAACTTGACAAGTCAATACTTATTGTACAATACATTCCATTGATTCAATGTGTATATTCTGGATGGAATTAACAGTTGGGTTAAGGTCTATACATCCCTCCTTCTCTTCTCACCAAACTTTTTTGTGTGCAAAATTTACACATGGGTTGAGTTAAATATTGAATGTACTTAAATAAACCTTTTCTAAATTGAAATTATGTTATTTTCTTATAAAATGTTAAAACATGAATATGCATGACTGTGTGAATGAAAATATGCACACTAAATCAAAAATATTTTTATTCATATACTATGTCAAGTGTGTGGGTAGTGACGTCATCATGTAGATGTAAAGAGGAGGTCTCAAAAGTAAAACATTTGAGTGCCACTGGTCTAGTTAACCCTTGCAGCTGAGATGTATGATAGAGTATGCCTGCATTACAGAGAGGAGAGGGGTGTGATCTTGTGTTATGCCCAGCTCACAAGTTTATGGCAGAGATCAAATTTCACCACAGTTGTAGTCCAAAAAATTAACTTTTTCAACTTCTGGATTTCAGCCAAACACTTCTTGGTTACTCCCTTTCTTTTTATAATAGAAATCCACCCTTTCTTTTCATATCAGTAATCTGTCCTGTTTGTATAAAATTTGATAGTGTAACAAAGACCCTTTCTGACTGAGTCCTTTGATAGTGGAGTCCTAAAAGTCAGCAGTGAGGCCCAGGCATCTTGCCAACCCCTCTTCTTGCCATCTGGAGCAAATCTGAATGGAACAGAGGTAAAACCAGTGGGTCTGAAATATTCCATATCCCTGTTGCAGCTTCCCTTCACCTACCATCTTTGAAGCAAGGTTCAGCAAAGAAGTGAGCTCGGAGAACCCGTCTTACCGTTGATTGCAAACCAAATAGTTTTGAAATCTGTTATGAATGTAGTGTCTCTGTGTTTGGAGAAGGAAAAGAATGTGTATGTGTCGTATGTCTTTTCCCCATCCTCCTCCAGAAGATAATCATAATGCAAGTCAGTGCAGACACAGACGTCACAGCGTGCCAGTATATGCTCTGATGCAGTGTAGAAGCTGTGAGGCTAATCTGTGCTCTGTAGTGGCAGCTGTTTCTGATGGCGGAGGTAAATGGTCTTTCTGAGGAGTGGAACCTCTGTAGGCTAAATTGCCCTGAATCAGAACTGAAAGATGCTTCAGCATCCTGACTCATGCTGACGTTTCACCCCTTTTTATAGAGGAGCATGAAAGCCGCTTAAAACATCAAAATGAGCTGTAGTAAGGAAGGATTTTTCTTATTTAAAAAAACTGTAGTAAAGATATGAGCAACCTATGTCTGAAGCTGAGCAAAAATAATATAAAATAAAATCCTTGCAAACTTCTGCATAGTTCAGAAATCAGGGCCCATCTTGTACAATTGCACCATGGGAAGATTGCTTTTATGCCTGCGTTTACCTCTATCTTGTGTGTCGACAATCTACTGTTAAGGCAGGGGTAGATTTAGCGAGGCCACATGCAGGTCCTGGACCCCACTTTTCTGGCTCCTGAAGCCCCCCCCCACTAGTCCCCCAAAGCCACTCATCCCCCCATTTTTTTTAAAAAAAAAATTTGCCTTCAAATCACACAGAAAGTCATCAAAATGTTTGCAAACCCACAGAAATACAGTCCTCCAAGCACCAGGAACCCAAATACCTCTGTTTTCCTCCAGCATACCTCTCAAAATGGTTAGAAGAAGTGATGCAGTTTCTTCCAGAGGAAAACAGGCATTTGAACTTGGTGAGTGGGGTGCGGTCAACAGTAAAAATTGGCCCTTGGCTCCTATAAAGATGCTCACCACACTGCTAAGGGTGTGAATAGTTTGATAAAGCACTATGAGATCATGTGTGCCCATGATAGGGTCACCATAGGTTGGAAATGACTTGAAGGCACACAACAACAACAAAGTGGTACCTTAAGGCTGGCATAACTCAGAAATGATTTGAAGGAAGTGGAAGTGATACAGCTAACATGACAAGTTCTACGTTTCCTCATGTTAGGAATTCAGAACTATTCTTTGTTGCTGATAAGATGTTGAAGTCAATCTCATCTCACCGTAGGGGATTATCATGTTCCTCCTTAGTAATATGTAAATAAATAGTGAGCTCCACTCCATGAAATCTTCTACACTTTTTTAATATAGTGACTGGAGAGTGATGACTTTGTTTTCTCACAGCTTGATGCCTGTAGCAACACATTTTTGATTGCAGTAGGAGAAACATCTGCTGTTTTGAGAAAAGCATTCCAGATTCAAATGAGGGCAAGGACATTGGAAAAGTTTTTGATGGCAGCTCCTGGATTCATCCAGTCATCAGGGAACTCCAGTTCTAAAAAGTAGTTTTTATTACCCCTATAGATAAGTACTAGCATTGCTTTTTAACCTTTAGAATCAGACTTTGCACCTGACAACAACACAATTCTGTGTTTGGAAACTTCAATTGGTCCAAAGAGCTATAGCCAGATTGGGGCTGGCTATAGGAAACACACTGCCCTCTTGTTGCAACAGCTTCACTGGCTGCTGGTGTGTTTCAGGGTACACTTTAAAGTGCTGGTTTTAACCTATAAACCCCCTTATACATGTCAGATCCAGGTTATTTGAAGGACGATATTCTCCATTACAAACCAGCCCTTGCTTTGAGATCTGCTTGGGTAGCCCTTCTTCTGTCCCATCATTGTCACAGATACATTTAGTGGAAACACAGGGGAGGACCATCTCAGTGGCTGCCCCCAAGCTCTGGAACTCTCTTCCCAGAGCAGTTAAACTGGTACCCTCCCTACTTCCTTTGCACTGACAAGTAAAGACATTTCTGTTTGAACAGACATTTGATAAGGCCCATCTTGGCTAAACAACGTACAGGATCATGCTAATAGTTGTGCTATTCTAATGATAGATGTTTTAATCTGATTATAAATTCTTTTGTTTAATCTTGTATTAAGTTTTGTATCTTGTTAATTTTTAACCACATGTTTTTTAATTTGTTGTAAGATGCTTTGAGACTTGAACTGGGAAAAAAGTGGGATAGAATTACTACCACCACCACCACCACCACCACCACTACTACAAGCTATATAGCTGTAAATCTGTAAAGATTTAAATTTGGGCAGTTGCTTTTTGGACACTTGTGACCTCTTCAAGGTCAAAAATAGACTAAATGAATCAGCATTATTGCTCCTTTAAATCCTGAAATAGCTAACTCAATACCTCTTCCCAGTGTGATGCTTTATTGTTGCTTTGTTTCTTATCAGTTGACTATACACTGTAATGCATTATTTCTCAGGTAACATATCTCCCAAATCTTAATGAGTTTTTGGTGCCTTACTGTATTCTTGCAATTGCAGCCAAACCATCTAATACTAATATATCACGTTGATGTGCTGTGTTAAATAATGGAGAACAAACTATTGGGTTGTACCAACTTATGACTGGTTGATCTGTGCTGGCCATTATGTTTTGCTGTGCAGTTTCTCTGCCTCTGTGAGGAGAGAGGCCTAGTTGAGCAAGCATGTAAAGTCTTGTCTGGCTTCTTCTTCTTTTCCCGAGGGTAGGATTTCTGAGATCGAGTCATGTTGATCACATGTTTAATCTAGACTTACAGCCCCATAAATCTCAGTTTCCCCTTTCCCTCCACAGTATAGCACACCTGTAGTCTACAGCACCAAAAAGTAGTTGGACAAGAAACTCTCAAGGGTCTAGGTTTGACAATGATTATGTTCAGCAGGCCATTCAAGCAGTACCTACAAAAATTGCATCGTCTATAAAGTCAGTAATGGGGCAGGAGCCCTGTCTCTTATTTTATCTGGCAAACCAGAAGGCAGGCATATCTAGGCGATGCCTGAAATTCAGATTAGAGCTTCAAAAAATTACTTTTTTGGACTATAATTCCCAGAATCCCCTAGCTAGCATGGCCAGTGGTCATAGATATGTCTTGTGGCCATGCCACCTGGAATAACCTTTGAACTATAACCCAAAAAGTAGCTTTTCCAAGATTCTGATTCAGGTGCACATGCATCTCTGTGAACAGGTTTCTCCATAGATGATATACTGCACACGCTTGGTAGCCAAATTTTTCCTCCTTCTTTCCTATGAACTTGTATAACCTCATGGATTTTTTCCAACTTCAACAGAGGACAGAATTTCGGCTCCTCTTTACAAGATATTTAACACCCATCACTGCACCTACTTGTCTGGGTTGGGATCTACACCTACTAATAAATGGTTTCTCTCTTCATTGTATGCTAAAATTAACTTTTCCATTGTTCTGAAAGAGGGTCTTTTTACAGTAACAATTCTTTTTCACTGTTGCTTCTATGACTGTTTCATGGTACACAAGATAGACTTTTAACACAGACTAGGAATTAGTTGAGAGCCAGCATGGTGTAACAGTTTGTGTGTTGGACTAGGATTCTGGGAGACCAGAGTTCAGATCCCTATTTAGCCATTGAAACCCAATGGGTGACCTTTGGCAACTCATTCTGTTTGAACCTCAAAGGAAGGCAATGGCAAACGCCCTATGAACAGATCTTGCAACATTAGGTGAACTTACTCAGGTCACATTCTCTCAGACTCAGAGGAGGACAATGATAAGCCCACTCTGAATCAGTCTTGCCAAGATATCCTTATGATAGGTTCGGCTTAGGTTTGCCATAAGTCGGAAACAACTGGTAGGTACTCAACAGCAACAAAAGAGGAACTACTGTAGTTGTACCTAAGATTAATTGCTTTAGGGTTAAAGAAAAGAAGAATATGTCTCATTAGTGTAGTTTGTGTGCAGATGCCAACAGTGGCTAAGTCTTATTATAGTAATGGCAAATGTAATGAATTGGTCCAATGACTTCTTTTAATTAGCTGAAATGAAGTGGTTCCTTTCCTTTTTTTAAAAAAAAAAAGTGTGTTATTTTAGTTTTGATGAATTCTAAGGGGGACCTGTGACATATTTAATCCAAACATAGCATGCAAGCAGATATAGTGGAGTCTTTCCCTACTGTTTTCTAGTGTTGAGCATGCAATAAATAAAGTATGAATAGAAGGGGGAACTTCTGTTGCCTGAAGCTGGGCAAGGAATCCTTATTTTTCATATTTTCTTGGCTTTGCAGGGGAAAAGATGGCAACATCTGGCCAGAGCTTATTGATTTGGATTTAACTTTTCTTTCTCCATGTTTTGGAAGCTTTTAGCCCTGCCTAAGGGTTGAGGAATGAAAAGTTTCCATTTTCCTATTTGAAAAAAATGAATCAAGTATTCAAATGAGCCATTATAATCCCCCCGAGGTGGCATCCACGTCTGGTGGTGGGACAATGGTATAAAGTATATTTATAAAATCTGGCTGTAGATATGAAACTGTGTATCTCACAGTCTCATTAATTTTACTTGACAGTCCCAGAAAATCTGGGGAGGGGGGTAATCTCATCTCAGCTATTGAGAACTGCAGTTTAATAAGACAGAATTCTTCTCCCCTGTATCTAAAATTGATTGCTTGTTTTGAAATCACAATAACTTTCAAATGGCCTGCATCCATTTTAAAAAATAAAATATTAATCTTCCAGTAAAAGTCTTGCCTGCCTGCAGGACAACACTGGCTGCTTTATAGTAATTTTAGTAAAAGAGACATGCAGAAAGCCTTGAGAAGAGTGCTGTATCTAATTGGATTCTACAGTTTCTGTCTGGAAATTAACAGCTAATCTGCCACTGTGATACATTAAAAAGAGGCATATTTATTCAAATGTAGTCTCTTAAAAATTCTGTTATCAGTGTGGTGATATGTGCTGATAAATCTACGATTTTATCTGTACCATTAACAAACTGTGTTTTCATTTCATCATACTTCTCTAACATTACTTCTTTTTTTTTTAATGGAACAGCTGAAATTTAACAAGATAATTGGTTCAAGTATGTTTGTTCTTCTGTATGGTATTGTAACTCTTCATGTGCGATATTGCTTTACATTATTAAAGAAATACAAAAAAGCAGGTTTAAACATATTCTAAACCGTTTAAATCATGTTTATAAAGCTCAAAATAGGAGTTCTATAAATGTATAAATTATAAAATTATGAATAATTTAAAATAATTGTGTATATTGTATACTTGTATAGCCAGTTATACAGTATATACTACACTACATAATATACCTCGTATGCGCTAATACTGTAACATTAATTTTTTATTTGGGGGTGGCTTTTTTAAGAAACTTAGGGGAATTAACATTTTTAATTTGTTTTTAAGCAAATGTTCATCGATTTATGATACAGGAAACTTTTTTTTTCAACTTTCATATGCCTAATGTGGCATATTGGTTTGAGTGCTGGACTATGACCCTGGAGACCAGGGTTTGATTCCCAGCTCTGCCATGAAACCCACTGGGTGGCCTTGGGCAAGTCACCTGTTTTCAGCCTTTCAGGGGAAGGGAATGGCAAACCTCTTCTGAACAAATCTTGCTAAGGAAACCCCATGATAGTTTTAGGGTCGCCATAAAATGACCTGAAGGCACACAACAACAAACAACAATATGTGTTTGAGTGATAAGCTGAGAGCAACTGTGGCTGGTATTTATTGCATAATGGTTAATGACATCCATTCCCAATCTCACATTTTGACCCAGGGACCTCAGGGCTTGGACCGATCCTGAAGGGCATCTCTGCAAGACTCCTATCTGAAACCAATTGTCCTCCAATGTAGACAGTCTAGATTACACTGAGCTAGATGGATCAGTGGCCTGACTTGATATATGAGGCTGATCAGGATGCTCCACTGTCTGTTACTGGAATTGGGCACATAGGGGGACTAGGCAAAAAAGTATAGGAGCCATATTGGACTTTTTTTTCTGGCTTTGGCAGTTTCTTTTTTTGATGCCATATCCACAACACCACCTCCGCATGAAATCTTACCCTTATCACATGAAGCATTTGCCAAAAGTTATTTGATGCAGGGTAGTTTGTTGTATTGATAAGAAAAAAGAGCATTTGATAGTTGCCTAGGCAATATATAGCCTTCTTCTTGTGCCCATACCCAAGCACCAGAGTGAGAATGCTTGGGTGAATTCCCTCTCTCTTTTGCAAGCATATATGCACATACATACACCAGTTTAGAACTATGGGAAAATATTTTTGTTTTGTTTTTATTTTAGTTTGATTGTGATTTGAGCCAAGGAAGAGTTTGAATACATGTAATTTGAGGCTATCAAATTATGCACTATAGGGTGATGTGCTTGCATATGTTAATCACTCAGCTCTCAGATTCAGTAGTTTCAGTGCTGGAAATAGAGATTATATCCCTAACCCTCAGTTCTATGTAAGCTTGTATGCCTAATGTGTGTGTACAAATATACATACTGAACTGCAAATGACTATAATGCTTTCAGGAAGAAACCTTTTGCAAATAAAAGGAGGGAATGACTCCGTGTAATCCAGCTGCAAAGTGTTGCAATGTACATTAAGAAATGTAGCTTTCCTGTTAAATTCAGCATATCACTGCAGTCATGATCAGCCTCAGTACAAGCCATAGCTCTAGGCAAAGTGTCATGATCACCTTTGTGGGATGGTTTTGGATGTCATGAATGAGCAGCACATGGTTAGTTATTATTTTTATTGCTAGAGAGAGAGAGAAGTGTGCTTGTGGAATTTTCTGCCAACTTCTAAAATTTGCCTCTCCTTTCACTTCTGTGTGCTTTGACAGAGAGAAAGGTGCCCTTTGCTGCTATGCTCTTACATAGCCTAGGTCAGTCTGCAGTAATGTATACCTCAATACCTCTGTTTTGACAGTACATATACCAAGTGCATTTAAATTTGGACACATCATTTGTTAGAGTGAATGATCCTGATCCAGAAGTGATACTGCTAAAGTCCCAATGAAATCAATAGGACAAGCTACCAGTCTATGACCAACCTATGTTTCATTACTTTCAGTATTACTAACCTCCTTTCATTGGGACAGATATGTGTAATAGGTCCTGTTTCTAAGGCTTGAAAGAGCCATACAGAGTGTAATTCCTAAGGTGGAATTTTCTCTGGAGTGGTATTCAATGTGGTGCAAGGGAATGGAGGTGTAACTTTGAATCAGACTGCCCCATGAATGTTCAGAAGTGATTTCTCTCATACACAGGGTATGAGCGAGGAGCTAAGATCATTTAGTATTGGACTCGTTTTTAGGTTTCCATGTTCACTGTGAACCTTTTGGATTGAATTCAGACAATGATATATGAGGCAATTTAAACCTGCTGTTGTACAACCAGTAAATGCTTTGGCTTAGTTGTTTGGCTATCTGTATCTATTAGAAATTGCAGTGATGCCTTTTTCTTGTTTTTAATGACTATTTAATCAAAGCTATAATTCAGCACAAAGTAGACAATTTTTCCCCTGATAGTGACATCCTCTGTTTAGTATGAAGATGGTATTTAACTTACTACTATGAAAATGTTTTCTCTTCTAGGAGTTTAGGCTCTGTAATTATTTTGCTAGTACTTTCAGTATCCCTGTTTCTAAGAGGAAGATTTTGATGTATAGACTGGCTAAATTCCAAACGGCCATTGAAGGAAAACAGCTTGCTTGGAATTATACAGAGCAGACACATTGTGCAATGCAACTCGGAACATATTGACTAAGTGCATAAAGTTGTGAGCGGGTAGCCAGTGACAGGTGAAGAATTCAGTCCCTGGCTAGAGGGCATTCATCACAAAGCAATAGCCTGGAAGGCAATCAGTGGTGATTTTGATGTGGCCTTGACTGCTTTTATCAGGCAATAACCATAGTTACTGCTTGCTTTAGTGAACCATGACAAATGATTACCAGCTTGACTTCTTTCTTCTCCAATTAAACTGTATGAAATGACCTTATGGGTCTTGTTTCATAATTATTTGGTCATTCCACTCAGGCTTTTAACTGACTGACGTTGTTATGATTACTCACAATTAGAGGTCACAGCAAAGAAACTATACTAATGTTGATAGCACATGGAATTTAAAAAATAATACTGTAATTTGTATCAAAGTTTTTAATACTAAATAAAAGAGTAAGAAAAGTAAATAAGAACATTAGAAACGTTAATCTAGAGAACATTAGTTGTACATAGTTGTACATGTGCCACGCTGGAATCAATATTAAATATGGTGAGCTTTATATTCAGTTTTATATACTGTATATGTAATTCATAGTCATGGCTCCACCCCTTATTAATGTCATTAGCCATACTTCTGTCATTATGGGTGAGAGTATGTGGTGCTGTTGAGAGAGGATTCTGCTTCATTTTGTTTAAAAAGCCTCTTAAATATAAATTGGGGGAGGGGGTGCTTAAGTGATAGACAACAAAGGTAGGGTTTTTTTTTTAAAAAAATAGCTCCCTTTTAGCAGCTGTCCTAGCAGTGTTAAAATGTGTCAGAGGTGCCCTTTTACTTGTGGTGAAGAGCTCCACTGGCCACAGAAAGCTCCAAGGGAATAAATCTACTGCGAGTAGTATTTTCCACCAGGCTCTCGGTGCATTGGATCCATTGGGTAGGTAATCCTCCCTATCCACACTGCCATTGGGTGAGCCATGTGATGTAGCAATCTGAGTGTTGGATTAGGACTGTGGGGTGCCAGGGTTCAAATCCCCACTCAGCCATGGGATCCCATTGTGTGAGGCTGTTGTACTTTGGACAGACTGTGAGACCACATGACTCAATGGAAAAGGTGGTACTGTATTGCTCAGTGCAGTGGAAGACAGCAGGAAAAGAAGATGGACTCAATTGAATAAAGGGAGCTACAGCCCTGAGTTCACAAGACCTGAGCAAGGTTGTTCATGTCCGGAGTTCTTTGAGGTGTGACATTCATAGGGTCAGCATAAGTAGAAGTTGTGCTGAGGATCTGATTGGTAACCTTGTTGTTTAAATTAAATGCTAATTAACAAATTGTAAGTTGCTTTGATAGCCTTGGCTGAAGAGCGGGCTATAAATAAATAAGTATTATTAAATACTATTAAATGAAACAGATGAGTGTGACTGTGCTCAGGAATGCAATAAGTAGGGAATGTTGAAAATTATGAGAGAAAATGGTTTCTCTCACCCCCCTACCCTGCATGGTGTTAACATTATATCAATTGACACATTGTTCTCACTGTGAATTTTTGGACTTCAGTTCCCAAAATCCCCAGCCACCTTAGCCAACAGTTAGGAATTCTGGGAGCTGACATCCAAAATACCTGGAGGACCAAAGTTTGAAAATCACTGCATGTAGATACATAGAAACTCAATGGTTGATGTTTCATTGACTGTGATAAAGACTTCCAGTCCATATACTTCCTTCTGGCCCAGAGACTGAGGTTGTTGGGTAATTTGTGGGAGTGCATGTGCAGTATTCTTATTTCTGGCCTAGTCATGAGGGTTTCCTCTCTCGTATGAGGGAAGAGACGCTGTACAGTATGACTGGCAGAAGTTTAAATTAACCTGCCAGCAAATTGCCTGAAAATGGATCATAGACAATTATTTCTGCATCATCATTATTGTCTCCTTATGACTCACTGTGCTGTACTGTATATAGTAGCTTTCCTTTTGAGCAGATTATTTTGTCTTACCAAAGGGGACAAAAGAGAGCAAATATCTTAAATGTCAGATTCCCCCCCCCCCCTTTCCCGGTCACGTTTGCTATGTTCTATAGCAGTGAATGAAAATGTAGCCTGGCTTAAACATCAGACAAAACATTTTCGATATCATCTCCCTTGCTACCGTTTAAACCAGTGTCTAAAAGTAAGAACTAATATTTACTGCATGTGCATTCTCCACCACAGGTTGTTTTCAAGGATGAGTTTTTAAAATGTATATGCTAAGATAGCTCTGTGGAATTTGAGATTCAAATACTGAAATGAGAAGGGATTTTTTTATGTTTTTGTTATTCTTGGAGCATCTTAATGTTGGCTCTAAAACAATATACCTTCTTTATTCTCCTGGTGGTTCTCCTTTTAGGCCCCCAGAATCCTGAGAACTACATAGACTGCATCCACACTGCAGAAATAATACAGTTTGACACCACTTTAATTCCCATGGCTCATTCTCATGGAATTCTGGGAAAGGGCATAATAGCCACAGCGCCTCAGCAATACAGCGCTCCTTTGATGCTGAGTGGTATGGACACAGCACCGGAGGAGCGCTGTGTACAGTGTGGAGCAGCGCACAGCGTCATGGCACTCTGGGGGCTGAGCCAGGGCATGCGTTGTGGAGACGCTACACCCCGACTCCGCCCCCCAGCTGGCCCAAAGTGCCGGTCTGTGCAGGGCCTTAGTCACTTTTTCTCCCTGTATGTTTTCCTCCCTTAAATTACAACTGCAGTGATATCTTCTTGAGAAGGAACATTGTAAAGCTTATATAATCTTTTAGTTTGTCACTCTGCCTGCTATTCATTTTTAGCAGCCTTTGTTTAGTTACTCATTTTTTACTTTTAGTAAAACCAGTATATTAAATTTATGATAGGTCATGCAAAGATAATGTTGCTTTTCTGTAACAAGGGAAAATTCTACCTATAATTATTGTTCCTCTCTTGTAATATTGCAGGTTTTGGGCTTTGAAATAGATACTGTGAATTCTGTCCAGTTTTCAAATCATACAGGTAAGTGCAGTGTGTGTGTGTGTGTGTGTGTGTGTGTGTGTGTGAGAGAGAGAGATGGGGGGGAGGTTTGGATTTGTGGCTATCTACCTACCTATCTGTATTTAGCTACAGCTTCTATCAGCCTTGGCCCACATAGCTAATGGGGAATGATTATGGGAGTTGCAGTCCAACAACATTTGAAGGAACACACTTGCCCATCCCTGAAATGGATTTCTCTGTCTTTCATCTCTGACTTACCAGTATTTAAAAATAAAGCTATGTTTCAGATAATTTTATCTATAGCCTCTGCACTGTAATATATTCAGAGTCAAATAAAAAAAATGGAAAGAGGATGTTGGAATCTATTTAAATAGTTTCTTCCTTGTCAGAGTTCATTTGCTGTTAAAATTAGGACTGAGCCAAGTGCCCACCTGATTTGATTTCCCTATGGCTTGGGTAGGAATCATGTGGCTGTCCAGATGTTGTTCTTATTAACTACTCTTGAATTGACCCCCACTCGTGGTAATCCTGTGGATGAGACATCTCCAAGACCCTCTGTCCTCCATTGCTCAGCTTAGATCCTGCATATTGATTTTAACTGCCAGCAGCTATAGCCAGCATAGCCAATGGTAAGGGATGTTGAGAGTTGAATCCAACAATATCTGGAGGGCCATGTCATTCCCACCTCTGATATACAGATGTCTTTACAGGTCTTAACAGATTCTTTGATTCAATTTTTCAAAAGATGAATGGGTCTTGGGCAAGATGATCTCTACCAACTAGAATAATGTCAGGAGTGTGATAGCTTCATGATGCCCTGTCACCAGTCAAATTGACAGTGTCACTGAGGAACGTTATTGAGGCATACAGTGTGAATAGGCACGTTGAGGGGGAGGTGGGGAATGTCCATATTGTTGAATCAACCCTGCTGTGTCATGTGCTATTCAGTGGAAGCCTCCTTAGATGAGGAAGGAAGAGGAGAGCCAAGATGATAGGTTCCAGTCAAAGCCAGAGGAGTCTGGCAATTCTACCCTCGAACCCATGGAAGCATAGCCCAGGCTGCCCCATCATGCAGCTTCTAAAGATCACAAATTAGATATAGCAGCCACTTCTTCCTGTGGTGCATCCTAGACTGAAATACCAGTTGCAAAGAAACAGGAAATCCCCTGATCTGCCTTGAAAGGAAAACACTGAAATAATTAGGCCTGCTGTGCTGATTTACAGTTCGCTATAAATTAGCACAGCCATGGCCATTTTTTTTCCTGTAGGCAATAGCATCAAAACTCCCTGTGTGGCCTTCTAGCTCTGGATTGATGGAATGCAGTGTAATTATTGTTGTTGTTGTTATTTGAGCTGGCTTATGAATTAAAATGATTACAATATAATTAAAATCACACACAGAGTCAACATTAAATTAGAATTAAAATGTTAACCATATTTAAAACATATACTTTAAAAACAATTAAAACAGTACAATTTGAGACAATACAGCATCCGCTTAAGCCCTTTTCTTAAAAGCTTTCAGTTCTAAAAGCCTCTGTGAATAATAATAATAATAATAATAATAATAATAATAATAATAAACATTCTTCTGCCATCAGGAGGACCGCAGGGAGGGGTTATCCTAGCCTCCCCAGGGAGGGAAGTCCACAGTCTCAGGGCAGCTACAGAGAAGGTCTTGTCTTATTTTCCTGCCAATTTCACCTGTGAAAGTGGTGGGATTGAAAGAAGAGCCTTTTTGAAGCTCTCAGGATTTAGGCAGGCTCATGGAGGAGATACGTTTTGAGATAAAATGAACATAAGCTGTATAGGAGGCTTGTTCATTGGATTATGCTCTCGTGGCACTCTGACTGACACTGGACTCTGCTTAAGACTGCTTTTTATATTTAGACCTGGGATTGCCTAAAACACACACTTGGTTTTGCTGACTTCCCATGTGCGCCCCTGGACTAGCTTGGTTTCCCCACTGTCTGTTCCTGTAGACTTTCGGTGAACTCTCGAGCATAGCCATCCTTAAACAGGACACTTACTTCCTATATTGTATTGTGTGGTTTCACTGTCTGTTCTTGCCCTTCTTTCTCCACACAATGGGCCAAACAGCTCCCCTCCCTCATTTTTTGGCACCCCTCAAAAATAGTCAAATGCAGAGTCTATGTTTTATCGTTCCTGAAAATTTTGGAAAGAGCATCCCTTTCCCTCCTTTGTGCCAACATTCCTGTTCAGCTCTAGTGATGCAGCCTAGTGATGATGATACCCAGATGATCTAGTGATAATGATACATAATGATATATTTAACACATTTGTTACCCTTCCTCCAAGGATCTAGAACAAACAAGGTCATTCATAACATTCTACATAACTACATTCTACATCCTAATTACAGGTATCCTGGAGTTCATCTCACAGGATACTTCTGACCCTGAGTTAAGTATAGAATTGTAGAGTTGGAAGAAACTGTCAAGCAGAAGTGGGTAAACCTCCATGTGGCCCTTGGGACCCCTAAATGTGGTTCTTGTGAGGCTCCAAAGTCCACAGATGTGCCCAAAAATTAAAAATAATTTTGTGTGATCTTTGCCCTCTAACTGGCCCAAAATTTATTTATTTATTTATGGGATTTATATCCCACCTTTTTCTCAAAATCAGATTCAGATTGTCCTAAACCACTTAAAAATGCAGTAGTTTGCAGTAGATGGTGTTGCCATCTATGTAAAAAATATAATCCCGGTCAAGGAAATTTTAAATGATGAAAATGGGAGATATATCGGAATCGAAATAGAGTGGAATGGGAAGAAGACTTTGGTCCTGAGCGTCTATGGGCCACTACAGAATAAGGGAAAATTTTACAAGAAATTGCTTAAATCACTAGACAAACATGAAAATCTTGACCAACATATTTACATGGGAGATTGGAACGGAGTTCTGGAACCTAAATTAGATAGAAAATCCAAAAAGAAAATTCAAGATCAACAAGGTAAGCTTCCTAATAATTTTTTTGAATTACAAAAGCATTTCTCACTAATAGACCCTTGGAGATACAAATTTAAAAATTTGAAAGATTACACATTCTATTCAAATCCACATAATTCGGCCTCGAGAATCGATATGTTTTTTATCTCAAAGAAGATAATTAATGAAATAAAAGATGTTAAAATTAGGATTAACAAGATGTTGGATCACAATCAAATTATATTGGAGTTAAAACAAAGAAAGTCAGAATTTATGTGGAAATTGGATGAGAATTTACTAAAAGACGAAAGAATTAAGAATCAGATTAGAGAACAGATTAAACTCTACTTGAAAGAAAATTGGGACCCAAATATGAAGACGAAAGTAATATGGGATACGATGAAAGCGGTTATAAGAGGGGTTATAATCAAGAAGAGCTCAGAAAAGAAAAAAGAGAGGAATAGAGAAATTACAGTAATATCGGAAAAGATCCAAGAAGTAGAGAAAGAATTAATAGAATCCAAGGGGGAGAGCAAAAAGTTAAAGAAAAAATTGACAATCTTGAAAAAACAATTGGATGGTAAATGTAATGAGGCAATAAGTAAGAACATGAAGTTTCTAAAACAGAGGCACTTTGAGTTTGGAAATAAGATAGGCAGATACTTGGCTATGAAAGTAAGAAAGAAAAAAGAAAAAAACATGATATGTGAAATACAAGAAGGTCAAGAGGCATACACAGAATTAAAAGAAATCAAAAGAATCTTTTTGAAATATTTTCAAGATTTGTATAAAAGACAACCAGAGAGCAATGAGATGGGGAAAAAAATTCAATTATATTTGGAAGATATTGAAAAATTAAATATAACAGAAGAAATGAGAAAGCAACTAAATGAGAGAATAACCAAGACGGAAATCAAGCAAGCAATTAATAAAATGAAAAATGGGAAATCGCCTGGCCCCGATGGTTTTTCAGCCGGGTTCTATAAAACCTTTAATCAAGATATAGAAGATCTTTTACAAAAAACCTAAATAATATAAAAGAGGACGGAATCCCAGATACGTGGAAGGAGACTAATGTGGTACTAATTCCGAAGGAAGACAAAGATAAGACAAATAGACAAAATTATAGGCCGATATCCTTGTTAAACTGCGACTACAAAATCTTCGCAAGTATAATAGCAGAACGAATTAAAACCGTACTTAGAAACTGGATTCATCAAAATCAATGTGGATTTCTCCCTAAAAGACACTCAAAACAGCATATGAGAACAATAATCAATTTGATTGAATTCTACGAAAAAAACCCAGGGAAAGAAGCGACGATCCTATTTGCAGAAGCCGAGAAGGCTTTCGACAACTTAAATTGGACATTTTTACTAGAATTATTGAAAAAATTAGACTGGGGAGAAAATATTTGGTCATGGATAAAACAAATATACAAAGATCAAAAAGCAAAAATAATAATAAATGGAAGCAAAACAGAGGAATTCAAAATTGAAAAGGGAACAAGACAGGGATGCCCCCTCTCTCCCCTCCTGTTTATCCTGTGTCTGGAGGTCTTAATACAGTATAAAAATATAGTCAATAAAATGCTAACATTAGTACAATAAAATATCTATGCCATCATCTAATCATCCATTAATCAGACAATCATAATCTGAAGTGGAGCATTTCATTTTAATAATCTCCTATATATGATTGGGTGGATAAGCCCACCGGAAGAGATCCGTCTTAAATGCCTTCTTATAGGCATCTAAGGTGGTAATAAGACGGATCTCCTCTGGTAGGCTATTCCACAATTTAGGGGCCATAGCAGTGAATGCTCTATGGGAAGTTGTCATTAACCTGGTCTTATGGTATTCTAATAAATACTTCCTGGTTGGTCTGAGAGTGCAGGGCATATTGTGTAGCGAGAGGTGCTCCCGCAGGTAACTCGAGCCTGAGCCATGTAGGGCTTTAAAGGTAATAACCAATACCTTGTACAGTCGGCCCTTCTTATACACGGATTTTTTATACACGGATTTAAGCATACACGGTTTGAAAAATGTTCCAAAAAAGTATAAATTTACCTTGATGTTCCATTTTTTATTAGGGACACCATTTTGCTATGTCATTATACTTAATGGGACTTGAGCATACACGGATTTTGTTATACACGGGGGATCTTGGAACCAAACCCCAGCGTATAACAAGGATCCACTGTACTGCACCCAGAAGCTGATCGGCAACCAGTGAAGAGATTTTAGTACAGATGTTATATGGTCAGATCTAGGTGTACTGGAGACCAGTCTGGCTGCCACATTTTGAACCAGTTGAAGCTTCCGAACTTGGTACAAGGGTAGCCCCATGTAAACGAGAGATTACTGGTGCGTGTACCACTTTTGGTCCAGGTAGGGATGCAGCTGGTGTATCAACCTAAGTTGGTACCAAGCACTCCTGGCCGTTGCTTTTTATCCTAGCTTTCTTCATAGAAAGTCTGCTGCAGTGCTCTTTAGTAACTAGTAGTTCTTCTGGAAATCTAAACTAATCTGGATTGGACACCCCAAACATGGAGGCCTTTTCTCAGTGTTCAGAGGAGATGATGGTAGTAATAGTAATATAAATTTATTCTGTCTTTGACCAGTATAAGAGATGATGGTAAATTAAACCATTTCTATCTCCTCCTGCCATTTTATATAAACGGGATAGTCCAGACAAGAAAATAAACTCAAATATTAATCTAAGGTTAGTTCAACATGCTTATAATATAAACTACAACAGGATACATCTGTTGTTACAGTATGTCTTCCTCTTTACAGTTTGTAAGACACAAAGAAGAGATAAAGTAGGCCAGTTCAGCGTATACCTAGCAAGATGTGGAAAGTATTCTAGAACAAGTATTCTAGGACAAGACTAAATGTATATATATTTTGCATAGAGTAAAGAATCTGAAGATCCAGCATGGTTCCAAAAGGCCAGGATTCCAAGAGACCAGAATTTGAATCCCCACTCAGTTGTGGAAATCCTTGGATGACCTTGGGAAAGTCACACTCTCTCAGCCTAAGCAGGAGGCAATGTCAAACCTGGTCTGAATACATCTTTCCTAGAAAACTCTGTAAGAGAATCAACATAAGTTCAAGTCGAGCCCACATAACAAAAAAGAATCTGAAGGTTTCTGAACTAGGTTGTGCAATAGTATAACATCCATATCCCATATTTTTCTGCTGTTTGTGCTGCCATTGCTGAAGAATCATTTACTGTTCTTTGGTAGCTGATGTAATGGCTGATACTAGAGGATCCTAGAAGGGTGGTTTATATATGTATAAAACTGGTGAGTGTGCAGGTGAGGACTCCACAGAAGAACAGTAGGGAAAGCCAGTCCAGTCCCAAAGTTTATATAGGGTAACAAACAGAAGCATGGTCCAAGGTTCAATGGGAGAAAGCAGGCCTCAGCAGAATCCAAATAGCCAGAGTTATGTTGCACAGAGGTTTAAGAGCTGTTGTTCTGCAGCAATTGAATGGGGAGCTAATTTATAACAAGCATTAATTAGCCATCTGATCTCATTAGCTCAGTGTCCTGTATTTAAAGTGAATTTGGCCATTGCCTGACCTTTTGCTCCCTGAGCTTGAAGTGCCCCATCTCTTCCTTCTGATCTGCAGCTGCTGTCTAGGATGGACTGGACTCTGCTTCTGCCATGGCAGGACTGCCAGTCTCCTCTCATTCCAGCTGGGGTCCATCATCCTGGCTCTCCTGTTTGTCTGTGGAAGCCTCTTCCAGATAGATTCTCAGCAAACATAATGGTGACCTTACTTCACTCTCCCTGCTACATCCTGAGGTTATGGCTGTTTCCAGCTGAGAGCTGGAGGAAGGAGGAGCCTGAAGAAGGTGGATTCTTGGCAATCTTGACAGTAGCAACTTTCTCCTTCTGTAGGAGGTATTTGGTATATATGGGAAAATCTTATTTTTATCTGAGGTTGAAAACAACTCGTCTAATGCCATCTAATGGCATACTGACACAGTCATCTGTCACTGCCAACAATTACCATACATCAACTGCACAAGACATTTTTAAAAACTGATTTCTGCAAACCCGCTTTTTCTTTCTACTTTTAAATTTAATATTAGCATAAGGAAAACTTATAGAAAGCACTTCTAACTGACACTTTTTAAAAAAGAGAGAGAGAGAGATCATTCTGTACTTGTATTAATGGAAAAGATGTTGCTATACTATTTGTGACACTCAAGAAAGTGTTCCTTATAATCCTCCTGATATATAGACAACAGTCTAAGCTAAATCCCCCAGAGGGCTCCATTTGCTAAGTTGCCTGGTAAGGAGTATTTACTGTATGATTAGAGTGAGTGACTCACCTCCAGACGACATTGTGCTTCACAGAAGAATAAAAGGAGCTGTCACACAGCCTACGTAGATGCTCTTTTCAAAAAAAGAAAAAGGAAAATTGTGAAAGTGAGGAAAGGAAAAACAGTTTCAATTTGTCACACTCTTTAGTGTGTAAGAATATAGATGTTGCCAGGGATTTAGCTGCAGGAAAAAGAGTGCTAGAGTAGAGCCTACTCTGAAGACACTGGCAGATTTCCTTTGTTGCTGTTGTTAACTGCCCACAAGTTGACCCCAACTCATGGCGACCCTGTAAATGAGACACTCCAAGACCCCCTGTCCTCCACTCCTCTGCTTAGATCCTGCAAATTCAGACCAATGACCTCCCTAATTAAGTCTAGCATATAGTCTTCCTCTCTTTCTACTTTCTTCTATCTTTCCTAGTATTATTGTCTTTTCTAACAAAGTCATGTCTTCTCATGATGTGGCCAAAGTATGACAGCCTCAATTTGATCATCTTGGCATCCAGAGAAATTCCAAGCTTGATCTCTTTGAGGACCCATTTGTTTGTCTTTTTGGCTGACCCGGGAACTTCAGCACTCTTCCCCTGCACCACAAATGAACTGATTTTCCTTTTGTCTGCTTTCTTCATTGTCCAACTCTCACATCTGTACATAGTGATGGCAGATACAATGGCTTGGACGATTCTAACTTTACTGCTCAGTTGTATATCTTTACCCTTTATGATCTTTTCTAGTTCTTTCATAGCTGTCCTTGTCATTCCTAGTTTTCCTCTGATTTGTTAAGTGCAGACTGTGCAGGGGCATGGGAACTCTTACTATTTTGATTTCTTTATTGTCTAGGTTGAATTTGTGTAAATCCTTTGTTATTATTTTTGTTTTCCTTATGTTCAGCAGTAAGCCTGCCTTTGCACTTTTTTTTTCTTTGACACTCCTTAATAATTGTTCCAAGTCTATGATGTTTTCTGCTGGTAGTATGGTGTCATCCACATATCTTAGGTTGTTGATATTCCTTCTTCCTACCTTCACTCCTTTTAATGAGTCTAAACCTGCTCGTTATATGATATTTTCTGCATACAACTTGAACAAATAGGGTGATAGAATGCAGCCTTGCCTGACCCTTTTGCCTATTGGGAACCATTCAGTTTCTCCATATTTTGTTCTAACAGTAGTTTCTAGTTCTACATACAGATTTCTCATCTGGATTCCTTACGTGTATGTACCATATCTAAACTGACTGTTTGCTTAATACACTTAAAAGTATTCCTAAGTAACTGCCTGAACAGATTGGCAAGAAACAATGGCGTCAGAGTAGAGTGGGGGCATGGCGACTGAATACTGCATGCCCTGACTCCACCCCGATGCACGCCTGACAAGATGGTGGGTGTCGTCATGCTGTTTCTTTGGCACAACGTTTAATAATTAATAAGCTAAAAAGTCTAGCTCAATTACATTTGCATTATAGTTATGTGTCTTGAAGTCGTTTCTGACTTATGGTAGCCCTAAAGTGAACCTGTCACAGGGTTTTTGGGCTGAGAGTATTTGACTCGCCCAAGGCCACCCAGTCGGTTTCCATCGGCCAAGCAGGGAATTGAACCTTCATCTCCAGATTCGTAGTGCAATGCCCAAACCACTATGCCATGTTAGCTCTCAGAATTACATTATAAGAGGTTAAATTAAGTATGAGATTATGTTACTATGTTCTATGATTCTATTGCAATTTACATTATGAGTCTTGCTAAAATAAAACTGAAACTTGGCATCTGTTTTTTTCTTTCTCCCCGTCCCCCCTCTCTCTCACACACATTCCTATTTTGACCTCAGGATTTCAAGTGTTTCTTCAAATTTCTGTAGCCTTCCAATTTTGTAAGATACAAAAATAGCCTCATTTTAGGGATATAGATTTTACAAGCTTGTAAAATGTGGGCTAGACAGGGTAACGGTTACATGGATTTGTAATTGGTTGACTGGCCGAACCCAAAGGGTACTAAACAATGGCCTGTTACAGACAGGCCAAAATAAAGCTGCTTCGAGTCACATTGGAAGTATGGTATTTCAATGAAGCATGAGTCCTAAGGGTCCAAAAGCCACACCAAAGCTGCACTCCAGTCCTTAGGACAGGAGCGTGGCTTTGGTGTGGCTTTTGGACTCTTAGGACGCATGCATCATTGAAATACCATACCTCCAAAGTGACTCGAAGCAGCTTTATTTTGGCCTGTCTGTAACAGGCCAATGGCTCCTTTTCATCCTGGAGAGAAGTGACCAGTGGGGTCCCAGTGCTATTCAACTTCTTTATCAGTGACTTGGATGACAGAATTGGGGGCATACTTATCAAATTTGCAGATGACACCAAATTAGGAGGAATAGCTAATACTCCAGAGGACAGGATCAAAATTCAAAATGACCTGAATAGACTAGAAAGCTGGGCCAAAGCTAACAAAATGAAATTCAACACGGAGAAATGTAAGGTACTGCACTTAGGGCGAAAAAATGAAATGCACAGATATAGGATGGGAGACACCTGGTTGAGTGAGACTATGTGTGAAAGGGATGTAGGAGTCCAAGTAGGCCACAAGTTGAACATGAGTGAACAGTGTGATGCGGCAGCTAAAAAGGCCAATGCAGGCCTGTTACAAACGGGCAGGAAAGTACACGCAGAGCGCGTACTAGGGTTAGAAAGGGCGGTGCTTCCGCACCCCCCTAACCCGTTCCACACGGCCGCCGCTATGAGGACGTCACGACCGCACCGCTTCTATATGGGGCGGAGCGGACGTGACGTCCTCGCTCCACGCCAGGGCGCTTAGTGTGCCCTTAGCGCGGAGCAGGAAGGAGCCTTCACATGGCTGCGCCCAGCGGACCAAAGGAGACCCCTTTCTCCTCCTCCCCGCTGCCGCGGGGTGTCCTTAGGGCTTGAAGCCCCAAGGACACCCCTTTCCAGGCTGCGGGGAAGCGGCCTTTTGCCGCTTCCCCGCAGCCCAGAAAGCGGCAGATCGGGGCCTCAGCGGCTGCCACTCTAGACACTGAGGCCCCGATACAGCGGGGAAAGGGGCGGGTGCAGCCCGCCCCAAACGGGTGGTCTGTAACCCGCCGCAGTTTTAGGCTGCATCAATAAAAATATAGTGTCTAGATCAAGAGAAGTAATAGTGTCAGTGTATTCTGCTTTGGTCAGGCTCCACCTGGAATATTGTGTCCAGTTCTGGGAACCACAATTCTATTACTTTTAGAAGTTGGGCTGGGCAATGATCAGTTACTGAGACTGGTAAAATAAAAATTCTTTTTTAATTCCACCGAAACTACTCTTGAGTAAGTGATTTATCACATGTGGCCTTAATATTGTATTTTCCTAACCTTGAAACAAAAAAGAAGCTAGAGAGCCTGTACAGATGGGTGTTATATACTGGCGTGAGGGCGTGGCATACATGGTCTGGCCGTCTCCATGCTGGGGACACACCGTGCATAGTGGGAGATTTCACAGCACTTTGTTGGTGCAGCAGTTAAATGCATTGTATCAAAGGAGCACCAAAAAGTCACTGTCACGGCAGCTAAGGTGCCATTTCCATGGTACAAAAGGAGCTCCTTTTTGTGGCTCCCTTTTGGCATGCAGAAACGCCAGATTGGGACCGCAGTGTGTAGTTGCTGCAGCCGCAATCCAGTGCTTCCATGGCAGCACGGGTCTGCCCCTTAGGAGCTATCTGTTGAACCCCAGAAATTTGCCAAAATCCAAAGGAATGAGGCTTTTTTCTTCTTCAAAAGAATGAGTGGAAAAACGTAATGTTGGTTGGCTTTTCAGCACTATCTCTGATTTAATTACTTAATAATTGAATAATACCTGGAATTAAATGCATGCTGAAATTTCATCTTAAAGTCATTTTCTTTAGTTAAAAAAATAAATTGAATTAAGTTGTCCCTTTTCTTTAAAAAAAAATCCACTTTGGTAGATTACTTAATTCATACTACTAAGCAGACAGACTACCCAATTGTTATTTCTTTACATTTTATGTTTTGTTCTCTAGGTAACTCTAAAAAGCATTAGGAAAATATACTGTAAAACTTGCTAAAATCAAGAGACAGATTGGCTTTAGCTATTCTGCAACTTAACTGCTGTGAATAGACTGAGAAAAGTTAAGTTTCATAGTGTCCCATGTGAGTGAAGAATATAAACTTTAGCAATTGGAGTAATGTGATTATAAGAGTTGCATCTCTCTGTGTGTGTGATGGTTAGCACTGTACATCAAGATGACTATAAAGTCCAGTGAATTAAGTGCATATGTAAAATTATAGCAGAACTGGCTCCATCATGAAGAATACTGCTAGCTAAGCAAATGTCAGACTGCAGAGAATTAAGGAAAATTTAAAATGCAAAGGTTAAACGTCCTGAGAAGAAAAGACCAGAAATGTGAACCTTTGTTTGTAAAAATAAAAGATTAGTATGCTGAACCACTTTCTGCTAGCCCAGTACCTCCTGTTGTTCACAATATGAAACTCTGTCCTTAAATGAACTGTAGCTGTTCCTCTCATTTCCCTCCACCTCCCTGTTTATCTGAAAGTGTTCTTGCCAGTACTGCTTTGCTTTTTTGAACTTTTGTACAACCAGAAATTAAGTACAAATACCTTTGCAGAAAGGGGCCATAGAAAGCTGATGACTGAATTCTCTAATGAAAGGTCATATAGACAATGATCTTCCTGAGTTGATTATTTTTGTCCTTTATTTAGTTTTTATTTAAAGCACTCCTTTTTGTGCTTTCACTTTTGGGGAGATGTGATTGGTGTTCTGATTTCTCTTTGGAAGATATCCGTTACTAGCTGAAAACATAAGGCTGTTAAGGTTTATTTATTTTATTATTTATTTATGGTGTTTATACCCCACCCTTCAGCCCTAATGGCTATCTAAAGGTTAATCTATTTCCTCTACAAATTTTGTTTTTTGGACCAGAAAGTAATTGAGTGATACAGTATTGCTTTATCCCCTTCATTCACCTAGAAGACTAACTGTGTGCAGAAATTTCAGTTTAGATGGAATTTAAGTAGCAGTGGTGTTAGCAGTGGTAGTGAGACTCATTCTCTTTATTTCCAGTGCTCAGACTGCAAATTTAATTGCATATATAGCCAACCTGGCATCATTCTAAACAAAAACAAACAAACAAAAAAAGGTAGCAGTAGACATGGGAGAAACTCTGAGGTATGTGGTGGTGGGGGAGTTACAATGGGGAGATACCCCCCTCCCCCAAAAAACCCACAACAACCAGCCTGATGAGTGCTGTGCAATCAATCCTCACTGACCACAGATTATGTACTAGGGAAAGAGGGAGTGGAAGGAATGGAGAAACAGGTACTGGGGATGAAATGGAGTGTCTGAAAATCTGAACAGGGACAGCTTTTCACATTTCTTGATGGTCCTACCTAGTTTATATTTTTTTCTGATGCACCATCAGTATTCTCAGTGTAGACCAAGAGTTCCCAACCTGGGGCACCTGTACCCCTCAGGTTGTGAAATATGGAATTTCAGGAGGTGCAACAAAGAGTGGTTTGTGTCCTTGAGTGCCAAGTTACGAGTCATCCCTGAGAAGCCTTGAAAAGTAGTAGTAGGTGTTTGTGTTACAACATAGATTCATTGTAGTCTTATTATTTATGTAATCAAAAGAAGATAATTTTACAATTTACAATAGTTTTTCTCAGTAGATTAGAATCGAATTGTTCAATTTAGATTGGCATTTTATGCACTCAGTTAAAAGCTTTTTTTAAGTTCAGTTTGTTCATCTGCAGTATTGTATGTGGTTAAATTTGTAGTTTAAAATTTACAAATTAGACTTATTTATCTTCAAATGTGATATTAGTTTTGTAGGGAGTGTGGACATTGACCAACATTTCCTAGGGGTGTGAGGGCATTGATAAGGTTGGGAACCACTGGTTTAGACTATACAGTGGTACCTCGGGTTACGAAATTAATTCGTTCCGCGGCTAATTTCGTAACCCGAAAAACCTTCGTAAGCCGAATTGCCATAGGCGCTAATGGAAAAATAGCTCTCTGCTGCCCTCCGGTGGCGGAAAATAGCGCCGAGGTTTTTTCGTAACCCGAAAAAACCTTCGTAAGCCGAAACAATAAATCCCTATGGGATTTTTTCGTAACCCGAAAAATTCGTAACCTGGGTAATTCGTATCCCGGGGTACCACTGTACATTAAACTTCATGGCATGAATCTGACATTGGTTCTCTCCCAGGTATACATTGGGCTCTTGGTAGCTGGGATTTGGTTCCAGGACATACATATACACATCTCGTGGATACCAAGGTCCATGGATGCTCAAGTCCCATTATATACAATGGTGTAGTAAAATGGTGTCCATTATATGAAATGGCAAAATTAAGATGTACCTTTTGTATTTTTAAAAATATTTTAAATTCATGGATAGTTGAAGTCGAGGACGCAGAATCCATGGATATGGAGGGCCAACTGTACTTAGAAGACTTTCAAACCATTTATTTTCAATTATTGTGTTAATGTTCATTGAAATGCACATATATGCATGCATGCTTGTGTCCACCTTTCTTTTCTGTCTCATTATCCTTGAGGAAATTCAAAGGAAATTCTACAGCCTTCATTATGAGCAGTGTTAGATGGGAGTTCATGGGTATCCACTTCTCAAGCAGTTGATTCATCTGCCACAGCTTGCTGCAGATAATTGCCCTACTCAATCTAGTAGGGATGGGCTCAGTCTGAATGATAAAATACAGATACCAACCTCAAAGGGGCATACTACTAGGCACAGACTCACTTAGTGCAACAGGCTACACATAATACAAAAAGAAATCTATGCAGGACTCTGGGTTGTTGCACCTAATTATTGCAGTGATATAGCAAGTTTGTCAGTAGCCGCTGCCCCTATCCAAAATAGATCCCTTGGCTAAATAGGAGAGAAAGCTGCTTTTTTCTCCAAACATGTGCTCTTTTTGAATGTTTCCTTAGTGAGGTAAACTATTAAATTCTGTTAATGATAGTAGCGCACTGGGAACTGCTCTCATGAGGACTTTTCTATGCTTCTGAATTTCTCCTGTGTATAGTAGGTGTGAAGGATTCCTTTTCAATCACTCTTCTCTACTTTACATTTCTGTGCCCTGCAAATGTGAGCCAGACCAAACCTGAGGCAGACCATCAGTTTTACATGGAACTTTATTAAGTATGGTTAGGGAAAGATTGTGTGAAGCTCCTTTGCCCATGCTGGCTTCTGAGAGACAATTATATGTTGCAGGAGGATCTTTTCCCCAAAATGCCCTTTAGGGGGCATGGGGGCATTTTTGTCACTCCCTCTACCATTTCAAGCCCAAGAAAAAGGCCTTTTTTAAAACCAGAAGTTCTTAATGTATATACTCATATATAAGTCTAGAAACATTAATCAAAATATCAATCCAAAAAACCTGGATCAACTTATCTATGTGTTAAAGCAAGTTCTGTACCTTAACTCTTATCAAAATAGGAACCATGCCCTTCTCTGAGTAGAGTGGTGAGAGCTTCGTCTATCCCAGGAGAATGTAAAAGAAGCACCAACCCCCTCTTCTCTTCCCGCTGTGGTGTCGCTTCTGGTCTTTTTTAATGCCTTGATGGGAAAATAACTGCATGCTTTGGCATCATTTTCTTTTGTTCCAGCCTTTACATCCTTTGTTACATGCCCATAGCTTTTATCCTCAACTTATACAGTACATGGGTCATATCAAATTCTATAACTTTAACCTTTACTTGACTTGTACATGAGGTTGACTTATATCTATGGTCAGTATCATAGATATGTGAAGTCGAAGGCTTTTTGTGGGTTTTTCGGGCTATAGAATACGGCCACATAGCCCGAAAAACCCACAAAAAAAGGTATGATTGATACATTGAGTAATTACGGTATTATGAAAAAAATGGCCCAGGGGGCCTAAACATAGTGAAAATGCCCCCCCAACACCTCCTAGAGGGTATTGAGGGTCATTTGAGGGCAACAAATTTGTGTAAGGGGTAGGGGTGTGTGTCCCCTGTCTCCTCTAACATTGTAATATAATATCCTGGCCTTCCACAGTTTCCCACTCCTGTTCTACACCCCTGTGCTTCAGTGGGGTGGTCCAAAGTCCAGCACGTTTGGACCAGTAATATGAGTTGTTCCTTCCTTAATAATGTAATATTATTGTGGAGTTCAACCTGTATGCTTAATTGTCAAATTAGGATTTTAACCTTACTTGTTTTTGTTTTTTGTTCAGGTTATGATCACTGGAAAGGGCAGGTGTTAAATTCAGATGAACTTCATGAACTGTATGAGGGTTTGAAATTAAACAATGTGAACCATTATGACTATGTACTTACAGGTAAGCATTTCTTTGTTTTGTTTGAATAAATGATAACTAAGGAATCCAAAATATTTATTCTGGGGAAAGGTTACTCCAACTTTATTTTAGGTTATCACTTAACCCAGTGATGGAGAACCTTTTACAGACCGAGTGCCCAAACTGCAACCCGGACCCCACTTATTTATTGCAAAGTGCCACGTCCCTCTGGCTTTCTAGTAAGAAACTCTGGCAAACTCTGTGTTAGGGCGACAGCATGTGTGCCCACAGAGAGGGCTCTGAGTGCCACCTCTGGCACGCGTGCCATAGGTTCGCTATCACTGATAACCTATTCTAGGTTCACACTTAACTGAGTAATTCCCAAAATAGCGAATGAGGTGCGGTACAGACCGCCCCAAAGGGGCGGCCTGCTGGCAGCCTATTTCCTTCTGGAGGGAGGCCGCAGTCGCCAAACCATGTGGCTTCCCTCTGGAGTAAAAAGAACCTGGTATTTCCAGGTTCTTTTTATGATGCCAGAGGGATGTCGCCAGTGCGCCACTGGCACACTCTCGATGTAAGCAACACGTGGCGCCATGCATACACTGCACGGCACTTATGTCGCAGTGGCAGCATCCATGTACACGGGATGCCGCCATTACTGCACTGACAGTCTGTGTGGTTGGTACGTGGTCCCTAACCCTAAAATTGGTGCCAGCGCGGCGCATTTGACTCGTCTGTTACAGACCATAGTTTTGGAGGAGGTTTTAAATGGCTTTCAATTTTTGTAGATTTTTTTTTCCTTCATTGCATATTGTGTATCATTTAATTTTATTTTTTTTAACGTTACTTACTGCAGTGAATAAGCTGATTCTAAACCTTTATGGATAAAATTGATTGCCATATTGATTTATATAACTTCCATGAGAAAGAAGGTGTTTTCATAGAAAGAGATAACTGGAAAATTTAATGGTACAGATCCAGAATTATAGCCCATAAAGACTACTCTGCCATGAAGGGTATTGCACAGTTGACAAATTATTTTTCCTTCTGGTTGCCATGGAGTTCTTTGAGGTACAGAAGATACTTAATAACAAAGTGGATGAGATTCTGCTGATGTAGCAATTAATTTTCAGCATAAACAGGTTCAGTTTGTTTTGAAGACATGTCTAAGCTTCACATTGAGGATTTCTCTGTTTCTTGCTGAAGAATGATATTAATAAATTGGCAAATACATATGTGTTAATAATATATTTTCAAGCCACCCATCCCCATATTGGATATGTTATGACAATAAAATTCCATTGTTTATGATGCAGTAGTACTCATGCAGCCTTCTTCAATGTTGTTGAACTTCAAGTCCCAGTATCCTTAGCTGGGCGAGGAATGCTGGGAGTTGCAGTAAAAGTAAACTTTCACTTGCTCTGGCTTAGAAAGTAAAAATGAATGGAGAAGTGGGGGATAGTAATTTGTTGCTTTCTTAAATACTGAAGTCTTCAGTTTTGTATTCCAGGTTACTGTAATTATTTATTCATTTATTATTGAACATTAGTAAACTTGGCATCTGCTGAATCCACAAGAGACACTGTTGCAACCAAAGTATAGTACTGATGGCATAATATAACAAAATGTTTTGCCACTTCTACCACTCATACAATGGCAGCTGTTTGACTGCCCCAGTGACATCAAAGCTGCTACTGCCATCAGTACTTAAATTTTAATATATACAGTATGTGCTTTTAAGTTGCCGGTTGACTTAATGGTGACCCAAGGAATTTCATGGGGTTTTTTTTGGGCACGGAATACTCAGAGGTGGCTTGCCACTGCCTTCCTCTGAATATAGGCTATAGCACCTGGTATTTCCTGGAAATCGCCCTTCTAAATACTAACCAAGCCTGACCATACTTAGCATGTGAGGTCAGGCAGGATCTGTAGCCTTGTATTTAGGTGGCTAAAAGCATATGTGGAAATTAATTTGGGGAGAAGACAAGGTTGATATGTGGTTTCAGGAGTTGGCCTTCAGTCTCACATAGCTTTCAAATATGAGCACATAACTAAACTTCCTCACTCTGTTTAGTTCCATCCTCTTGAAAGCTGCTATAAAAAAAGAAAGAAAAAAGAAAGAAACCTTTGGCAGGCTGTCCTGTGTGAGAACATTTTTCTCAGCAGGGCCTTGTACAAAGTACAAGCTTGTGACCTGATGTACCTCCTTGGTATTGCTTGTCTGTTTTTTTTTTTTCTTTTCTTTTCAAAGTTCCTTGAGTTTCCAATTAACTTGATTTATTTTATAAACAGACTTTTGCTTGACACAGAAATAACTCTTGCACTATGATTCTGTGTCTCCCTGCCTTTTCTCAAAATCTCTTCTTCATTTGTGGGTCTCCTGCTTACATGATAAGTATAGATAAAGGACTATAAAAAGTTTAAAGTCCCAGGGCATTTTTACTTTTGTACATGTGCAGCACTGACCCAACAGGGCCAAGTAGACAAAATAAGAGATATAGGGCTGCAAACTGTTTGTTTTATGTTAGTGCATTAATAAAATCATTCATCTCTACATTAATATGTAGTTTGCCTCAAAGACTAGTTAGGAATTCATGTACCAGAATTCTGAACTCTGAAGAATGATTACTAGACATGTAAATGATTCACTAAAGTAATCTATCCAAAGCAATTAGTAACAGAGCAAAATGTATATGGGTTGCATCTGTACGTATAGTGCAGTCAAAGGCAAATCTTGCCCTTAGTTGCTTTGTGTGACCTGGCTGATATCAAACAACAGGGTCAAAAAGAAGGGAGGAGTGTGTGTTTTCAGGGTTTTCTTTGTGCAGTGGGAGACACCATGATCATGAAGGTGGTTTTCCCAGGGTCAGGCTCATCCGTTGCACTTTGGGTGTGCTGACCCCTGCGATTTCTCCAAACGCAGGAAACTTGACTGCATAATTTGTGGTAGGGGCACAACTTGTGGGAGTGAAGACAACCACCTTACCATCTTCATTTGCATATAATGTGTTTTATCAGGATATTCGAGGTAACATTCACTTCAGCGTCTACTAAGTCACATATCGATGAGTGCTGGACTATCTTCAGAGTAGTTTAATTGTGTTTCCTCTTGCTAGTCTTCCTCCTCTTAGTCCTCCTGCTGATCCATTGAATGTCCATTGAGGTGGCCCCATGGGAAATAATGTTGATCCACTATGTAAATACTGTCTTCTCCCAAATTCTGTTTCATTGGGCAGGAAGTAGTTGAGATGGTTCAATTTGACCTTGCACTATTTATTGGCAAGGACAGGGGTCGCTGGCATTGATAGATAAGAACATAAAATCCTTGCTGATGTTGTGTGCTTTCAAGTAGTTTTTGACTTAGGGCGACGCTAAGGTGAACGGGGTTTTCTGGGGTTGAGAGAATGTGACTCACCTAAGGTCACCCAGTGGGTTCCTTTGGCTGAGCCATAGAATTGGGCCCTGCTCTCCAGAGTCATAGACCAATGCTCAAAACACTACATTACAATGACTCTCAAAACTCATGCAAAACCAGGCCAAAAGAGAATGCACTTTCTTGCTCATGTCTCCCAGAACTGGTGTACAGAGTCATACTGCCACTGGTACTAGAAATAATATCTAGCCATCATAATTAACAGCCATAGATAGCACTATATTACATAAATTTGTCTAATTTGTTTTCAGCCACCCAAGTTGGTGACCATCATTTGATGGTTGTGACTTCCAGTTCAACTGTGTATTGTGTAAAGCAATATTGTACTTCCTTTAATAGTTTTTTCTAGTTACTCTGGAAGTCTGAAGCATATGTCAATATATTTATATGCCTTTTCCTGTGAAAGAGTGAGCCCTTTCAGATTCTAGTACTATCTGCTGTAGAATACATGCTCACTTCTTAGCTCCCTGTATAGATCCATTTCTGGATTTATTGGCTATCTTTGCCTTTTTTTTGGCTGCTCCAGTGACAAACCACTTTTTCAGGTGCAAAGAGCACAAAAAACCCATTGGCCCTTCTCTTACAGAGATAGAGAAATAGGGCTGGAGATGATATGTGGAAAGGGCAATGGTGATTCTGATCATCCCCAGACAATCCCAGGGAGCTTGGGGTGCAGAACCCCTGACTCTTTCCAAGCCAGCCAGTCAGACCAGTTGTCTTAGGGAAGTGTGTTTCAGATTGGTTAAAACTCCTTGTGTGGTGGTTGAAAGGGGAATGTAATTAGAGAGGCTAGTGTGATACAGTTCTAGCTGCTTGTAGAGGCTCCACTAAGGGGGTAACATAGAGCTTGCTGAAATGTTAATTGTGGTAATAGCAGGTGTTCCAGGTGGATTGATTCACTTTCACAATGTTGTATTTTGGCTCAAAACTTGTTTTTGTTGTTTTTGATGGACATGCGTAGAGAGTTTGTGGGATGTATAGTTTTTCCCCCTCATGATGTAAAAATCTCTCATCCTTTTAAAGGCTATACAAGGGACAAATCATTCCTTGCAATGGTGGTTGATATTGTTCAAGAGCTAAAACAACAAAACTCCAACCTGGTATATGGTAAGTTTCTGTGGGGTATCTTGCCTTTAAAAAAATGTTGTATTGTGGATTTTTAAAAAAATATATATTTCAGAACATGTCGAATTCCCTGCCATAATCTGTACCCCAGTCAGATTCCCTAAATCTGTACATGAGTCATAATTTCTCACAACCAGGTCTATCTATTGGTTGCAACATTTTTCTAATTCCAGTTTGTTCTGTTGTAATTCTGGCTAGTTGGAAGGTTTAATTCATTTAAACCACTCTTGTATAACTTTCTTTTGGTGAGGCCTTCACACGTAGCAGCTTTCTAGATTAGCACACCACATTCTTCCCATCTTCTAATCTTCACAAGCAAGGTATAGTTATCACACTGTGAGAGAATACTTTAACAATTTTATCTATCTAGCTCAACATCATCTTTCTCTAGTCTATATCTCACACCAACATACTTAACCAATTCTTTCACCACACTTCATGGACCAACTATCATTTTTCCAACTATCAACAAGAAATTTCAACCACTTGAGATTTGATATTCCAAGACCAATTAAAATGAATAAAATTAGTCCAGGCCATATTTATAATTATTTAAAGGTCTATGGTCTGTCTCCTTTTCTCTTTGCTTTCAAAATCTGTCAGAAAGCAGCAAATGGTAAGTTGGTTTCTGACATACAGTAATAACAATATAATGCCTCAGATCGTGACAGTTACATTTTGATATGTTCAGAGGTCACAGAAATCTTTTTGAAAACATAGTGAGATATTTGATATACACAGTGCATCTAAAATACAAATAATTCCATTTTCTTTATATGTTTGGGAGGCCCCAGAGGGCTCTTTGAAGATATCTTCAAGCTGATAAGAACTTGGCACCACATTTGGCTCATTTTGTGGCAGATATTTGGGTTCAGTTGATCGAAAAATGTAAAGCTCAGGCAAATTCCTCTAAAATTGCTAAACTTGGAAATCTCCCAAATTGCTAGAATACATTCTGAAGGCCGAGGGAGGTCCTGTAGACAGTAGACGAAGGACAAAGTGCTGGGGGAATAAGGTTAACCTTGATGACACTTAGGACCAATCTTTAGCCGTGCTGTGGTGATAATAGAAGGGCACATGGAGAACAAGAGTCTGACAACAAGATACAGTACTCTTTTATTTATAGTGGGACTTGACAGTCCAATTTTCACTGCCTTGACTTAGCCGTTCACTGTGAAAAAATTATCTGGTTGTTGGGGAACCAGAGGACATTTGAATTGTGAAGGCAGTGATAAATGTATGTATAAATATTGCCTGCTGTCTTAGAGCTATCAAATTAGACATTTTTTACTCAACTCAGTTTAACAGTTTTGTAGGTTTTTGAGCATTTTTAGTTAATTTGTTAGCATATCCTCCAGTGATCATAATGTGGCAGAGATAATCCCATTTGATCCTCTGTCATCCCACTTTTTCAGCTGCTTTTAAAATGTCCACATTTCTCCTTCCCACTTCCCCCTTGATCCTCAAATTACTTCAGTTGGTGCAAACTAAGTTTGAAGTGCAAAAATAGTTTGCATTCAGTTAACTCAGTAGGAGGGAGAAGAATGGCACGGTAAACTCTTACACTTCCCAGGAGGCTCAGACGAAAGCAATTGCTGCAGCCTCTCCTAGCTTGCGTGTTCTTCCTCTTGTGCCATCTTGACCCCATTTTGATGTTGCTTGACCACATATGTCCTGATATCTGAAATGTTAGTGGGTCTGTTAAGATTGTTTGACTGGCCTAGGTTTGAGAGGTGTTCTTCTGACAATGGAATGATGAAATGCATACTGTAATTCAGTTTCCCAGCAGAGAAGGGTGCCGAGCATCCTGATGTTGGGTTGCTCCGCCTGCTAAGGCTCCTGGAGGCAGGACGAGAAATTTAAACAGAGGCCCGGGGGCCCGGCCCCGCCTCCATGGGCGGAGCGACCCCCAGAGTCCTCAGTCTTCTTCCTGCCTAGCTCCTGGTAGGACGCATCACAGATTCTTAGAAGATCCTACATTGGCTCCCCCAGACTTGGCCTGGCTTATACCTTCTCTGCTTTCTTTCCCCCTCTTCTCTCCATAAAAAAAAAAAAAAAAAAAATTTCTCCTTTCCTTCCCTTCCTCTCTTTTCCCTTTCGCTCTGCCTTCCCTTCCCATGGCCAGCGAGGAAGAGGCCAGGCCAGCGGGCGAGCGGGCTCCCACTCAGCCCGGGCAAGCCCCGGCTTTGCCGGAAGCGCGCCCAGAGGCTCTGACCGCGGACGGAGGAGGTCAAGTGGGAGCCGGGCCGCACCGGGCGGAGGGAGATCCCTCACGGCCCGCTGCAGGGCCCAGGCCACCACAGCCGACCCGGCCAGGGTTGGAGGCTGGTGAGCCTCTACCGCCACCGCGACGGACACCAGGGGAAGAGGTAAGCCAACCCCCCCTGCCCTGCGTCGCTCCCTGGGGGCTTCCCAGGGAGTCGGGGACCGCAGACGTCCCTGCGCTCCCCCGCAGAGAGAGCGACGGCGGCGCTCCGCGGGGCCACCCCGGCGCAGCGCAAGCCTGGGGCGCCGGCCCCTTTGTCCCTCCGCTCCTTTCCCCCTTCCTGGGGTGGCCGGGCCCCTTCATCCAGGGCCCCTCCGCAGCCAGAGGCCCAGCGGCCGAGCCACCGGGCGGCGCAAACGGCCCCTTACCTCCCCAGTGGGGGTTCCCTTGGGCCCCTCTCGCCCCCCAGGGGTGGTTTGGGCTGGGAGGGCCCAACACCTGGCACCCGGCAGACGCCAGCGGTCGCGCGGTGGGCCATCGGGGCGGAGACCACGTGGGCCAAGATGGGGGCCGCCATCTTGGCCACGCGGACGGGGATGGCGGCCGCCATCTTGTTGACCCGGAAGTGGGGTCAAGAGGCCATGCGGCCTCCTATGGGGGCCGCCATGTTTGGGGCGACCAGGAAGTGGGGCGGCTAGGCCAGGCGGCGGCAAATGGCGGCCACCATGCCGGCGACTCGGACCGCGAGTCGGCCAATCTAGCCAGGACTTTGCCTTCCCGGGGCCAGCGGGGAGAGCCATCTAGCCGCTCCCCCTCCAACTCTGCATATCGCGGATCCGCTAGAGAGTCCAGGTCCCCAGATGACCTTCGGATACTAAGGCCCCTAGACTCCCAGGCCCAAGCCCAGGCCACCAGATCCAGAGGATCACAGAGGCGGGATTCGCAGTCGGACTCAGACTCCGATAGATCTCAGGCCTATCGCCCTCCAGCCAAGAGGGCCCGATATGCAGCCCAATCCGGCAAGCGAGTTCGTTCTTCCTCGCCCCATTCCTCTGAAGACGAGGGTCCACCGGCCAGCATAGACTCTGCGGCCTCCGAGTCTGAAGAAGGAGAGCTCTCTCAGGACGAGGGAGACTCGACCAGTGACGCCCCCATGTCCTCGCGACTCCTCAAGCCGGAGGACTATCCCACACTAATTAAGAAAACAATCAAAACCCTGGGCATCGCCTTGCCACCCCCCTCTGCCCCTGCGCCGGACTCAGATCTCCCCAGGGTGGGGGAAGATCTTTTTCCTGCCCCTGTCACCACGGTTCAGGAACTTCCATGCCCCTCCAACATCATGCAGATCGTGAGAGACGAATGGAAGACACCAGCAGCCTCTAGACCCAATCACAGCGCAATTCGGAAGCAATACATCCTTCAGCGTGGAGTCATGGATAGTCTCAGGGTCCCCCTAGTGGACGCTCCGGTGTCTGCCCTCGTTTCTTCGACAGTTTTCACCAGGGATGGCGAGGACACGCTCAGAAATCCTGAGGACCGAAGGGCCGAGGGGGCTCTCAAGAAGGCACACGAAGCCACTTCGGTAGCCATAGGGCAGCCACTACAGTCTCTCTGGCGATGCGCGCATCACTGCAGTGGGCCAAGGAGTTGCAGGAGCTGCTACCCCACGCAGACACCAAGGTCCGACAGACCATCAATAAGATCACCAAGTCACTGGCTCTCGGGGCAGATGGCACCCTGGACTGTGTGCAACAGTGCGCCAGGGCCCAGGCGGCGGCACTAGCAGTGCGACGTCAGCTATGGCTCAAAAACTGGCAGGTGGACGCTAGATCCAAACAAAACTTGGCCTTTACTCCCTTTTTAGGGACTAAATTGTTCGGCGAATCCCTCGAACCAGTGCTGATCGAGGGCAAGGACAAAAAGAAAACCTTGCCCTCGTCAAAAAGGAAGGACGACAAGAGACAGTTCAGGAACCGGTCTTCCTTTCGATCATCACGTTCCTTCTCCCCCTCTCATTCTCAGACCAGAGAGTCAAGATCCACCAAGCCCAGATGGGGCGACAACAAGTTCAACAAGCTAAATCGACCCACCTTCTCCCCCAAGAAAGGAGGAGGCTCCAAATCCAACTCAAAAAATCAACAGCCATGACGGTGCCCCTCCAGTAGGAGGCCGACTCCAGGGATTCGCAGGGGTTTGGGAGCGGTCCACGGCGGACAAGTGGGTCCTCGACACCATCCGCAGGGGATACAGGATAGAGTTTCATCGCACTCCCCCCAACACGTTCATCCCCTCTCCCAAGTCCAGCGACCCCAACAAGCATCGCCTCCTGCTGGAAGCCATCGATCGTCTACTCGCCATTCATGCCATCGAGCCTGTGCCAGATGCTCAAAGAGGCCAAGGGTGCTACTCCACTTTCTTCCTGGTACCGAAGAAAAACGGAACCTGGAGGGCCATCCTCAACCTGCGAGCAGTCAACCGCTTTGTCCGAAAGAAAAAATTCAGGATGGAGACCCTGAAAACCGTTCTCAACAGCCTTCGCCACAAAGACTTTCTCTCTTCTCTAGACCTACAGGATGCCTATCTTCACATCCTAATTCACCCATCCTCCCGGTGTTTCCTACGCTTCAGATATGGCAGGCGCCACTTCCAATACAGGGCCCTCCCCTTTAGACTTTCTTCGGCGCCCAGAATATTCACCAAAGTCATGGTAGCCCTAGTCGCCCACTGGAGGACTCAACGTCTCCATGTGCACCCCTACCTGGACGACCTCCTGATCAGGGCTCCTTCAAGGTCTCAAGCCATCCGGGACACCACCACCATACTCAAATCCCTGGAAGACCACGGCTTCCTGATCAATCTGGACAAGAGCTCCATTCACCCCAGTCAAACGATCATCCACCTAGGAGCCCTAATAGACACAAAGTCGGGGATGGTCCGCCTCCCACCCGACCGGATCCTGTCCATCCGGAGGTCAACACTTCAGGTGATCGCAGCGATCGAGTGCCTACCTTGGGCGAGGTTCCACGCCAGACCCCTCCAGTGGCTTCTGCTGCCACACCAGAAGGCCATTGCGCTGAAGAGCCATGCCAAGATATTAGTGCCCAACAGCGTTCGCCAGTCCCTCAGGTGGTGGATAGCCCGAACAGTCCTCAAGGGTCGACCCATTTGGACGGCCGAAAAAGTCCAGATCACCACGGATGCCAGCCTCCGGGGCTGGGGGGCACACTGCGGACCACACCTGGCCCAGGGGCGGTGGAGCCCGGAGGAACGGTCTCACAGTATCAATTGGCTAGAACTCCGAGCGATCCGCCTAGCCCTCCAGTCCTTCGGCCAGTCAATCCGTCACAAGTCAGTCCTCGTGCGTACAGACAACATCACCGCCAAGGCGCACATAAACCGTCAAGGCGGCACAAGATCAAGGTCCCTCATGACGGAGGCCCAGTCCCTGCTATCATGGGCAGAGGCCAATCTGTTGTCCCTAGAGGCCGAACACCTGCAGGGGCAGCTCAACACCGCAGCAGATTGGCTGAGTCGGACCGATATAGACCACGGAGAGTGGAGCCTTCATCCGGAAGTCTTCCAGTCCATAACAGAGACGATGGGCCTCCCGATCCTGGACCTGTTCGCGTCTCCGGCCAACGCCAAGACCCCCAGGTTCTTCTCAAGGTTCAGGACCCAGGGGGCAGAAAACTTCGACGCCCTAAACTGCAGCTGGCCAGAGGGCCTCCTATACGCCTTCCCTCCAGTTCCGCTACTGTCACGCCTGCTGTCCAAAATTCGAACGACGAGATCGGAGGTCATCCTCATAGCTCCGGCCTGGCCGAGGTGCCCCTGGTTCTCGGAGATCCTCAGCCAGTCCGTACAGAGCCTGCCCCTTCCAGCCAGGCCAGACCTATTGGCTCAGGGCCAGATACATCACCCAGATCCCGCCTGGCTTCAGCTTCACGCGTGGAAATTGAGAGGGACATGCTAACCAGCTACGGCTACTCCTCGGAAGTCATCGAGTCCATCCTGGCATCGAGGCGCCCATCCACCATGAAGATCTATGAGTACACCTTCAGGGCGTTTAAGAGATGGTGTAAGAGAAAAAAGAAAGACTTCATTCAAGTCTCTGTTGCTACGATACTCCAATTTCTCCAGGACGGCTTTGACCAGGGCCTCCGGCCCAACACAATAAAGAGACAGGTGGCAGCAATCACTTCGATACTGCCACACGAACAGGCCGCTGCGATATCACACCATCCTCACATTAGGAGATTACTCAAGGGAGTTTCCAACAGGGCGCCCCCGGTAAGACACCGATTCCCATCTTGGGACCTACACAAGGTACTTCTAGCCCTGACGGTACAGCCATTCGAGCCGCTGAGGGAGGCGTCTCTCAAGTTCCTCACCCTCAAGACGCTCATCCTGACAGCGCTCACATCGGCCCGCAGAGTTTCAGAGATCGGAGCGTTGTCGGTGAGGAAAGAGCTCTGCATCATTAGACCCGATTCCGTTCTATTGAGGCCAGATCCCACCTTCATCCCCAAGGTTAATTCGATTTTCCACTCTTCCCAGGACATAGTCTTGCCCACTTTCTGTCCTCGTCCGACCAGTGAGTTGGACAGGGCCTGGCATACCTTGGACGTGCGCAGAGCCATAAAAATATACCTCAAGAGGACTGCGGCCTTCAGAAAGTCAGAATCACTTTTCGTCTCCTTCCAAACGCGATCCAAGGGTAAAAAGGTATCATCGTCGACGTTGTCAAGATGGATCAAGCTTTGCATCCTCGAATGCTACAAGGCCATGAACCTACCCCCGCCAGACGGCATCTTGGCACACTCCACCAGAAGTGCATCCACCTCGGCTGCTTTCTCCACTAATGCACCCCTGGCAGAAATCTGCCGAGCTGCTACCTGGAAAACCCCCTCCACTTTTGCCAGACACTACAAGCTCGACAAGTTCCAGTCGGCTGAGGCGGCCTTTGGCCGCAGGGTTCTTCAACAAATAGTGCCCGACTCCACCTAGACATCAGCAGGCCCCTCCCTGGTTGGGTCAGAGCTGTTGTAAATCCCAACATCAGGATGCTCGGCACCCTTCTCTGCTGGGAAATGGTACGTTAGTACTTACCTGAGAGACGTCCCTTTCCAGCAGAGAAGGTCCGGGCATCCTTCCCACCCTGTCTGCCTGCAGACGCCTAAGGGTCAGGGTCGGGACACACTGTTTCTCCTTCTTTCTCTCTCCTCTGAGCTTCAGGCCTCTGCCTTCTAGATGCCAAGTCTGGGCACCAATGCATTTCAAGATTTACCAGTCGCTGGGCTGGTCACTGACTGAGGACTCTGGGGGTCGCTCCGCCCATGGAGGCGGGGCCGGGCCCCCGGGCCTCTGTTTAAATTTCTCGTCCTGCCTCCAGGAGCCTTAGCAGGCGGAGCAACCCAACATCAGGATGCCCGGACCTTCTCTGCTGGAAAGGGACGTCTCTCAGGTAAGTACTAACGTACCATTTTCTCTGTCTTTGGATGAAAACATATGAAAACAAAAATGATCATTTCTGTCTTTTTAAAAAATAATAATAATAAGCTAGTACTTGCACAGATCAGCTTCTTAGATTAGACCAGTAACAACTTCTTGTATGTATCACAGAACTCTGAAATGTGACTGAGAGAATTATGTTCTTTTAGTTATTGATACTTGAAATACTGTTGTACAACACTATCCCCCACTTTTGCAATTAATATGATTTTTCTCTTGCAGTGTGTGACCCTGTGATGGGTGACAAGTGGAGTGGAGAAGGCTATATGGTGGGTAATCCATTGCATGATTGGCCTGTATTTATAAACAGTGTTGTTTTGCCAAAGTAAACTCACCTTTCCTAAATTTTACCTTATTCTTCAGTATAGGATCTCTTTCAGCTAATAGTTTTCATCAGCTACTTTTAAGGCAGTGCCAAAACAAATAATCTTTTCATGTTTCTCCTTTAATAACATGGCTAGATTTCCATAGAAATTACTGGTATTTCTTACTCCTTCAGTATACCAGTCAACACTTAATAGTTTAGAGCAGGACACTTAAACCCGTCTTGCATAAAGTTTCAGTAAAGTGTTGGTCACTTGAAGCACAACTGTATAGTGGCTGCTTGACATGGAAAGGCAAATATGAAATGGGTAGTCAAAGGATTTGGATGATTCCCTCCATCCCACCACAGTACTGCTACTTGTTTTTGCACATAGCAGGAAAATAGCAAAACTTGGTCAAATTGTGGAGTTAATCTTGCTGACACTCCAAAATATTGTCACTTCATCTCTACATGTGAATGTTGACAAGCCTGTGCAAATGTTGTGAATGCCTAAGAACTCAAAGCTACATCTTGGAAAAGTTTCTGTTTTGGACTACAGGCCTCTGAATACTATCCACCAGCAGCAGTATGGAGTTGTAGCAAAAACAAACAAACAAAACACTTTTCCAAGCTCTGTATACTAATAAATGTATGGGGGGAAATGGGTGTATGTATGAGAGAGTGTGATTTGTTGAGGCATTGTGGTATTCCACTGTAGATTTTCTACCTTTATATGTAAAAAATATGTAAAGAAGCAGTTATTTGAGTATTGAACTCTGGAAAACCAGGGTTCTAATCCCCTGTCAGACCTAAAAATATAAGATGTGACCTTGAGCAATTCACAGTCTTTCAGTATCAGAAGATAGCAATGGGGAACCTCCTCTGAATAAATCTTGGAAAAAAAAAACCTGGGATAGGGTTGCCATAATTCAGAACCAACTTGAAGGTGTCATTATGTATGCTTTCATGTCATTTCTGTCTTATGGCAAACCTAAGGTGAACCTGTTGTGGAGTTTTCTTAGCAAGATTTGTTCATAGGGGATTTGCCTTTACTTTCCTCTGAGGCTGAGAGAAAGCACCCAGTGGGTTTCCATGGTTGAGTCGAACCTGGTCTCCAGACTTGTACTTCAGCGGTCAAAACACTACACCACACTCTACAGTGTAAATTTCTAAATACAGTACAGAGCACATTACAAGCAGTCCTTCATCCAGATCTCCCTTTCCCAGTTCAGTGTCATGTTCCTTCTTCTTTACAGTACGTTCCAAAGGATCTCCTTCCAGTTTATAAGGACAAGGTTGTGCCTGTAGCAGATATAATAACACCTAATCAATTTGAGGCAGAGTAAGTACTGCTTTCTGCACAAATTCTCAAATATATCCTGTTATCAGAATAGCCAATTTAGGTAACAGAGGTGCTTCAGATTTTATTTTCTTTGAAAGTTAAGATTGTAATGTCAGATACAAAGGCTGATCCTGTATTTCAGAGTGGCTTACCACCTTAAGAAGCTGGTAAAGTTGAAAACTAATAACATGCACATGTGACATGACTACAGTAGGATTCGCTAGAGCAGAATCACATTCTTTCCAAGCTCAAGATTTATTGCATGGTTTACTGCAGACATGCTACTACAACCTACAATGGAGTTAGTGTTTCTCATGTCCTCCTTCAACATCATACCAATACTGGTACTTCTTTAAAAAAAACCAAGAAAACTGAACGCTTCTAGCTAGAAAGAGGAAGAGCGGGACAGGGAGGTTGGGTGGGTATAAAATGAGTATATAAAAATGGAGCTTTACTGTCAGAGGTTTTGTAAACTGAGGTATGTATATCCATAGTGATTAGCAGCATGACAACCTTATCTTCCATGAAATGGAGAATCCTTGTTCACAGTCCTTGTACTGTGTGTGCTCCTGTAACTCCCACAACGGTATTCCCCTTTATTCAGTCCTCCTTATTTTCCTATCTTTCTCTTCCTTGTCAACTTCTATGTGTACCGTTACTTTACTACAGAATACTTGGCTGTCCTGTCCTATTACTAAATGGCACAGAAATGGGGCAAAAGATGGTCATTGAACACTGGTGCAGTGTCTGATAGAGAAAGTTGCACTGGGGTTTTTCAATAAGCTCAGGAGACAACTGTAACCTTCTTTGGAAGCTCCCTGTCTGCTAGACCCTTGAGCTTCCATAAAGCTACACTGAAGGCACAGGGATACAACGTACTGTAATGGCTTGTATAATATGCCTAGAATGTAAGAGTGTGAGAAGGTGTCAGTGGATCCTGCTGAAGTCATTCATTCATATGTTTTAGCTTATTTAGCTTAAAGTGGAAGTTTTTCTCTGTAGTGTATGTAGGGAAAGACACAATAAAAACGATTCATAAAATCTTGATGAGCAAAATTAATATATTAAAATGGATATAGTTTTAAATTTTTCTTTCCTCATTTGTAGGTTACTTACTGGCAGAAAGATACACACTGAAAAAGAAGCTATAGAGGTAGGTCTTTTGGAACCCAGATTTCTGCTGAAATGTCTTTGTGTCCCTAAGTCCCAGAAAAGATACCTTGAAGCTCCCTGTGTGATCACTTGGGGCGCTGCCGGTAGATTTCTTAAGAATCATGCACACGCATCTGTTTGTTAAGTAGTTCATTTGTGGACACTTTTGATGCAGTCCTTGCCATATGTATGATCAGGGGTAGGCAACCTGCAGCCCGCGGGCCGGATGCAGCCCGGCAAGGCCTTGGGACCGGCCCCAGCCCGGTCCTATCGCCGATTGCCACCGGGGCCTTTGGCCTCTCGCGCGCAGGGGCAAGGGGGGCAATTGTTTATAGATGCCTCAGAAACATGCATTTATATTAACATTTTTTAAAAAAACAGCAAATTTTTTGGCGTGTCCTCCACTTTTTTTTAAAAAGTGTCCACCATTTGAAAATGTTGTCCTACATTTGTCCCAGTTTATTTATTTATTTAAATTTTTTAAATTATTTAATTATTTATTTTTTGGCTTTGCCCCCCCCAGTTGTCTGAGGGACAGCAACCTGGCCCCCGGCTCAAAAAGATTGCCTACCCCTGTGTATGATTGTGACTGCCTGATAAGGGTAATTATGGTTTCATGAATGATGATGATCATATAGTTGCTCCTCATGATGGAATCATTGATTCATACAATCAGTACCTCTGTGAAGTTTTCACAGGCTCCATGATTCATAGCAGCCCTGCGACTACACAATACCTTTTGAAGTATAAACTGGAGCCAAAAATCTTGCCAGAGGTAACATTGGTGCTGTACAGATGGGTGCCATGGGGCGCCATCGTTATGTGAGAGGGGCGGTGCTTCCAGATGCCCCTCGCGCGTGATGAGACTGTAAAAATGGTGGTGCCCCGTCCAGATGGGCGCCACCATTTTGACTTGCCAGATGCTTAGCGTCTGCACGTCACAGCGCCATTATGATGCCGCAAGTGCGCCATTGGCGCACTGCAGCGTCATAATTATGCTGCAATAAGAACCCGCATTTTGCAGGTTCTTTTAGCTGCGCGAGGGAGCACGGTTTGTCTGCTGCGGCTCCCTTGCGCAGCAAAACAAGGCACCGGCAGATCGCCCTGTTTGGGCGGTCTGTACCCCGCCATTTTAAACTATAACTGTCTCAAGCAAAATTAGTAATCTTTGAATGTTTGATTTTAAATATAAATTTACTTTCTGGTGCTAGAAATATCCACACTGTCTATTATAGAAAAAAATATACAATAATAATAGTTATGCTATCCATCAAAAGGAAAGCTGCTGTCAATTGGAGACAATGACACAAAACTGACTTTCAGTAGTTGTTATATTACTATGTAGTAATGCCCCCTAGTGGCATTACTGATGATAGCATTGTAAAGGTGATACTGAAGCAACTGGTGTAAACACGCATCACTTTGACATTAGGCTGACTATATAGATCAATGATCACTAAAATATTTCACTAAAGACATCCATCGGTGCCCTTTCATCTTTGTTGGGTCTCCACACTCTTAACTTTTCAAGTAAAACCCTTAGCTTCTGAGATGTTTTATCACCTAAACAAAATTTTGGTGACCCAATGTACACCACATAAAAGACCTCTATAATTTATGCATCAGTTGCAAATAATAATAAGAGGAAAGATAAACAGAGGTTCTTCTCCTACCAGTTAGCAGTGGTTTGCCCTGCACTTGCTCTTGCTCTTGTTATTTTTGCCTAGTGCTATTATGGGAGGGGAAGAAGGCTTTTTTCAATCTACTATAGATGCACAGTAAGCTGTTCCCTGAGGCTTTGAGTCACAATGAAAGAGGAAAGAGCTGGGCTGACATCCAGGACTTCAGGCACATTCAACTAACAGGCACAGAGAACTATGATGTTAAAATAAAGTGGCAATTGTAGAATATTTCAGAACATTTAAAGGTACCCTCTAAAAAGGGAAAGCAACTATTGTAATGGTGGAACAGTAATTATTACTGTGATAACACATAATTGTCAGAGATAAATGATGCACTTAAGTGGCCTATAGCACATAAAGCATCACAATCCTTTATCTGATGGAGTCCATCATCCTTCACAGAAGCTTTCTAGCCTGATTGTCCCACACCTCATAACCCAATTACCCATGGCTTGCTAAACAGGGTCCCTGAACTGGAGCACACCCCTCCAGGGCAAGGCCTTGGGAAGATGGCTGATCAATGGCTAAATAGTACAGAAGCAAACACAGGAAATGAAAGCTTGCTTGACCATCTCCCATCCCAAAAGCTATGAGAACTGTAAAAGCAGGTTGCTAAAAGGAAAACCAATTTGTTTAGTCCTTTCTCGGCTTTTGGTCTCTTCTAGGCCTTTGGTCATTTCTCAGCTTTGAACTGCCAAGTGAAAATGAAATTATCTGGCAGTGCCTAATAAATACAAATCAACCATTTCTGTTCTACTGGAGAGCTGTTAACATTTGGCCGTTATGCGAATAATGATGCTAAAAATTATCTGCCTAGCGGCAGAAGCCAAGCTCACTGCTCTGTTTGTATGGCATGTCTTATGGGCTTTCCACTAGGTTGCAGCCTGACATTTTACTTGCATTATGAGTGAATGGAATGCTGAATGAGTTGGATTCAGACTTAGTAAACTTAGTACACATGGGACAGGCACCTTCTGAAGATCCAGTGCCTTCCCCTCATCTTCACAGGCTAAATCCCAAAACCACTTAACTCTTTAACTGCCATGGCTCCATCCTATGGAATCCTGGGATTTGTTTGGTGTGACACCAGAGCTGTCTGACAGAGATAGCTAAATATCTCACAAAACTACAAATCCCAGCATTCCATAACACTGAGCCATGGCAGTTAAAGTGGTATCAAACTATATTATTTCTGCAGTGCGGATGCAGCCTAGGTACAGTGGGCCCTTAGTGTCCACTGGAGTTTGGTTCCAGGAGACCCTGTGGATACCAAAATCTGTGATGCTCAAGTGCCATTAAATACAGTGGTATGGTGAAATGGCATCTCTTGTTATATAAAATGCCAAAATCAAAGTTTGCCTTTTATAATTTATATATGTTTGAGTATTTTCAAACTGTGGATGCTTGAATCCATGGATTAAAAAAATAAATGGATATGGAGGGCTGACTATAGTTTTCAGGATTCTGGGGGCCCTAAAAGGAGACCCTCCAGGAGAATAATGAAGGAATATTGTTTACAGCCAACATTAAGATGCCCCAAGAGTAACCAAGAGCATAATACAAAAAATTCCTTCTCATGCAGTTGAAGCAATGTCAGACTGCATTTTTTCTGCAGTGCAGATTCAGCCTAGGTCTGGCTCCATCTCTTGACTAAGTCTGGATCCTGCTTTGTAGATGGGATTAATTAGTGAAAGAGAGTGGGTGTTCCAGGAACCCTACTGAGTATATTTGGTTCCTATAATGAAGCTCTGTGGTGTTAGTTTAGCTAATTAGGTTCTGCTCTAATGAAAATCCTGGTGCCAAGAATGACGGTCACCCTGACCTTTTGCAGTTTTTCTTCCAGCAAAGCCATCTGAATGTCAGGCCAAAGATGACACTTTTCCCCCAGAACAAGAAGCATTCCCAATGATTGCAGCTATTTTTATCTTTATTCTACTTCTCTTAAATGCTTGCGGAGCTGTCATGGAATCCCCACTCCTGTCCCTCATTGCTACGTGCAGCATCTTGTGTTCTGTTTTCAGTTTCATGAATGGAAACAAGGCCAAGTTAAGTAGGCTCTGAATTGGTTGACAAGTGAATTAGTGCAACATTCTCAGAAGTGGTTTTCTTAAAAATCTAAACCAGGGCTGGGCAAACTATGGCTTGCAGGCCTTAGGACCTGGATTTGCTCCCCTAGGAAGTCATCCAAAACCTCCAGATCCCCCCCCCCAAATATTTAATTTTTCAGAACAATTTTTGGACAGTTCTTTTGCCTCAAACCCTCCCAAAATATTTTAGAAATACCACTGGCTTGCTTCCTCTTCCCTAAAGTTCACACACAAAAAACCACAACCCTAAGATTGGCCAAAAGTGGCAGCCAGAAGTGACGTCATATCACTTTGAGTGTGCCAAAATGTGTCAGTGGCCCCTCACCCCATGCACAGTTGTCCACCCCTTTCTAAATATTTGTTTTGTATCAAAGTGCTTGCTGCATCAGATATTCAAAACATTTTTGTGTAAAATACACTCTTAAAGTGAGCCTTCACAACAGTTGAGGACACAATGGCAGGGTGTATGTAACATACCATCTTAAACTGATTTTGTTTTACCTCAGTATTATCAACTGAGAGCACCAATTAAACAAAATTACTTCTATTAATTCTGGGAGGTACTTTCATCTCAACATAACACATATAGCACTGCATCCACTAATTCTTATAATATGTGAAATAGCCTTGTGTTTTGGCACAGCAGAATATTGGGGGAAGAAACTAATTTATTCCCCTGGAGAACCTTCATTTACTTCTTAGATCCACTATATGAAAAACAAAAATCATTGTAAGGAACTTGTTGATGACATTTCTGTCCTGACAGCATATCTTTTCAGCCAATGTTACTGAAGCACCTTGACTTTTCATGAGGAAGTGCATTTTAAAAATAGAAGCCCTCATTAATACAGGCATTATAAAATATATTGTATGTATATTTTCTATTAAAATACATTCTGTATAACATTTAATATTTGGACATCTAAGAAGCAATGGTTTCCTTGTTTCTCAGTCATGCACAATAACTAATACTAAACTTTTTTTTTCATGGAAAGGTTATGGATATGCTCCACAATATGGGACCAGAAACAGTTGTAATCACCAGCTCAGATCTACAAGCGCCTTCGGGAGATGATTATCTGATAGCATTAGGAAGCCATCGGAAAAGTAAATCAATACACACTGACTTGTTTTTACATTTTACAATATACATTGGCATATGTAAAAGCTTAAATTTTGTACTATGCTTTTTTTCTTCTTTCACTTAATGTATATTGCAGTTTGCATTATTTCATGTAATTTATTTTGATTTTACCAGTTGTAGGAAGGGGCAAGAGCAACTGAGAGAACTAAAACCCTATCCTCAAATGTTGACAGTCTTATTAAGCTTTGTGTCTTGAGATGTCAACATACATTGCCCACACACTTTCTAGCATTTCTTCAAATTCAGATGCAGTAAAACTTCAAACACCCTGTGCTTTTTCTGTGTTCCCACATTGAACACAAATTGCTGCTAATATTGTTCCAGGAGTATTTCCTAATTTGGACACTGAAGTGGGCATCTCCTAAGAAGGGAAAGTAACCATATTTTTGACATAGATGCTACCTTGCCTACATCTGGTTTAAGCTGAGACTCTAATTTGTTCATATTCACTGGGAAGAATATAACATGTGTCTGCCTTAACAGCTACAGCAAATGGCACCAAAGTGACACAGAGGATCCGAATGGAGTCACCTAAAGTAGATGCTGTCTTTGTTGGAACAGGAGATTTGTTTGCTGCCATGCTCTTGGCCTGGACCCACAAGCATCCAGACAACCTAAAGGTATGGGCAGACAATTTATTTCTATTTCCCCATTGTCTTAGTGGGATTGAAAAATATTCTCCTTTTTTATATGAATTTTAAAAAAGAAGAAAGAGAAAACAGGACTGCAATGGAGGCCACATAAACTAAAAGAGAGCAAATGTCTTGTGAGCTGTTCATACACTTCCCCTGCTTCCTCTGGCATCAGGAGAAGTTTAAACTTTTAGACTTTAGAGTTTAGATATTTTGTTTAACTACAGCTTACCTTGTCATCTGAACCCACTATGGTTAATTTTAACAATAGTTAGTTGAAACAAGCCAACTTCAAAACATTGTTTATTAATCTGGTTTATTTCAAAAAAACATAAGGTGTATCTACACTGCAGAAATAAAGCAATTTGACACTATGTCATGGCTTTGTCCTGTGGAATCCTGGGATTTGTAGTTTGGTGAGCCACAAGAGTTCTCTGGCAGACCAGGCTGAATACCTCATCAAACTACAAATGCCAGGATTCCAAGACCTGAGCTTAGGAACTGCCCAAAGATAGTTTCCTGGGAGCTATTGGCCACTGACAAGCATACAAAATGAAATTCAACACGGAGAAATGTAAGGTACTGCACTTAGGGCGGAAAAATGAAATGCACAGATATAGGATGGGGGACACCTGACTGAATGAAACTACGTGTGAAAGGGATCTAGGCGTCCAAGTAGACCACAAGTTGAACATGAGTCAACAGTGCGATGCCGCAGCAAAAAAGGCCAATGCAATTTTAGGTTGCATCAATAAAAGTATAGTGTCTAGATCAAGGGAAGTAATAGTGCCCCTGGAATACTGTGTCCAGTTCTGGGCACGACAATTCAAAAAGGACATTGAGAAACTGGAGCGGGTCCAAAGGTGGGCAACTAAAATGGTGAAGGGCCTGGAAACCACTTAGGGAGCGGATTATATTTATGATATGATAGCCTTGTTTAAATATTTGAAGGGATGTCATATTGAGGAGGGAGCAAGCTTGTTTTCTGCTGCTCTAGAGAACAGGACCCAGAACAATGGATGCAAGCTACAAGAAAAGAGATGCCACCTCAACATTAGGTGGAACTTTCTGACAGTAAGGGCTGTTCGATAGTGGAACACACTCCCTCGGAGGTCTTTAAACAGAGGCTTGATGGCCATCTGTCGGGGATGCTTTGATTGAGATTTCCTGCATGGCAGGGAGTTGGACTGGATGGCCCTTGTGGGCTCTTCCAACTCTAAGATTCTATGATACCAATGGCTATGTTTCCCAGTTTGAATGCATCTGTGGTGCTGTACACTGGTGCCTCGGGTTACGAAATTAATTCGTTCCGCCATTCCTTTCGTAACCCGAAAATTTCGTAACCCGAAAAGGCTTTCCGTTAGCACTGGAAAGCCTATAGCTGCACTTTGCAGCATTTGAATTTCGCGCCGAAATGAATTTCGTAACCCGAAAAATATTTCGTAACCCGAAACAGTTTTTGCCAATCCAACTTTTTCGTATCCCGGAAATTTCGTAACCCGATCATTTCGTATCCCGAGGCACCAGTGTAGTTGTCTTCTTGCAGATGGGTTTTTACTTTGTATGTATTAAATATTAAATCTCATCTTCATGTGTCATCATTGTAGCCTTATTTAGGTAATATAAATTGGATTAAGCAAGCATGCAAAGAGTGGGAGGAAGCCGCTTTTTTGGCATTCTGCTCATGTGAAGAGAGGCAATGTATGGAGGAGAGCTTCTGCTATTTGTGGAGACTCTCCATTTAATAGAGAAACCTGAAGAACTGCTGCACTGAGCAGAGTAATAAGACAGTGAGGAGGGCTTGAACATTGCTCTACTCACATTATTGCTCTACTCAAATACAGTAGCTTTTCAGTTTTCCATATTATAGAGTGAGTCTCCATAGATAACATAGACTCTCCTCTTCAGACTGTCACTCTTCACATATGTTTAATTAATCCATTCTATAATATGTCCATAGGGCCTTTGCCTCCAGCTTTCACCTTGATATGTAATTGGGGTGTGTGTGTGTGTGTGTGTGTGTGTGTGTGTGTGTGTGTGTGTGTGCGCCAAAAGCTTCATTTAGAAATAAAGCCTGCTACCCACAAGTTACTTTTTCTCAAATATTTCTAGTGAAATTTTATTTAATAGTGATCTTTCTACTACAGGAACAAAATATAATGACAACAACATAGAAGAAAATTAACATTGAAGAAAACAGCTCTCTGAGACTCTATTACTACTGCTAGTGGCCAGCAAAGTGCCACTAAAACTGACATCTCTTTCTTTCAATTGAAGGTGGCATGTGAAAAGACTGTGTCAGCCATGCAGCATGTTTTGCAGAGGACCATTACGAGTGCTAAAGGTAACCAATTTACATTATGATCCTTAATGCATTCATTTACTGTTACTAAGAAACATATTTAGGAGAGGTCATAGTTGATAATTAAGGAGAACTGGGGGAGTCTGGGAGTTGTTGTCCACATGATGATGATGATGATGATGATAATAATAATAATAATAATAATAGCAACATTTCCAGAGTCACATATATACATAGAATGTCCTGCCATCAGACATTGTAATGATTTTGGGCTTACAGCTTTAAAGAGGGCATAAACAAATTCACAAAGGAAGAATATATCCATCCATGGTTATTAGCCTTAAAGTTTGAATGGAGCATCCATGTCCAAATATAGGATGCAGGATATCAGATATTGAGGAGAAAGATGGAATGAGTGGTTCTTGTCCTCAAGGCCGGCCTCTGTGCTTTCTAGAAGCATCTGCCTGCCCACTGTGTATAAGACTCTGATCTCACCTAGCAGAATACTCCTTATATTGTTAATTGTGTTGTTGTCATTGTTTTTCCTTGTTGCTATTTGCTTATTAGTTGTTTATTTTATTTATATGCTGCCTTTCTGCCAGCATGGAACCCAAGGTAGCTGCCAAAGGCTAAACAAGATGAGCTAAAAATGTGGTAATAAAAAAGTTAAAACAGAATTAAATCACATCAAAAACACCACTAAATTTTTAAAAGTATAAAATCATTTTAAAATACAAGAATAAAGTTAAAGGTGTAGAAGTTCCCCATCCCTACCCCATAAACCAGTTTCCTGTTCATTATTAAAAGCTTGTTTGAATAAATAAAATGCTGGTGAATGGAGAGGAGAGGGAACCAGGCTAGCCTCCTTTGCTTTCACATAATTACTTTATGTAATAAATTCTAGCTGACCTTTCAATGTAAGACCTACAGAGCATCAATTACAGAATGTGCTTTAAATACAAATAAATAACCAGGCCATAAAAACAACAATGGCCAATACACAAATCCTTAAAATAAATAAGAATATGGCATGAAGGCTGAATTGTACTTACACTACACTAAAATGAACCACATACACATTTTAATAAACAGGCTCTTAAAAATCATCCAAAAGGCCATCAAAGATGGTACAATCTCCACTGAGAGAGGGCATTCCAAGGATGTAAGGCTGCCACAGAGGAGGCCCAGTCCATGGTGTTCACTAATCCAGAACCTGGAAAGGTTGGTGTTTAGACTACAGCTTCACAAATTCCTCAGCCAGTATGATTGTTGCAGTCAAAAAATTAATTCCCCAAGCTTTGCATTTATTTCACAGCTCTTACCAATAGACTGGAAATTACATCCTTTGATGCTGTTTTAAAGCTGTAGTAGAACAGGAAAAAATATATTGGTGAGATACAGACTGGAAGGGACAACTGTTTCTTCAACATTTCTTGTTATTAAAACATTCATGGAATTTCTATGTTCTGTTGTTGTTGTTTTGTTTTTTAGCCCAAGCTGGAGAAGGAAACAAACCTAATTCAGCCCAGCTGGAACTAAGGATGGTCCAAAGCAAAAAGGACATAGAAAACCCAGAGATAATTATAAGAGCTACTGAGTTATAAAGGTTGTGTATCTCCTAACAACGCACAATGTATTGATGTCCTCATTTTCTTTCCTGTAAATTGTAATGTTTGCCTTAGATCTGTGACAGAAACCTGACTTCCATGAAATAGTGCCCAGCATAGATGAGATCCACTACTAAGCACATGTGCTGGCCTTTCTCGAATTAAGAAGGAAAAAAGTTAGGTGTATATTTGAGCTCTCTCCCAGGTATAAAAATGCTTGTCTGATTAATTCAGTCATGTTATAAACCCTGGATGTGGGAGCATAAGGTCCTGCCTTGCCAAAGACTTTCAGAATGCATTTGTTAGTGTAATGATTGTCTGGAGTAGATACATATACTGTGGTAAAGCATCTTGTGCCAATTGAGTAGGTTACCTCTTCCCTTAAATGAAGAGATTTGGTAGCCTGCTACAATATTCTGTACCTCAACCACTCTGGAATAAAAAGCAGAGGGAGATACAGAGTGTAAGGTGGTAACCCAAAGGTAGATTTTGGGTACTTTGTACAGTTGTTGGAGGTATAACAACATATGGCTGAGAATTGCTCCCATTTCCAGTCTGATTAATTGCAAGATTCCACCATCCAGAGGTGCTAATCCTTTAATATCAAGTAACCAAAATTATCCCATGTCATTTTATTTTTGTTGATGCCTTTTTTTTACTTCATAAAGAAATCTGGATGAGTACAAGATAAAAGTGATTCTACCTCTGATGGAAAATGTTTGCTTGAGTTTTATCAAAGCCTTTTTAAGATGCAGATTTCATTAATAGGTATCTTATTATGAAATCTGAATAGCCCAGTTCATCTCCTAATGAATAGAATGGAAGTGCAAGTAGGTGTTCTTTGTTGTGACCAACCAGTTTCCTGTTGTGATTACTAGCCATTGTGCTCCTACTTCACTGAATGAATGATGCCATTTAATCAGTAGGTTAATTCAGTAACATCACTTCAGCCAAAGCATGCAAAGCATTGCCATTGCACAACCTCCATGCCTTTCAAAGACACTTGGGCAGGAATCTCATGCAAGTCTGATGGAAATGAATTAGATTGCAGAGTGTTATTTGCAGGACAGAGGCAGGATTGCATCCAGGCTCATCCATGCTGCAGCACTAATATAGATTTATTAATGTTATGGTCCTATCTTCATGACTTTAACAAGGTTATTGTTAAAACCTCATCCTCAAAAATAATCAGTAGTTCGTACATTCCAGTGGAAGTTAGACATGCTTGAATGCATTGGAAATCAACACAGAGTTCTAGAAACTCTTGCAATAACCTCTTTAGAACTATTAAATATCTTCAGTTACTTAATGTATGAGTCCTAGAACCATGCATATTCAGCATTTAGAAATTTAATCCTATTAATCCTCCCTATTCGCCACCCTCAGTTTTGTTTTGTTTTACCATAAATAGTATGGATAAATTGATATTTGCAATTTTTTATTTTTTTTTTCTTCAGATAAAACAGGGTATCGAAGCAATCCATGATCCTTAAGTGTTTCTAACACACTTGTGCTAGTGTTACTTCCTTCTTCCTTGAAAAATAACCAGGGTACTTTTTCATCATTTTTATTAGAACATTCAATTTCTTGGGACTTTTTTAGGAAATAGGGTTCTGCAGATGTGTTCCCATTAACACTGGTGGCTCTTGAAGCAGCATTGTGCAGTCCCTGATATTTTCTTTGCCAGAGTTCCAGACTGTATTTATTTAAAACATCCATTTTTTTGTCCCTCATGGCTACAGATCTAAGCTTGATTGCAGATTTTTCCCAGTGTGGTCATCAGCATCAAAAAAGTTTCCCACTCTTGCCCTTTTTCAGCACGTAAAGTTTGTTGAGGGTTTTCTTCAAGATAAATGTTTCCCACTAGCCTCAGGTGATCATGGCAGAAACATGAGAAAATGTGTACAGCTTTTAAAGAAAAAAAAGCCTTCCTTAAATTGCTTATACCTGACAGGCTTTTATGGCATCTGTCCCTTGCCTCAAAAGTGAAGTATGAATTAAAACCTTGTTGTTCTATTTGTTTTCAAGAACAACTATCCCATGCAAATTTCATCCACAACCTTAATATGGAGATCCATAGACTCTGACGTATCTCTGAAACTGCTTGAGAGAGTCTACATAATGGCATCCCTTGAATATTTTCTTATAATGTTTCATTCCTGTCCCTTTCTGCCCCTTGTAAAAGCTGCATCCACTTATTCTCTTTAAAAAATGGTGACATAGGCAGTTTTGGATATGGTAGGATTTATTCCTCTAGTTACTGATTGTAATCTGAAGTTATACAGATGCAAGTTGAGAAAGTGCATGAGTGGCCCATTCATCCTTGGGAAAGTTTACACAGAAAGTTTGGAAATACATATTCATAAAACACAGAGAGAGAGAGTCAACCAGTTTGTCATTTCAGACACCCTCTGCAGTTTAGAAGGAGTATTTCCATATTAATATGGAGAATTCCCTGCTAATAATAACTGGATCTACTGCAGCTACTTGTATTCCCCACTGCTGTCAAATAACCTTTTAACATTTTAAAAAATGTGGATGGTACGATTGTTTCCCTGTTGCATGAGATTCCTGCTGTTTTCTTGCTGACAAGCCAAAAGTCTCTTACATCACAGTAGTAGCACAATAGCATTTTAACACAGTAATAATGTTCTCATATACCATTGTAGACATCCATATAGTAGTAACTAGTTTCAGCAAAATTTTCAGATTTGAGGAATGTAGCTGTTTGTTTTAAATATTTGAGCAGAAATATTTTATCTAGACCCCAGTACATTTTTATCACTATCTTATCACAGAATGGCAGTACAGACCACTGGACAGGTTAAAGTTTTGTTCTGTTTAACAACATTCCACATTTACTTTTCTCAAAGTCCAAGGAAGCTTAGCCCTTAGTGCTTAGATCAGTCCTTCCCTTCTTTTCTTGGTGACTATGTTGATTGTCAAAATATTTATTGAAAACCCTTATCATATCTGCTGTCTGTTGAACCTTCATAGCTCATGGGTTAATTCAGCTCACACAAAAATACCTGATTTCCTGCCCCTACATCACATTTGGACTTGCATGCATTCAGTAGAAATGAATGCATGTAATTTCTTGTCTTTAGATAAATAGGAATACAAAGTTTCATTTGATATATATTTTTAATAAACACATAATTTTATTAACACAGAATTGGGGGGTGTAAAATCTTCCCAAATGCCTTTTCTTGTAGAATAGTATTATGTCATGATGACTGTAGCCATAGACAGGAATGTAACAAGTCTGGAGAAAGTCATCTTTTTCTCTGAAATCAACCTCAGACTTCATCTGTGGCCTAAGATGGACAAATTGTAACCCCTCTCCCAACAAAAAAACTCACTAAAAATTCCCCTTCTTTAAATCAGGGGCTTATTTGAGACATATAATTAACCTTGGGATCATGATCCTGTTCTGATCAATTAGTCACTTTGGCAGCCCAGCTGTGTACAAAAGTGATTGATAAACACACTTAATAAAAAAAATAACAACAATTTTAATCATTTTCTGATTCTAAGCATGGTCTTTCTACTGAAACAGAAAGAAAAGATTTTTTTTAAGAATCCTACTATGTTGTCATGGAGTATTTTTAATTGCTGTGATTTTTAAGACATTTCTTTTTAATATGCTTTTATCAAAAGTTTAATTTCTTGATTCCTCTCCCTGCAGAGATGGTTTTTGCAACAATAAACACCTAGCACAATTGTGCCCAAATACCTGTACAAGGGTTCCACAGTTTTGAGGAATTAGATTTATATCGTATGATGTATATGGAGCAGCTAAGAGAGATGCAAGCTCCTCCCTTCATATTTTGGAACGTACACCTCAGAGCGATCACATCCCATGTACAGATCTGTACATTGGCAGAGCTTATCTTCAGCTACTTCTCAAAACAGAGCTGCAGGGTCTGAGTCTATCAAGTAGAGGGCTATTTATGCTTCCCACCACTACTTGATTCCAGTGCACTTGCCACAATTCTGAGGTTCCATCTTCTGTGTATCAGTATCTGCATTCACTTGGGATAAGGCACAGAGTAGAGGGAAAGAAAAGCTGGCAGTGTCAGATCTAATCTCTCTGTCCATTTCCCCACCTCCTCAAAGAGCAGTGAGCTGGATCAAGAGAGAAGTGAGGCTCACTATAGCCATAGGCTTTTGTGCCATTCCTTCTCTCTACTACAAGTTTCTTAAGATGTTTTTTTCTTTTTCTTTTAAAGATCTGAAATATTTTTCCTGCCAACCCCAATGCATAGATCAAACCTGGCTAACACAGGCAGAACCAGGTTGAAAATAAAGCTGGATGTGTTGAAACAAATCAATGTATGTCCTTAATGGTGGCAGAGACATAAACATCTTGACAGACAGCACTAGGTGAAATAAATACTGCAGCAATTTCTACAATTGTCTTAAACTGGGAAGTTGGTATTATCATCTGACTCATTTGTGTTTACCTCCACTTTTTTGTAAAGATCTTTTCAATGTACCTGTGCAATTGTTTTGGTTTTTTTTTTTTTAAAGAAAATATATTATTACTGTGCTTTCAAATCTTGTGGAAGACAAGGGGCTTAACTACATGTTATATGCAACTTGTATTGGAGCTCTGAAGTTAATGGTTTTTAAAGAAAAACAGCTTTGGCTGGAAATTATTTTAAGCACAGAAATAATGAGTAGGAAAAGAGGGTAAGCACTTTCCCTGTTACTCTAAAATCACCAAAGCTATTTTTCTTTGAAAATTTACACCATGGAAAATTTGTACAGCATGTACACATAACCATTAGTTAGCCTCTCAGCAGGACCAAAACTCATGTAAAATGAAGTATCTTCTGTGCTTAAATCCAGCTTTTATGTACCCATAATTCTGACATTCTTGCTCATAATGACATTTAGGAAAGTAAATAGAAGTCGTCATTTGTGAAATTTTATTCACTCTTGCTTTTAACATGCTTTTAAGAAGCATATATATTAAAATGGTTAAGTTTTAGATGTTTATTTGCCAAATTGCATTCAAAATGCAAGAAATCTGTAATCAGCGCAATACTTTTAAAAAGAATTTAGTGGACCAAGATTTCTAGCTAAAGATACTGCCTTGTTAAGAGTAATCTTATACGTATCTTGATTGGATGGTGTTGATTCATTGTCTTTCCGGTACTGTTGCAGTGATTGTACTAGTCTCTTAATTTATAATATGTGGCAAGAAAGATTGTAATAAAATTATCTATGTTTAATAACACTGTGCATAACTATTGTTAGATTTTGTTTTGTTAAGCCACTTCAGAATTAAACAAAACAAGAACATTTTGATAGTGTTGTTGAACTAAATGGCCTTTTATTAAGGTTTTATCATTGCTTGATGTGAACACTTCTTATTGAAAGACAGAGCCTACAAGTGAAGTATCTAAGTGAACTGAGGAAAACCCATAAGAAGCACTGAATGAGAGCCAGAGTTTGGGGTAAAAATGTTTTTACTGCCATTTTTAAATTTTCCCACAAAGAGCTCACAGTTTTTCCATGCTTTGGCTGGAGCTCACAAAAATTGCCCAGGCACCCTGTTTCACTCCAAAGTCACTTGGTCATCTGCATCATCATGTGGCCAAGTGATAAGGAAGATTTTAACACAGATGTGTAGGTGACATGGCTGATAAAACTGATAACCTAGGTACAGGCCAAGATTTCTGTAAACACAGACATATTATTGGAATGTTAGATGTTTTCACTGACAAATCTGCGTTTGGACTCTGTGTATGTTGGAATGGTTAGAATACAGTTTTTAATTCTTCTACATATGAAAGTTACTCATTTGTCAACCAAACAAAATATCAGATCCACATTAAGGCTCCTGTCCCAGCAGAGTTCATGGGCTATAGTTTTTCATGACTGGATGTGTGATTTACTAAAGCTTGGCACTAGATAGAATGACTTCTGCATCCTGATAGACTAGCTGGAGAGGAAGTATAATGATGGTGCTAAGACATGCAAAGTTTGGTTATATAAATAGATTATTTTTGGCTTTCTGAGAGTCGCATGCATAAAGAACTCCCTTCTAGGTAGGATCCTGGTGGTGTGAAAGAATCAGCAACAAATTACAACCTAGTCCATTGCTTACCCTTACCCCCATATTTCAGTATTGCTAAATCTGTAGCTTTTTCAGTAATGGCCCATATATAAGCTGCTGGGAATGTAAACAGTTGACCTGAATTGTTCATTCTTCTCTCCAAAGAGATCCTAGCAGAGCTAAGAGATGTTTTTTAGACTGCATCTCACAAATGTCCAGGCAGCGGTAAAATGTAGTCTAAAGGGTAACCTTTCCTAGCTCTGCATCCTATAGTTTATCCCAAATCCATTTTCTCTTTCAATCACACAGTTCTTCACAAGGCAGCCTAATTCTGAATGGTTCTTGAGGAAAGATTGCAATCCAAAAAAGTTTTTGCTTCTTTATTCTGAAAGAAGCACATTGCTGACTTAGGTGTTCTGTTGCCTGTCAATAGACTGTATAGTTGATCAATTGGTTGTAATGAACAGGAGCTGTATAATTTCAGCTCAGTTAGAGTCCTGACGTTCCCTGTTAAGAATTCTGCATATACAATTGCATTTGTGCCTTGGTAATTTCTCACACAGAAATAATAAGTCTGGTTCCCTGATGAGAACATAACAAGTTATAGGAGATTATGCTTGTGGAGGAATCGGAACAAAATTAAAAGAAGAAATTATTTACTCCCTTACTTCCATTGGATTAAAAGGAAACTGTCCAGAAGCATGGAGTATTATGGCTTATTAGCTTCATATGCCATTCCATTCTTTCTGTGCAGTTTTTCCATCCTGTTCCACACAAAGACAATAGATATTCATATGTTTAGTATCTGTTACTCTTTACTTACTGGCCTCGGGCATGTGCTTTCTGGGTAAAATGTACTCCTGAACTGCAGACTTTTGTTAAAAGCCATAGACTGGATGAAAGAATTGATACTGTATTTCCAGTAAATAGAATAAAGGAAACATGCTGAAGAAACTGCTAATCATAAAAGACTGTCATATGTTAATAAGTCGGAAGTGTATGTATTGTTAACATGTTGCCTTTTCATTGCGTTACCACTTAGAATAATAATTGTGTCTAGAAGAATGTGGCATGTGTACTCTGTACGTGTATGTTTTGAAGTTATTGGTACACTGGGGTAAAAATCAATTTTGCAGGCTGGCAGTGCAGTCCGTCAGAAAGGGAAATAAAAGTATATATTTTTATAAATAATCGTATGATTTTAGGTCTCAGCTGCACAACAACTGCCTCTTCCAGGAATTCAAAGCTGCAAGAGGGTAGCTGTAGAAAAAAGAAAGATAACCTATCCTGATCGCCCCAGGTTGATTTAATTAATGAATAAAGATGCCTTTGAAATATATTTTTAGCTATAAAATATTAAATGGAGAAATATTTACAAGTAAACTTTCTATGTATTTAACATTTGTGCAGTGCTTTGTATTTAAGAAAGATTCTGTTATATGTTTATACCTCTTATTAATTGTTCTTCAGTTGTAGGAACAAACAAAATAGAGAAATTGTTTTTATGACAGAGATTAAAATCTGTGTGGTGTGTAATTGTGCATAATGTCAGTGGCTACTGTCCCAATGAAATTGTTGTTTGTATACTTTCTGTCTCGCACATGTGACTTTTATCCATTTTGTAGTAAAGTTTACATGCTAAAATATGTAGGAAGATTATAATAAAGTCAATGAACTACCTAAGTGAAGGTCAAGAACTAATTCCTGTCAGAGAACTATGATTTATAGATGTATTACTTTCAGAGGCGAAGGAGCAGCTTGGGTAACCAGGCGGCTTGAAACTGGCTTCCGGACATCTTAGGGGTATACTCCATGCCCCCAAGCTAGCTAGAAGGTGGCTTTATATGCCGGTGTATTTCGTCCCTAACCGAGCAAAATAAGTTGTATCATAGGTTTTTGTAGACTTCTGTAGTCTACTTCCTCAGATGCGAGCTTATACAAAATAGCTTTACGTACTGATATTCCAGATGGACATGGCTATAGTTCTGAATTCTGTCTCAATTACTGGATTCCTTTAAAGCAGTGATGTCCAAACTCTGGCCTTCCAGATGTTTTGGACTTCAGCTCCCAGAAGCCTCAGCCATCTTGGCTAATGATCTGGGATTCTGGGAACTGAAGTCCAAAAAACCGGGAAGGCCACAGTTTGAACATCACTGCTCTAAAAGAAGACATGATGAAAACAACATTGCCATTATCTCTATCGTCTCTGTAGAGTCCTGTGTAAATTTGTTTGGAGGTGATGAAGATTTTAGAGATACTTCACCATTTCTTGGACAGAAGGGTTTAATCTGGCCAGAATAACTGTCCCTTTTCAATACTTTCCTGCAAGACGTGGACTGAGGTATTGGTTTGGAAACCATTCTGGTGATGACGGCTCACAGCAATATTGCTGGCAGTATACAGATCACAACAGTCCTTTCACTGAGGGTTACAATTAAATGTAATATAGGAGAAGTCTCCTTTGGTTTTGCTCAGTTGACGCAGCAAATATTATAGTCAAAGAGGTAAGAATTAGATGGCAAAGAACTATGACATTGGACTAGTCCATATAAAAACCTGGCTGTTACAAATCAGCATGGTGTAGTGCTTTGGACTATGACTCTGGAGACCAGGATTAAAATCCTGGCTGGGCCATGTAAACCCAATCGGTGATCTTGGGCAAGTTATACTCTCCCAGCCTCAGAGGATGGCAATGGCAAACCTCCTTGAAAAAACCTGCCCAGAGAACCCTGTGATAGGTTTGCTTTACAGTCTCCATAAGTTGGAAAGGCACACAACAACAACAGCCAGGTGTTACATTCCTCACATGAAAAGTAGTCAGGTATGAACCAGACCATTAATAATTTTACCAAGAAAGAGTAGGATTGAGTAGCAGCTGGTTATCTCTTGTTTATCTATTCTTTTTTTCTCAATCACAACAGTTGCTAATGGTTTTGCTTTCTCTCTTCCCATACCTTAGGGGAAATTAGCTGCATGAGGAGGTAAGAAGATAAGCATAAACAGAGAAAGGCAGCCAGCAGCAGGGTCTTTGCATAAGAGGTTTTTGAGTAAGACTATCAAGAAGAGTTGACTTTCAATGAGATAAAAGGTGAGCTTGGGCTTAGGGCAAGGTCAGGTAATTGTAGCAGAGGCAATATTTTACCTCATTCCCGCCCCCCTCAGCATGCCCACATATCTGTTTTCCTTTGCAAGTTACCTTCTGTCACAAATTTGGGAGCAACTTCAGAGGAAAAAAGAGGTATTTGACAGATAGTATAGGGTTTTGAAGTACTTGTGAAGGTGGGGTTTTCTTGTATTGTAATGCATATGGGGGCATACTGTGTGGCTTTGGGCAAACATTGAATCACACTAATTCTTAAATAGCTTTGGGGGACTGCCAAGGCTTTTCAGGGCCAGAAAAATGGGGTCCAGGAACGCTCACATCCCACACACTGCACTCTGCACATCCCTGTTTTAGGCAAACCCACTGTTCTTGGATATCAGAAATTTTTGGAGGGTATTTTAGCCCTCTCCAAAATTGGGGGTGCTGACATTTGCAGGTCACAAGGAGGAGGATGGGGGCCACATATAGCCCATGCCCTGCTCTTTTCCATTCTCTGGTTTAGAGATTTCATGTCTAAAGTGGGAGAAAAGAAAGCACGGCATCAAGTAGATTTCTTTTCAGTCATCAAATAGTGTTGTGATCATTTAGGGTTCAAATAATGTAATCTCTTCCGTGAGATCATCTGACAATCACTTCAAGAATGCAATTGGGAAATTCACCTAAGTAAGCTAGGTAAAAGGTTTATTCAGGTCAGTTCACATCCATGGAAAAAGTGAATTCCATTGACTACAAAAGATTGGAATGTGTTTTGTAATATATTTGTTTCATAGCGCAAAATCAGTGTGAACAAGAAATTTGTAGAAATAGGTAGGACTATAAAGGAAGTAGCTTATTATCCCTTGAATCTTTGCTAAGATGGTTTTGTTTCTTACCACCCACTTAAGATGGCAACACAAAATAATTTAGGGCTGTTTTACAAGATCTGTTCACAAGATAGTGCTGAAATGATCCACTGGTCTTTGTGTCTCTTCTCCTGCCATAACTTTGGCAAGTACAGATTGTCTCCTACAGAGTGGGACATTTTGAAGTCAGCCTGATCCTTAAAGAATTATTCAATAAAAGCTGATGCTCAGCCTCTTCTAAACTAGGATGGTGTGAGGAGATTATTTACTGCATTAATGAAACCTAACAGGTTTCATGGTTAACAATGCAGTGTTACATGGATGTGCTTATTTTTGTGACATGAATGATATAGATACCATCAGAGGGTGCTGTGCTGGAAACATTGGTAATAAACATTTCACTAAGCCCCCTTCAAATGTATTGGATTGATTGATTGGTTTGAAGCAATTTACAGCCTACCCTTTAGCCAAAAAATCTCCCAGAGCATCTTACAAATAGTTAATATACATATCCACACAACTGCATAGTTTTGAATTAACGTACTGTATTAGAACTGATTTTAATGTGTGTTTTTAGGTGTTATGTTTTTAGCCATTTAAAATAATTTTTACTGTTTCTGTTGTTTTAAATTGTTCATGTTCATTTTATTGTATACCATCCAGAGATTTTTGTTTAAAAGGGTGACAATTTTTAAATGAATAAATAAAAGTTTGACAATCCATCCCCTTAGGCTTACAATCTAAAGGGGGGGGGGAGGAGGACTTTATCACCTATCTGTCCCAACCAGTGTGGCATCAGGAATGCTGAAAGTTGTGTTCCAAAACATCTGAAGAGCATTAGGTTTTGAGAAGCTGATTTCTGCAAAGCCTATTAAACTTAAAACATTTCACTGCATCTTGCATGAGAGAAAGCCCCTTGGGCTTTGCCCTGATTTTTCTCTCTATTTCATATAGAAATAAATGTTTTTTAAAAACAACAACACTAGAGTGTATCTTTTGTGCGTGTCTAATTTTTAAAAATATATTAAGCATTGATATTTTCATTGTGTAAAATGTAAAATCCTTTTTTCCAAGAAACATATTTCTTTTCATAACCTTACAACATGGTATTTCTTTCTAAAGTAACTTTTGAATTCCTCATTAGCCTTTCTAAGTGCTTAGGATGCTATTTTAACTTCATTAGTAAAGTAAGGCTAGCCATGGCAAAATGTTATCTATGAGCAAAAGGTAAACAGATAATCTTAATCAGAAAAACAACAACCCCGCTACATAAGCACACAAAATTTGATTCCATAAAAGCACTGTGGAAAAACATGTGTAAACAAATGCAACTTAACACACAAAGGCCCAAATCAAGTTGGTAGTCCCAACTATAGCAAACCCACTGAACCAATGGAAACAGTGACTACTGTAGTTGGTGCTAACAATTGGATTAAAACCTCATAGTACTCAGAAGTATGTCTCATTGAATTTGATAGGTTGGCTCCCAGATGTAATCCAGGTACAGACTGAAACCACAACTTTTACCTGCCCTGCTTTCCCCCAAGGCTATATGTGAGATAGATTTATCATTAGATGATGGTTGCTGTGTATAGCTCCAAGCAGAAGCATGTCTAAATAATTATTAATTCTTGAATGTATGTCATTCCATAAACTAAGTTTGACCTGTTTGCTGTAGGCATTCAATGATATTTCCAAAGCTGACAAAGGTTGCATTGGAACTATGTATAATTTGCATGGCAGGTTCTTAGGATTGTAACATAATATAATAGATGGTTCCCTTTATGCTTGTTAATATACAAGTTCACTCTGTGAAATTAATGAACAGTGACTTCTCAGATGGCTACAAGAAACACTTTAACGTGGCTCAAGCCAAATGAGAATTGATTACTGAAGAGGGTCTGAATCCGAAGCTGTGAATAAGTCTTGGACAGTTACACAGTCATAAAGGGCACTCTTCAGTGATATTGTCTACAAGGAGTGTAATCAAAGCCACATTTCCAGAAATAAACTGACTACCAAGACTGAGCATACAGTGTTTGCTTTGGGTGACTGCAGATGCTGCAAGATACAATAATAGCTCCTAAAAAGGCAAAAAGAGGGAAAGTCTCAGGAGAAGGCAATGGCAAACCTTCTCTGAACAAATCTTGCCAAGAAAATCCCATGATAGGTTCTCCTTAAGGTCCTTCTCCTTAAGGAAACAACTTAAAGGCACAGCATACACTACAGTTTCAAAAGTATAATTTGTACAATTTTGTATATGTATATGCTGCTGTAGAACCTCAGTTTCTCACCCTGCATGTGCAGCTTTTGATCTAAGTGATTGTGTCTCTCTCTCACCACCATTTTGGGAACACTGCCTCCTGCTATTTCCACAAGCCAGTCCCCTCTATCTATAAAGATCTGACTATGATACAGCTTTAATTTATTTGCTTAATTAATTTAACGGACTAGCAGTGGGCAGATTGCAGAGCCATAGCTATTGAGGGAGGGAGGTCAAATGACATAATTGTCCCTCCAAATGATAATTTTGACCTCCCCCCTTCTGTCCCCAGATTTCTAGCATTGCAGATGGAGATGCTGAAAATTTTCACACCTAGAATTCTTATATTTGCCATGTTTGTATCCTTTGGTAAATTTGCCCCATCCTTTCCTTTGGATGCCTAAATTCTATTTCTAAATGCTCAATTACAATTCTACATTACTGCAATACTAGAAATGTGGGGAGTGAAGGAAAATTTCATTGGAGAGCAGAATTCTTATTTGGGAGGCAATGCCCTCATTTTGACCTCTTGCTGCTTTGTGGACCAAATGGGAGGAGGTGCCTCTCTCCACCATTTTGGGAACACCTCTCACAGCTTCCTCTACACTGATCATCCCTCCAAGTTTCAACAAGATTGCCAAATGCCTGGGAAAGAGGAGAATGGAATAAACCTATAGATGAAATTAGATAAATTGAGTTGAATTTGCATTTCTTTGTTGGAATGCAGTCTTTCCAGCTAGTGGAGTTTTTCTTTAGGCAACAAATGGTCACAGCAAAATATAATGGCCCCTGTTTTTATATAACCCAAGCAGGCAGGTTTATTGTCTCTGAGACAATGGGCAAAATCTACTGCAAAGAAATTAAATTCCTTTTCAGTTCAGTGGAGTTTAATAAGTGGGACGCCTCATTGACAGTAAAAGACATTACTGCATTGAGTTTGCAGAAGTAGGGGATTTAGTGTGTGCTCCAAGAAAGAGGAAGCAATGTCCATCATGTTTTCTGAAGCTACAGTGCTCTGGAAAAGGAGATAATATTTAAAAAAGGAGGACAGTGAGAAAACACTATGTGAGAGTATAGAGCCAGGTAAAAGTCAAAGTGCTTGTCCTAGAGGTAGCAGCTCCTGCAGCTGGCTGGCAAAAAGTTAGAAAAAGAGGCTTATAAAAGTTTGATAGAAGTCCACTACAGGGGAAAGGGTGGAGAAGAAACTTGGCCCTCTTTCCCTAGTCAGAGAGAAGACATTATAATATAGTAGTGGGAAACATGCAGCTCCTCAAATGTCTTTGAACTGAAGTTTCCAGCCTAACTGATCCTTGACTATGTTACCTTGGGCTGATGGGCATAGCAGTTCGACAACATCTGGAGAACCTCACAGTTCCCACTGCTATTATAATGCAAGGATTGACAGTACACTATTGTCAGATGGAGGATAGTATGGAGACAATTATGGGTGTGATAGCTGGACAGTAAAGAAAACTGACAGAAAAATAATCAACTTATTTAAAAAGTGGAGCTGGAGAAGAGTTCTGTGGATATCATGGACTGCTGAAAAGACAAATTAATGAGTCATAGAGCAAAGCAAGCCAGAACTCTCCCTACAAGTTGACATAACTCAACAGAGACTGTTTTATGTTGCACATATCATGAGAACCCACAACTCATTATAAAAGGCAGTATTTGGTAAGGTGGAAAGAAGCAGGAAAAGTGGAAAGCTGTATTACTAGTGGATTGATGCAATCAAAGAAGCCACAGTCCTGAATTTGCAAGACCTGAGCAGAATTATTAATAACAGGGTGACTTGGAGGTCTCATTCATAGGATTATCATAAATCAAAGTCAACTTCACAATTAATAATATTGTGGAGGTCCATGGTGGTGCAGGGGAAAGATAATATAAATGTAGAACAGAGCCATGAGGGGCAGTAAAGTCTTAACACAGAGAGCCTCTCTTATATGGCAGGGGTGGACATCCTTTAAAGGTACGGAGGGCATTTTTCACTACCTCTTTGAAGGGATGTCATATTGAAGAGAGAGCAAGCTTGTTTTCTGCTGGTCCAGAGAATAGGACCCAGAACAATGGATGTAAACTACAGGAAAAGAGAATCCACCTCAACATTAGGAGGAACTTCTTGACAGCGAGAGCTGTACAACAGTGGAACACACTCCCTTGGAGAGTGGTGGAGTCTCCTTCTTTGGAGGTCTTTAAACAGGCTGGATGGCCATCTATCAGGGGTGCCTTGAGTTCCTGCATGGCAGGAGATTGGACTGGATGGCCCTTGTGGTTTCTTCCAACTCTATGATTCTATGATTCTACTTTGTTATCTTCCTAATCAGGGTCCACCTGATTAAACTGAAAGTTGAAGGTTACTTTCTGTTTAAAAGTGTGATGTGGAGCTAAAACAAGGTATATTCTCAAACATCTTGTTTTAAAGGAAAGCTGTGACCAATGGGGGTATGAGCCTCCCTTATTTGAAAATAATGGGGCAATGATAAGGGCTCTGAATGCCAAAAAAGCAATCTTTGAGGCTCTCATAGTTCCTGTCCCTGGTTTGTGGGAATATCTGTCTTTTGTTTCCTCAAGATGTAGGCCTGATTATGGGTCAACAGATAAGCTGACCAGGTTATTATTGGTGAATATCTCTGAGCATGCAAAGGAATATTGTAGCATGTTTAAGACTAACTGAGAGAAAGAAGTTCATAGCCAAAAGGGCCGGGGTCGGGGTGGAGTGGGGACATGGCGGCTGCATGCTGCACACCCGAACTCCATCCCCAAAGCAGCATCACACCGCCCGCCCAACCAGACGGTGAGCGGCGTCACAGTGTTTCTTTGGCACAGTGTTTACACACACTGTGTAGGAGGAAAAAACGGAATGAGCCACTTAGCGGCAGAAAGGGTGCCCTTTTTCCAGGCCAAAAAGAAGCGGCATTTTGTAATTTTCTGCAAGCATAGGAAACCCTACTTCAAAAAAGTTGCTCCTGTAAGGGATTCCTATAATTGCTCCCAGACAAATAAAACAGATTAGCAGCTCTTCCAACTAGCACAGTATTTAACAAAGCCTGAGATGCTGTTGCACTAATTGCCCATCATCAGCAAGGAACAGCAATGCTGACAGTTCTACTGGCAAACATGCAGATACTAAATCATAAAAGCCAAGATTTCCTCCATTCATGCTTTTGGGATACTGTGAACAAAGAGAAACTTGGCTCAGTGTGTTCTGACTCAAATAGGCTAATAGTGCTTCTGATAGAAGCAGTCAGTGTTCCTATCTAGATCTTCACTGCATTTCACTATGGTGAACATGGGAGCAAAAATGGTGTAGTTGTTGGAGTGTTGGACTAAAACAGTGCTTCTCAATTATTTTCTGTCTTGCCCCCCCAGGAAGAAGAAAACATTTCGCACCCCCCACGCGACTGTAAATAGTATCATTTGTCTATAAAATTGTTATAAGTACACCTCTGCATAACAGAGCCTCGCGCCCCCCCCTTTACGGAGCCTCGTGCCCCCCCTGGGGGGTCCGCCCCACTATTTGAGAAAGGCTGGACTAAAACATGGAAAGCTATGGGGACCTTGGGCAAGTCACACTCTTTGAGGAAGGGAATAGCACTCCCACCCATCAAATCTTGCCAAGAAATCCCTGTGATACGTTTGCTTTAGGGTTGGCATAAATCAGAAATGACTTGAAGGCACACTAGAATAACAATTGTGAATATATGCAGTGGGGAGGGGGGCTAAGTAGTGAAGTGTGTCCTCCCAGACAAGTACCATCTTTACCACCTTGCTTGATTTTGCTTTCTTTGAAGAAATAGCACATACTTCACATACAAATTATAATGGAATTACACACTAGAAATTAAAATTAGACCACAGTCCTAAACAATTCAAATTCAAATTACACCACAGTCCTAAGAATGTTTTCCTTAAAGTCAATTTCATCAATGTTAGATTTACTGCAGAATAAAAATATTTATGTTAGGAGCATTAAGCCTAAACCCAGTTGCTAGTCCCAGATAGAACAATAATTGAATTAATGGCTGATCGGTAAGTCAAAATTCATATAAGCTCCCCTTGATTTAATGGGTATGATTAGATGGATTGACAATGAGAAATACATCCATTTCAGAATCTTAACACATAAAACAAAGTTTTCACAAGCACAATATATAAACAAAAAATGTTTAGTGTCTTCCATATTCTCTTCTGTATTATTTTGTTGGGGTGGCAGGTGCCTTCCACCACTGATTTTAAAGCAGCAATTGGCAAGATAATGCTTAAAACCAGTGTTTATACCGCACTTAATAGGCATGAGTTGCACAGATCCTAATTTTATGTTGTTAGTGGATCCTGATCTTCTGTTGTTAATAATAGTGCTGCTTCTTAAGATGCAGACCAAAATAAACCCATCTTTTCTATGTTGCTCAACCTAAATATGGCCTTGAAGTGGCCAGTGGAGGGGGAAAACATCAGAGATATCTGGCTATGTTGCTATAGCCTGATGCAAGATGGTGAAGGCATCCTCTGGGACCTCCCAAATGTCCCCTGGAAGTCCTAAGGGAGGATGTAATTGCTGTGTGTCTGGTTATGGGAACAGAGCTAGATTGCTCTCAGATGCCCCCAACATATACATACACTTCCAGCAAGCCACTGCATGGCCATGTCAGGGACATTCAGCATGGAAAAGATGGGTTTTCAGAGTATTTTGGTCATTGTGTAATAGACATAGAGAATTCTGGCCTCCACAACAACCCCCCAAAAGTGAATCACACAGATATAAACCAGACTTCCATTGTATTACTCACTAACAGGATGTCAGCCACATTTTGTTCTCATGTTCTGATATTAGAATATAAAAGGCATGTTTCCTGTCAGCTAGAATTAGTGTGTGCATGTATTAATTGTCTCTATCACTCACATCATACCCCAGGCCTAGCAGCACAATGCATGTGCTTTTATACTTGCAATCTGTGACCATAAGAAGGTTTTCTACAATCCTCTGTACTGTATAGTCCAGGATCTTCAAGAGCAAGGCCTTCATATTTCAAAAACAAGTTCCTAGGCCCTAAGACTACACAACTGGATTTGGAAGTGTCAGGACAATCTAAACATACATGTTCTCTTTTTATGTAGAACGTCAATGTGCGTTCCAGCTTTTGCCTGGCTGAAGATGTAAAGTATAACCATTTTGATCCATGAACCAGTGAGAGTATTGTGCTTCAGAAAGGGTTCATGTCCTGATTTGGGACAAATTCACATTACTATTTGGTTACAAAAAGTTACTCATAGCAAGGGATATGGCAACCACTTTTCCTGTCCATATAATCTAGATAACATGAACTGGACATATACACAGAAGTATCTGATGAAATGCTCTCAAGTGGACCTTCAGTACAAAGCAAATGTTCATAGCCAAAAGCACAGTGAGATCTCAGAGTTCAGAGGCTAATACTGCTGCTGAGCCACATGAACTTGAGCAAAAGTGAGGCTTTAGTGCCAAGTACAGGTATACCTCAGTTAGTGAAGCCAGTATGTCCCTGGGCATTACTTTAACAGAAAATTTGGTACCAGAGGCAGAAATAACATGGAAATAATAGGGAAAGGTTCCTGTGTCATATTATGTCAGTAACACAATGAGGGAAAATTTCACTTATTTTGCAGTGTAAAACTAATGGTTTAGTTACTTTTATAATTATGGACTGTAGCTTCATTAAATAGTGGAAGAAGACAATCATATGATTCAAGTACAAGTGTGTGCTGTTGCCTCATTCCTTGAAATATTGTAAGTGTTGAAGTCACAACAAAGAGAATGTGAGAAGAGTATGTTTTCTTCCACAAATTAGTGATATTTAGCATTCTGATTACCTCACCCCCCTGGGAAATTAACTATTTGGCCACTTTATAAAGAAATTGACAACTAAAGGATTAGTTTTAAATTGCAATAACAACACAACTGCCGCTGCTGCTGCCATAGAATCATAGAATCATAGAGTTGGAAGAGACCGCAAGGGCCATCATCACCCCATATCCAGAGCTTAACACCCACCTAAAGCTCAGAAATTACAGCAACTATTTTTAGGCATTTGAAACTACAACAGACTACGTTTTAACAATAATTTCTCAAACTCTGTGCAGTTGGCCCTCCATATCCATATCCACAGATTCTATAACTATAGATTCAACCATTCATAGCTTGAAAATATTCCAAAAAGATATTAATTCCAACAAGCAAATCCTGATTTTGCTATTTTATATATGGGATCCCATTTCACTACACCACTATATATAATGGGACTTGAACATCCACAGATTTTAGTATCCACATTTGTGTGTGTGTGTGTCATGCAACCAAACCCCAGCTGCTACCAAGGGCCCACTGTATTAGCAGTATGGTACATTAAATTTTATAGTTTCTTCACAGCATTTTAGTGGGTAGTAAATCACTAAGGAATAGCAACTGCTAGTTAAGATAGTCTAATAATCAGTTCTAGTCTAGTCCAACTACAGAAAGTGTATTGATCAAACTGTTCAATGGAGAGTCAACACACTTACGTATATCCCATTAATTCAAGTCTACTGTAGTTGAGACTTGCAATTGGATTTAGGCCTTAAAGTTAAAATTTTATTATCACAGTATTACACTAAGGAAGGAAATACCTGGACTTATTCATATGATAGCTCAATACATTATACAGCCATAATCCATTATTTGCCCAAATCAATAAGACATACTCAAAAAAATAATTCTTTGGCTGTTATGCTGGTAACTTAATATCTCACCAGGTCCAAATAAAAGTAATAAAATAATGAGCTAACGTTTGAAATACATATAATTCTTTCTCAGGCTGGATGTTAAACAAAAACAAGGTAAGGAAAAGGGAACAAGATGTTTCTGGCACATGGTGTCATGGAGGCCCATCTACAATTTGTGTGGCACAATCCACATTTGATCCCTAGGCTACAGTACCACATCCCACTGATTATATTCCACTTGATTTTCCATATCCTTCTGCAAAGAAGTAGAAATCAGTTGCTTCTAATGCAAACCGCATCGTCTTATGCACCCATTTACAATTCAACTACACCTCAAAGGAAGGACAATTTCATTATTTATGTGAGAACCTTAGTTGGACACACAGTGGCAGTATGGCTGCAGTTCTATATCCTACAGGCATTAATCTTGCTTAGAGTAGGAAATGGCCAATACCTGTCATTTCTCTTTGCACAGTACCCCTTCTCGAAGGTATATAGACACCAATTGCCATCATCCTTGACGATCAGCCATGTTGCCTGGTGTGAATTACAGTCCAAAACATCTGGAGGTACACAGATCGGGAAAGATAGCTCTAAGGTAAACCCTGTGAAATCTAGCTCATGAAGTTCAGAATTCTTAATGTGGTTGATGGTATGGATTCTTTTTACAGGTTGCAAATATTCATGGTTGCATGCCTATTTCCATTGATCAACAACTTCTGCTTGTCTTCTTGTGGAGAGGCAAAACCATGGCATAATTGCCCCATGTCACCTTGGGTTTTGTGGAGGGCATTTGGGGAGAAAATATTTCAGAACCTGTTTTAGATGTGTAAATATGTTTTAAATTGTCTTTAACTTTTAATAGAATGTGTGTAGGTTTTTAAAAACATTTCTACAATAAGACTTTAGCTATACTTAGTTTGAATTTATTGTCAGCCTCTTTGGTCCCTGTGTCAGGAGAAAGGCAGGATATAAATTTAATTTAATTATTTTAAAATACTGTATTGGAAAATTGGGGGGGAGCTGAATGTGGCCCTTGAGGCACACTTTCCCCACCTGCTGCATAAGACAAATGGTAGAGTTTGTGTACATATTGATTTACCACAGTTCAGTTCAGTTAGCTTTACTTATCTGTGGCGCAATATCCATTGTAAAACCCTCTCAAAATAGAGTGCATCTGGTACAACAAATCAAATACTACCAACACACTCATGTGTGGCAAAGGAATAATAAAGAAGGTCAGAAAAGAAAGAGCAAAACTAGAAATAACTGGATAAAATGTTACTAATTTACCACATACTGTATAAAGAACTCCGTACAGAAAATGAATCCTCATCAGTTTGCAGATGAATCCCTGCTTCCCTTGCAATAGCCTCCAACACTCCATAGATGAAGGAGCTTATCACATGGATTTTAAAACCAGCTCAAGCTTCCCAAGGTGCAGCCGGGACATGGGATGGGGACAAGGATTATTGCATGCTAAATCGCTGCCTAATTGCCAGCTGCCATCAGCCCGGGTCCCAGCTGCACTCTGCCAGCACTTTTTCAAAGTGTGGCCTAGCTACATCATAGTGTGGTTATAATGGCAAATGTTATTAATGAGGAACAACACACAAGCAGTTTGCTTTTGCTCGAGTCTGCAGGGAAAGCCAAGATTCTGCCCCTTGAATAAAAACTACCTTTGCCCTTTGAACTTCATTTGCAGCAATTAAAGTAAGCTGAGGACAAAGGAGGAAATGTGGGAAGAGAAGAGAGAAACTGGGATATTTCAGAAGCATCTGAAAGAATGTGAGAGGAAAGGATTAATCTAGATTCTCCCTGACATATCAGAACAGTTGGAGAGTATGCTTGGAATGAATCCACCTCCTCTTCTTCTTTTAAAACCAACATCAATGTACTACTGATCCCTCTTACTAAACTAGCAGCCTCCTGTATCAGCCTGATCTTTTTTTTTTCTTTTTCTTTTTTTGTGGCCCTGATTTAGGGATAGGCAATTTGTATGTAACTTATTTTACTTTATTTGAGAACATTTACACCTGGCCTTATCTTCAGCAAATTCAAAATGGATTTCCACAAGGCAATAATTTAAAAACACTCTTCCAATTTACAATCCAACATGAAAGACAAAAACAGCAGTAGAAAAGATAACACACAAGCCAATCAAACTATTTAAAATATGTTTTTAAAAGACTGTCCAAGATGGAAAATTTAATTTACACACTCAAAAGCCCTCCTTTAAAAAAAAGAAGCTATTTGCCATTTTGCAGAAAGCCACTGACAAGTAGAGGCTCCTGCATGCAGTCTGACAACATCTTGAAGGCCATTTATTCTCCTATCCTTGGCTTATGCTGTCAGTTTTGAATGAGTTCCTTCAGATGAGGCAATTGTGTGAGCAGGTTGATATACATATTTGTTGCTGCAATTTTCAGATTTTTAAGAAAACATCAAAGCATTTCTGCTACCCCAGACTAGTTTTTGGAAATTCCTGGCACCAGCTTCCACATTTTATTCCAACTCTTGTGTGGGTTTCTTTTAATTCTGAGACATACCAGAACAGAAATATTTCCTTCTCTTCTCCTTTCTTTCCTTTTTTCCAGAGCTGTAATGCACTTTTGCATTAGCAAAATAGCATTTTTACACTATAATTCTAAAGCTCTAAGATATTTTTTTTAATATCGGAGAATAAAATTTGCCCTTCAAATTGTAGGATCATATGAGCAAACTGTCCAACTTTTTAGAAACCTTTGGAAGAGCCCCAGTACGGATTCAAGAAATTGTTACAAACAATCCCCAGAAAGAATTAAATGAGTGAAGTGGAGGACATGACCAGCAAAACCCAACAAAAATCAAGGAGTTATCTCATGAGAATTCAAGCTTCTTGAGATCCTTCTGGAAGAGCCTAATGTCTTTTTCACACCATACTGTACAGCACTTTGATATGGTTTTAACTGCTATAATACAGAAAGAGAGGTGTTCAGTGACTCTGTGGACTATGTTAGACTGGATCATTTTGAGTTTGTAAATACCGATGAAGTGGACAAGATTCTAGGAAGTGTAAGGAGGACAACGTGCCCTCTCGATCCTTGCCTATCCTGGTTGACTACCCAGGAAGAGAATGCAATGAAAACATTATTACAACTCATAATCAATGCATCCCTTAGGGAGGGAACATTCCCATTGAAATTAAACCAAGTGATAGTTAGATCACTTTTTTAAAAAAAATCTCCCTAGATCCCCAGGTGAGAGCAGATTACAAATTGGTCTCCTTATTACCATTTCTGGGCAAAGTGATCGAGAGGGCAGTTGCCTTCCAGCTCCAGGTTGTCTTGGATGAAGCTGATTATCTGGACCCATTTCAAACCGGCTTCAGGGCGGGATACGGAGTTGAGACGGCCACGTTTGCCTTAGTTGATGAGCTCCCTCTGGGCATCGACAGGAGAAATGTGACCGTGTTGGTACTCTTGGACATCTCAGCGGCCTTCGATACCATAGACCATGGTATCCTTCTGGAACGCCTGAGAGAGTTAGGTATCAGGGGCACTGCATTGCAGTGGCTCAGGTCCTACTTCTTGGGCAGATTCCAGATGGTGTCGCTTGGGGACGGTTATTCGTCCAAGAGGAAGCTCAAATTGGGCATCCCTCAAGGTGCAATTCTGTCCCCAAAGCTGTTTAACATTTACATGAAGCCGCTAGGAGAGATCATCCAGAGACATGGGGTGTGTTGTTATCAGTATGCTGATGGCACCCAAATTTATTTCTCTATGTCTCTGACTGCTGCAGTGACTAAGACTGGCATCTTTCCTCCAGATGCCTGCCTTGGGTCGGTAATGGGCTGGATGAAGGAAAACAAACTCAAGCTGAATCCAGAGAAAATGGAGGTACTTGCAATAGGTACCCCAAGTCCGGGGAAGGAGTTTTGTCAACTAGTCCTGGATGGGGTCACACTTCCCCTAAAAGATGAAGTTCGCAGTTTGGGAATACTCCTGGATTTATCTCTACAGCTGTCATCTCAAATAGATGCAATGGCCAGGACCGTAGTGCTTGGTACCAACTTTGGTTGATACACCAACTGCATCCCTACCTGGACCAAAAGGACCTTGAAGCAGTAGTGCTTGCACTGGTAATCTCTTGTCTAGACTTCTGTATCACGCTGTACATGGGGCTACCTTTGTACCAAGTTCGGAAGCTTCAATTGGTTCAAAGCGCAGAAGCCAGATTGGTCACCAAAACACCTAGGTCGGCCCATATAACACCTGTGTTAAAAACTCTTCACTGGCTGCCATTTAGCTTCCAGGCTCAGTACGAAGTGTTGGTTATTACCTTTAAAGCCCTTATGGCTTGGGCCCGAGTTACTTGAGGGAACGCCTCTCTCTATACAATCCGGCCTGCACTCTCAAAACATCTGGGAAGAATTTATTAGAATACCATAAGACCAGGTTAATGTCAACTTCCCATAGATCGTTTACGGTCACAGCCCCCAAACTATGGAACAGCCTACCGGAAGAGATCCATCTTATCACCATCTTAGATGCCTTTAAGAAGGCACTTAAGACAGATCTCTTCCAGCGGGTTTATCCACCTGACCTCTTATAGGAGACCTTTAAGATAAAATGCTTTACTTCTGGTTATGATGTATGTTTTCTAAATGTTTTAGATGTTCTAGATGTTTTAGCTATTTTATTGAATTAATAATAATGTCAGTGTTTTATTGAATGTATTTTATATCTGTACGGTGTTAATTTGTTGATGTAATCCCACCTCGATCCCCAGGGAAAGGTGGGAAAATACAAATAAAAATTATTATTATTATTATTATTATTATTATTATTATTATTATTACTGTTGTTATTTGCTGTCAAGTTGATACCAACTTGTAGCAGCTCTATGGATGAGAGACCTCCAAGACACTCCATTATCAGCAGCCCTGCTGAGCTCTTTGCAGACTCAGGCCTGTGAGTTTTATACCAGGAGTAGGCAACCTGCAGCCCGCAGGCCGGATGCAGCCCAGCAAGGCCTTGGGACCGGCCCCAGCCCGGTCCTGCCGCCGATTGCCGCTAGAGCCTTTGGCCTATCAGGAGGAGGCGGGCAAGGGGGGGCAAGCGGCAGGCAAGGGGGGCAAGGGGGGCAATTGTCTATAAAAGCCTCTGAAACATGCATTTATATTAACATTTTTTAAAAATCAGCAAATTTTTTGCGTGTCCTCCATTTTTTTTAAAAAAAATGTCCTACATTTGAAAAAATTGTCCTACATTTGTCCCAGTTTATTTATTTAATTATTTTTTTTTAAAAAAAAAAATTTAATTATTTATTTTTTGGCTTCGGCCCCCCCAGTTGTCTGAGGGACAGCAACCCGGCCCCCAGCTCAAAAAAGTTGCCTACCCCTGTTTTATACTATCCTGCATACACTGACCTCCATGCACATATCTCTGTGTGTAACTGCCCTATCTCCATGGAATCCTGGAATCTTTAGTTTCAGAAGATACTTGGAATTTTCAATCAGAAATCTCTAATGTCCCACCAAAGTAAAAATCTAAGGATCTCATACCATGGTAGTTAAAGGAAAGTCAATGTGTTATAATTTTGTAGTGAGAAAGAGACCTAGGGCCCGTACAGACAGGCCAAAATAAAGCTGCTTCAGGTCACTTTGAAGGTATGTTGTTTAAATGACACACACATCTTAAGAGGCCAGAAGCAGCGCCAAAGCTGCACTCCAGTCCTTAAGACTGAAGCATGGCTTTGGCACGGCTTCCGGACTCTTAGGATGCATGTAAGTATAATTAAGTATAATGAAGGTCTGAGTACAGGTCCCCTCGCCTCCAGCCATCATTCTTCATTAAATCGGACCTAAGAGGAGAAGCATTCTCTCCTTTTCCTTCCTTCCAGATAGCTAGTTTGTACAGGGCCAAAACTTCCCCCAGGCCTAAGTGCAATGTGTTCATCGCTAGGAATATCACATTCAGTCAAACCCTCTCTGTGGCCATGGTTCCCAATCCTTTTAGTAAAATTCATACACATTTTCTTAGCCATAAGGCTCAAATGGGGCAAGCAGAGTAAAACAATCATTTCTTAATCTCATTGTTGTGGTGTGCCTTCAGGTAATTTCTGACTTATTGTGACCCTAAAGTGAACTAATCATGTGATTTTCTTGGCAAGATTTGCTCAGAGGCTGAGAGAGTGTGACTTGCCCAAGGCCACTCAATGGATTTCCATGGCTGAGTAGGGATTTTAACTCTGATCTAAAGATCAATACACTACACCATGCAGGCTCTCTATAGTAGTAAAATTTCTTATTTTGTTGTTATTGTGTACCCGCAAGTGGTTTTTTTTTCTTTTTACTTATGGCGACTATAAAACGAACCTGTCATGGGGTTTTCTTGGCAAGATTTGTTCAAAGGAGGTTTGTCATTGCCTTCCTCTGAGGCTGAGAACATGCAACTTGCCCAAGGTCACCCAGTGGAGTTCCATGGCCTAGCAGGAATCAAACTCTGGTCTCCAGAGTCATAGCCCAACATTCAAACCACTAAGCCTCACTGGCTCCCATACTATTGCTCAAAATATCCTCAGCTTAGACTTTTAAAATGATTAGTTTAGGCAGATCTCCAAGTCCATTTTTTATTTGCTGCCATTCAAAGCCTGACTAAAATGAGAATGACTTAATGAAATAGCTCTCACTGCTAAATTAAATGATACCATTTTGAGGAAGAGAAAAAGCAGGAGCAGGAGCAAGAGCAAGACACAACACTGCCTTTTATGGGGGGGGGATGTTCTTTCCTTTGTGCCCTGCCTTTTCTCTTAGGTAAGCATATTGGCTTCATAGAGAATTGAACCTGGATCTCCTGAATAATACTACCATATCATACTGCTTTTCTTTCCCATCCTGTAACTCTTTAGTCATTATCAACAGCCCCCAGCATATGGTAGATATTTTTGTCATGGTACATGTTTTTTGTTTGGTTATATACATCTGTCAGACACCACAAACCATTGCCAAGACTCTTATAACAGGCGTTGTAGAATGTGCTTTCAGCTGCAGTTAGACAGTGGTTCCCAACCTTCCTAATGCCACGACCCTTTAATACAGTTCCTCATATTGTGGTGACCCCCAACCATACAATTATTTTTCATCGCTACATGCAAATATGTGTATTCCGATGGTCTTAGGCGACCCCTATGAAAGGGTCATTCGACCCCCAAAGGGGTCCCGACCCACAGGTTGGGAACCACTGAGTTAGATCAACCTAACAAACAGACCCATGTGCCCACTAAGGACTTGGGACCTATTTGCTAGTTGTCTTTGACCAACACGTCACCCAGCACTTTAGTTCCTGTTACACTCAAAAACTTTTTACGATGGAGACATTGAAAATCTGAGTCCATGTAGAGGAAGCCCAAAAATCTTTGTAGTCATAATTGTGCTGAGTGGATCTTGACTTTGTGTTCTTTGTCCTATATGTTGCAGATGTCATCCTCTATGCTTGCATTCAATCACATAAATAAGATTACAGGACTGGAGATGATTACAGGTGATGTGTTGTTTAATATGGTAGGGTCTGCAAGTCACTGTGCTCCTAAAAGTGTTAAAGATATTTAGATGTGATGCAGTGCTTTGAATGCACACTCCACACATTTCACCACTATCTAAAACCATTCTCATGAGGGCACCCTTGACCAGTTCATCACATCCTCCTCTCTATTTCACACGCTACATTCCAATAATCATTCATATGGTTATCTGCTGTCCTTGACTTTCTGCAACAACCTTCCTCCTGCCGTTGTCCCCCAAAGGCCATTGGCCATCATTAAAACTGAACTTGTCACCTCATCTCCAAACTAACAAGGTTTTGAATTTAAATCAACATGTTCACACACAAATGGCTTAGATAGGTCTGTCTCTGATTCTCCACTCCAAACATGCATCTGATGAAGTAAGCTCAAGTCTGAAAAAACTCATGCTACTAACTTCTTTCTTCCAGTTCATCTCAAAGGTGCTACAAGATCGCTTTGCAGATTGATTTCCCAGACTAACATGGCTTTGAATTCATCTTAGTTATATGATTGAATACAGATATATAGGATGTCAAAATTACCACAAACCTGCATAGAAGCTTCAGGAACCGGGAAGCTAGAGCAACTAATGGTCAAACAAACATCACAGCCTCTCTGATTTGTCCTTGTTTGGTACTGAAGTTCCTACTTCTTTAGACATTTTGGACAAAGGGTGTGTGTGTGTGGATCTCTAGGCCTAAGATCCTAACACCACATGGACTCAAAGCAATACCATCATCCATGAAAAAATGCTAGAAACAGAGTGTTCTAAAATTCCAACATGACATGAACGACAGAAGTACACTTTCTTTCAAATCCATATGCAGAAATTGACTGAACTGGCAGTTCATCTTACTTCAGTACTTACTGGTGACATGACAGCTTTGTCCAAAACACATCATGAGGGGCTACCCAGACTGGCGAAAAGCTTTGGGAATCATATCTATATATGTCAGAGTTATTGTTCCTTTTTAAATATCCAAACAATGTACCTCTTATACCGGGACCCACTGGGGCTTTAGAAACACAGGGCAGGGGGGTTTATTCTCGTTTGAAATCCTGAGAGATTTCTATATTAGCAGGGGGAACATCCCACATCAGGATCAATTCTTCCCATATTGCCAGGTAGTCAGCTGATGACATGGGAAGGATGGAGAGCAGACACCATGCCCGCACCATCATTCATGACACTTTTAGCAGGACATGTAACTCCACTATATTTAGGCATGACTTGAATTCATGGGCAGAAAGAATCAATATGTGGCGTGCAATTTAAAAATATAATCATTTGTTATTTAGTGGCATTATTATCCATCTAAAACAAGTCTCAGAGCAGCAAGCTAACTTTACAGACGAGATCAGACAGAGTCAGCTCAAATATCACTTACAATGCAAAATTAGTAATATCAGAGTGGAGGAATGAATGGATGCAGAACTCTGAGATACTTTCCAATTGCTCATAGGATTTACTGCTGATCAAGAGAGCCAACAGATACCAGGGGGAAAGGGACACAGAGAACTTCTGCAACACCATTTATCATTATCATCATCACCATCATGTACAGCAATTTTGTCTTTTGGTAAGGTTGCCGAAGCATAAAGGGCCTGGCAGTGGCTCACCAGTTATATTTGGCACACTCATGAAAACAGAGGTGTTATAAATAATCTGACAGTGCTGGAAGCAGAGAGAAATCAGGCCTATTTCATAGTGCCATTCCAAGCTTCAGAGAATATTAATTAACTAAGGAGTAGTGTGCATGTGCGTGCAAGTGCATGCTGGAAATGTTCAACAATCACAACATGTTCTTCCTTGTACCCTGAACGTTCCTCTCAATAACAGTTAGTGGGTTTGATCATTCTGGATTTTTTGGCATAGGACTGCATATCCTGATTTTTGTATTTTTTTTCTAAAAATAATCTCTTTTTAATTGAGCTGAAGCACGTTTCTGAATGGTCCACACATGGGAGCCTTTAGTGCCTTTTGTTGCTGCTTGTGTTACAAGCAGCAGAATAAACAGTTCTGAAAAGGGATGGTTTTATTGATGGTTTTCCATCTCTTTCAGGAAATGCTTTCAGTGGAACACCTGCAAATCATGAGAGAGTGACACACAGTGTATTTCCCCAGGAAGTTTATTTAAAATATTGCATTAAGGCCCTCTGGAAGAATCTGCAGCTGTTTGTTTTCACCAAAGGCTGACTACTGAAGACAGGGCAAGAATGGGGAACATGTGGCCCTCCATGTGTTATTTTACTACAACCTCTATCAGCCCTAGTTAGCACACAGCAGATGAGCAGTGACTGAAGCACAGGCCAACAACATCTGGAGGACCACACACTTTTCATCCTTGAACTCTAGGGACATCTACTATGGACAGGTATTAACAGGAACAGGTTGAGTGACCCTTTCACATTACACTGTTATTGCACTACGAGTCTATTTTAGCTGCCATGGCAACATCCTATGTAATCCTGGGATCTGCAGTTTAATTAGGAGTATTTACAATTCTCAGCCAAAGAGGTTGAGTACCTCACCAAACTACAAACCTTTTAGGCAAGATTCCAGGAAGTTCTTTTGCATATAAATAGACACCAGGTTTTGTTTTTTGTTTGTTTTTGTTTTTGTTTTGCACAAAGTACACCATATCCTGCACAGAGAAGCCCTTTTCTGTGCAAAAGTACAAAGGCTTTGTACAGAAAAACCATGTGGATTTTTGCACAAACAAACAGCTACAAAAGACTCTCGGAAGTGCCAAGTATCTTGTGGCTGTTCTGTTCTGTTTTGTTTTTAATGGGGTTACCTGAGTGTTGAGAACTCAATTTTGTTCAACCAGAAAATGAAAACAAACAAATATTCTTCCATCTCTACTAGATGGTGATAAACATAAGAACTGTTAACTACAATAATTTGCCATGTTCTATGTAACTTATGATTCTGATCACAATTTTATTCAGGTTTAGTCATGATTTCAGTGGGCTTAATTCTGCATTTGGACACAAGCCTAGCTTTAGACCTGAAACTATTCAAAACTATTTTGAAACTATTCAAAAACATAAGCCAAGCTGATAAAAGTATGTCGTCAAACAATTAAATATTGTAAAACTCAGAAAGACCCTGAGAATTGATGATTGACTAACCTTCAAAGATAGTTGTAAGTACATGAAAACATATTTGAACAATCAGGAGGCAAATGTAACCTTTGATCTCACCTCATCTAGGAACTGTTTTTGCATTGTTTCCACACTTTGGGTCTCACATAATCTGAACTTTGGGACATACCAAAGGAATTTAGTAGGGAGATGATTACTGAAGGATCCACGCATATGCATGCGTATTCAGCAATATTTTGCAAGGCTGGGAATAGGTATGTTTATTTTAATAAAGAACTGATAACATGCTATTTGTTGTTGTGTGCATTCAAATCATTTTTAACTTGTTATGACCCTAAGGTGAACCTATCACTAGGTTTTCTGGGACTGAGAGTGTATGACTTGCCCAAGGTCACCCAGCGGGTTTCCATGGCTTAGGAGGGAATTGAACTCTGGTCTCCAGAGTCATAGACCAATGTTCAAACCACTACACCACACTGGCTCTCATTGATAACATGGGAAAGAGCAAATCAGATGGTTCCATGGGTTCTAGTAATTAATCATACTAATTTAAAAAAATAATCTGAAATTTAATGTTTGGAAAAGTTGTTTTTGGAGGTTACAATTCCATTATCATTGCCATTGTAGCTATAGTTCCTCCTCCAGGATTCCAGCCCCGCACCCTGCAGGGTCCAAGTCTGATACAGAAGACCAGGACCCAGCATTTCAGAGAGTATTTTGCTGCTTTTGTGTCTTCCTTGAATGGATTGGCTTAGTTTGCACAAATTTAACCCATATAAGTCTATTCTTAGACAACTGCTGGCATATTCACATCCAAGGATAGCAAACTCAGAGACAAATGCTTGAGTTAATTTTGAAGTATACCACAGATGGCTTAAGCTATGTCAGTTTAAATCTGTCAACTCTGTTTCACAAGCTCTGGCTATGGAAAGTTGTTATCTGAACATCCTTCTGTTCAAGATACTTGCACAATACATGCATGCCAATTTTGAAGGTTTAAAAAGAAGGGTTTTTTTTTACATATTCATGAATATGTGTGTGTATCCAACATGGGGAGATGGGGATGGTACTTGCCCTCATTGCTGTAGTCCTTCCTTCTCACTCTCCTTGCCTGTAGAAATTGGTGCTCCATGCAAATATGATGTGTATGCATTCATTCTAACATCCACATCATTTCACTCATCACAAAACTGTTATAGTTGACAACCTTTACAAACTATTTGCTAGTTTCCATGTTTGCAGACTTCCTGTTTGTTTGATCATTCATCTGTTGCTATCTTCTCTTCTCTTCTCTCTCTCTCTCTCTCTCTCTCTCTCTCTCTCTCTCTCCCAATCCACCATTAGACCATGTATTTGATTATGATCAAGGAATGAAAGTAAAGTTACTTTTATATCTTTTACAAAGAAGATTAAGCTAGTCTCTTTCTCTGTTAGAGCCTGTAGGTGGGTGGGTGGGTAAGCTAGATAGCCCAATCGTTTGATTCTGTCCAAGGAAGCTTCCAACTATTCAAATAATAATAGAAGCATGGAAATGCTTCATATCCTGAAGCACTGTCTGTGTCTGTACCACATGGTTATATAGATTTCATACTTCTTTAACTGCTCTGGCTATATCCTACAGAATCCTGGCATTTTGATGAAAGTTTGATTAAAGCTGTGAAGGAATAGTGCTTTATATATAGTTATATTGATATATATGGAATTAATATTACTTTTTGCAGATATAAGTGAGCCAGGCCTAGGAGAGAGAGGGAGGATGGGAGAGCTTGAAAATGGAAGCTGAGTTGAAGCAATGGAAAGAGAGCAAGAATCACAAATGAAAGAAAAGTGAAGAAGAGAGAAGCCAGAGCAGAGGAACAAGTAGGACAACAAGAAAGAATCAAAGAAAGTAGTCAGAAATGGAGAAACAGTCAAAGTCAGAGGCTTAATCCGTGGGGGACCCATTTTGGGAGAAAAGCTTGCAAACAGACCTCTGTAATGAATTGCTGGCCTGAAATCTGTTAAATTTTGGTTGAATTATACATTGCAATAAATGCACCATTAGAAAACGAATCTAGGATGGTGTCTACATCAGCCGGAATATTGCAGAAGCAGCCTGGGGTATTCTGGTCCCAAAGCAGCCCCAACATCATCCCATTATCTGGTGCCATCCATTGCAATGCTGGGCAGCTGTTTGCACTGCATCCTGCTGTGCCATCCACCGTGGTCACCACAGCAGCAAATCACTCACTCTGAGGTCAGAACGACTGCATGGCTGGCTGCCTTGTTCTGACCTTAGAGCAAGCAACTTGCCACAGCAGCAGCCATGCCAAGCAGCATAGCAAGGGAGATGTGTGAACAACTGCTTGGCATTGCCCCCAAAAGATCCGGAGCAAAAGGTGAGTTATTTTACTCTGTTATAAGGGGGCTATGTTAGTGTACCCTACATCCCTCTCACTGGATATGCAGTTTCACAATTAATATCTAGCATCAAGCATATTTTCAGAGGTCGTGATGACCTGTAGAAAAAAGCAAGTGACATATATAAGGAGTCACACTGGGCCCAAACAGACAGGACAAAATAAAGCTGCTTCAGATCACTTTGGAGGTATGCTGTTTAAATGACACACTCATCTTAAGAGGCCAGAAGCTGTGCCAAAGGTGCGCTCCAGTCCTTAGGACTGGAGCATGGTTTTAGCATGGCTTTCGGCCTCTTAGGACTCATGCAGCATTTGAACAGCATACCTTCAAAGTGACCCGAAGCAGTTTTATTTTGGCCTGTCCGTTCGGGCCCACTGACCTCAATGTATGCAAGAGACCTAGACTGTACTAAAACAAACACTCAATGGATTGGCTAATCATTTCACACACATCATGATTCTTCACATTTTGTTTTGCAGTAGAGACAAAGTGTGTCCCATTGGAAAAGCAGTTAAAGGTAGAATCATAGAATCATAGAGTTGGAAGAGACCACAAGGGCCATCCAGTCCAACACCTGCCACTCAGGAACCCAAAAGCAAAGCATCCCCAACAGATGGCCATCCAGCCTCTGTTTAAAAACCTCTGTGGACGGAGACTCCACTCCACTCTGAGGGAGTGTGTTCCACTGTCAAACAGCCCTTACTGTCAGGAAGTACCTCCTAATGTTTAGGTGGAATTTCTTTTCCCGTAGCTTGCATCCATTGTTCTGGGTCCTGTTCTCTGGAGCAGTAGAAAACAAACTTGCTCCCTCCTCAATATGACATGGCTTTAGCATGGCTTTCGGCCTCTTAGGACTCATGCAGCATTTGAACAGCATACCTTCAAAGTGACCCGAAGCAGTTTCATTTTGGCCTGTCCGTTCGGGCCCACTGACCTCAATGTATGCAAGAGACCTAGATTGTACTAAAACAAACACTCAATGGATTGGCTAATCATTTCACACGCATCATGATTTTTCACATTTTGTTTTGCAGTGGAGACAAAGTGTGTCCCAGGTGCAGTTCACAGACCATGTGTGCAGAGAGAATCCCACTCACTCTCTGTCTGATGCTGTCTGACCTGCTCTCCATTTTCTGTTGACCTATGTTTAAAACTGGTAATTACCACCCTCTCTAATTCTTAATTCTTTTCTATGCAACCTTCCACACCTCTCTTTGTTATAGCCTTGCATGGTTCCTAGGGTTGCATTGGTTTTCTTTGTTTTCTTTGTTTATGTGCAGTTTTGCACATTTCTAAATAAAACCTTCCTATTTGCTCAGACTGGAGTCTCTGCAGATAGTACTGGTATACACACTTGAAAGGATCCCTGAAGCTACCCTCCTCTTGCAGGTCACCTTTTGAGCCCCCAAAACTCAAGGAGACACTGACAGTGCTAGGGACATCCCCCTCACTTTTTAAAGCAACAAGTATATCCTGGATTCAGTGGTAAACTGGCTGGACACCATCCAGACTGTTTGCACCAGAACCAGCATTTGGACAGTGCATTGTCTGGACTCACCGTTAGAGAACGGAGACAAGGATGTTTTATTTTCCCATGCAGACAAGGCCTGTGTTCTTTATTTAATAATGGGAGGCATTTTCCTATAGGACTGTAGCAATCAGATACTAAGTTTAACTCTTTCAACTCCAGCTGAGATTCCAATGACACCCCCCCTCCAACCCAGGTGCTATTAATCTTAGACAAAAATCACCCTCTAGTATCAATGGGAACTTGTGAATGAAAATTTTACATCTTTTTTTCTTTAAGACTAAAACAATAGTGTGCATGGGGAGAGAAAAATGCATACTGGGCTCCTGGTCAAAATCCACCCCCTCATACCTCTATAAGTAAGGACATATGTTAGTTAACTAAGGGGTTGTTCTCACTGGCTTATACTCCGGTTTTCAAATCGAATTCAAGGTGTTGCATTCCTACTGAAACCCGATTTAACTCTAGAACAGTTCTAGATTAACCCACAATCGTTTCCACTACTATTTGAATCTGTATCGGTGTATTTTATTTAATCCGGGTTAGAGGCTTATAAACCAGAGTAAAAAAATAGAAGGGTCAACCCTTCTATTTTTCCTTGATTTGGGATAGGAATCTAAATAGGAACGATTCAGCCTCTGAATCGGGTTAACTGAATGGGACGAGCGGAGCGCGATGGGCTGGCCTGGGGGTGTCACCCTCTTTGGTCTCTTTCTGCATCGCCAGTGCCATTTTCTTCCATTCACATAGTCTTTCCCCCGGTGGATTGCAACCTCCCCTCTGTGTGAGGAGAGCCATTGAACACCATTTGTGACGGAGAGAGGCTGGATGCACAACGATCTGGGGGGAAATAGAGCCTTTCCTTCTCTCTTTCCCAAACAGAATCTGGGGAGACATAGGAAACTCTGGATATGTGTGTGTGTGTGTATTCCAACCCTCGGCTTTGGATGCAGAGTCTCTACCCACTTAAACCCACTGCCTTCTCCTCCTTGATCCGATTTTCCAACCTTGGGCTTTGGATCCAGAGTCTCTACCCACTTAAATCCACTGCCTTCTCCTCCTTGATCCGATTTGGCAAACACATACACACACACGATAGATAGATAGATAGATAGATAGATAGATAGATAGACAGACAGACAGACAGACAGACAGACAGACAGACAGACAGACAGACACATGTTTATATATGAATACTCACACACACACACATGCATATATATATATATATATAAACACATACACACACAAACATATAGGTATATACACATGTACATATTTTTGTGTGTGTGTTTGCACGCATGTATATATACGCATATGAATGTATATTTGTGTGTGTGTGTGTGTGTGTATTTCTAAGGTAAATTATAAAGTAACAACTTTTTTAATTTATGAAAAAACCCTCATCTGTAGTTCCAAACCCACTGTAGAAATAATACAGTTTGAGACCCCTTAACCTGCCCTGGCTCAGTACTAAGGAATTATGGGAACTGTTGTGTTTGTGAGACATTTATCCTCCTCTGCCAGAGAGTGCTGGTGCCATAATAAACTACCATTCCCAGGATTCCCTAGCACTGAGTTATGGCAGTTAATATGGGGAGACACAGAAGAGGACGAATAAGGCTCCTTCTTGTCTGGGGAGACACAACAGAAGAGCCTTGGATGCAGATGATTTTCATTGGATGCCGCCCCTCCAAAAAAACCACTCCCCAAATCTCCAAGCCAGAAGGATGACTGCTTTGCTGGAGGAACTTCCCCCAGCCTCTCTGGGGTCTTTCTTCCAAGGCAGCCAAGCAGAAGTGCTTTGGGGAGGCAGTTTTCTCACTCCCTCAACCATCCTTCCCCACAAATAAAAAAAGTAAGAGATACCGGAAATTACAGGACTCAGAGCTTAGGCTCATAGGCTCATAGGCACTTTAAGCGCCTCCTCATTGGCTCTTTTTTTAAAAAACAGTGAAATTTAAAACAAATTAAAAACAGCCAGGTAGTGGGAACGCAGGTACAGGATACATCGGTGCATGTCACTCCGAATTATTGTGACGTCATGATGACGTCGCTTTGATTGACAGCCGAAAAAGGTGAATGCGAACAAAATAACGCTAAAACCGGTTTATATATACACCGATTCATTATTGAATAGGAACGATCATTTAAAGCAAATCAGTTGGTAAATGAGAACGAAGGAAAAAAAGTGATTTGGAATGCGGGATAACTCCCGTGTTATTTTGAATCGGTTTTACCGAAACCAGTGTATTTTAAATCGTTGTAAATTATAAGTGAGAACAACCCCCATGGCCTGATACAGACAGGCCAAAATAAAGCTGCTTCAAGTCACTTTGCAAGTATGCTGTTTAAATGATGCATGCGTCCTAAGAGTCCAGAAGCCGTACCAAAGCCACACAGCTTTGGTGCAGCTTCCAGACTCTTGGGACACATGCATCATTGAAACACCATACCTCCAAATTGACCTGAAGCAGCTTTATTTTGGCTTTTCTGTATAGGGCCAAAGTATCTGATAAAGAACCTCCTCAAAGACTTTTTCTGCCCATCCAGCCCTCCTATTTTCTTTCTCTGTCCAGCTGGAGCTTTTTAAGCAACATTAGCACAAGGAGGGTGGAGTATGATAACTGGAGAAACACAGACTTTCACTTGCCATGTTGCAAGAGCATGTCTGCAGTAAACAGTGCAATAAAGCTTGAGCTAGGAAAGAATGGAATGCTCCTCAGCTGATCCCACTCTAGTTATGTGTGCTTGCTTATAACAAACAAAGTTACAACAGCTGCCTTTAGAATCCCTTACTGAGGATGCATGAACAGCAAAACAGAGAGAAAGGGGGAAGGCAGACTAGGCTATTTTACAAGCTACCTCCAACCTGTTTTGTTTTTTTTAAAGCAAACTTATAAAGCATGTAAGTTTGGCCACCAAGATGGAAATCATAATAAAAGTGAGTTAGTGAAGGAGGGGGACCATCTCTAGATGCAATTTGGAAAAATCTTTCAAATGGTCTGTAGAAGGTTCAAAATGTTTTTCTTTGTTAAGGCAAATCTTACCTGATCTTACACGCTGAAACATGCTGAACTGCTGTCCTTTTTTGTTCTTCTTTCCATGTTGTTTCTGCCTCTGGTACCAATTTTCTGTTAAAGAAGTAATGCCCAAGAACCCATCTACTTCTTTAACTGAGGTATGCCTGATGTGCTTTCTAATGCTGCACTTAACCTGCTGGAGTTTGGCGCTGCTGGATATCATGTTGACTGCAGGGGACCATGAAAACTTTGCAATAAATTTGTTGGTCTTTAAGATGCCCAAAGATGTTGTCATTTTTCCTGCAACAACTACCATTCTGGATGAAGAAAGCAATAATAAGATTGCAAAGAGATAGAAATTTGAGGTTAAACCCATCTCAAAGGAACATATTTTGACCTCTTAAGTTTTAGCCTAAATTTGACTGAGTGTAGTGGAAAGGCTCAACTCTTCTTTATTTTATATATTATGTGATCAATTAAGGTGTGTGTGTGTGTGTGTGCACTTGCATGAGAGAGTGGCAGCTTCTGGATTCTGTTTCCAAAAAGACCTCCTCTGTTTCAGAATTTGGAAGTTAATTTTTTGGATGAAGCCTCCTAGAATTCCCCAGCCAGCATGGAAGTCTTTTTTTTTTTTTAATTTTTATTAGTTAAAAACTTTCAAATACAAATACATGCATCTTATTTCATATAACTCAACTCAACACAATTACAATTTATATATTGTTATATTTGTCACCCTTGCTTCCATTAATATATTAAATCTACCAGCTAAATTCAGTTCTTACTCTTCTCCTTTTCCGTTCCATTGAAAATCAAGGTCTCTCATTGTCTTTCACGTTTGTATTTTCCAATGTCTCTTTACATATTCATCTAATAACTTCCAATGCTTATTCTCTATCTTTGTCCCTTAACAATATTGTTAAATTGTCCATCTCCTTTAACTCTATTACTTTTTTTAGCCATTCTTCTATATCTGGTACGTTCTTATTTTTCCAATATTTAGCCAATAAAATTCTTGCAGCTGATACAAAATATAATATAATTCTCCAATACGATTTTTCTATATCTTTTCCCATAACTGAAGTCATATTGAGCACATACAGTTCCGGTGTTAGAGGAAATTTTATATTCAATATTTTTTGTATTTTATTATGTATTTTACCCCAGAATTTTTTTATTTTGTTACAACTCCACCACATATGTATATAGGAGCCCTTTTCTTCCAAACATTTCCAACATCTATCATTGTTTCCTTTTGCCATTCTTGCTATCCTCACCGGGGTGTAATACCATCTATTATAAACTTTAATGTAATTTTCCTTCAGTTCTTGAGACACAGTAAATTTGCATGTTTTCCTCCAAGAGTTTCCCCAATATTCCATTGTAATAACTCTTCCAAACTCTTGTGCCCATTTAACCATACTATGTGTAACAGTTTCCCCTTCTAGATCGCAAGCAAGTAACAATTTATATATTTTGGCTATTTTGCCTTTGTCCTGAGCCCAAATAATTTTATCAAAGTCATTGTCCTTATTTTCAAATCCTTCATTAATTAAGTCTTGTTTGTATTTGGATCTTATCTGTAAATATCCAAACCATTGAATTTTTATCCCAACTTTTTCTAACTCATCCTTAGTCTTTATATCTATTTCACCATTCTTATTTGTTTTCAATAAATCTTTGTATCTAATCCATTCTTGCTTCTTGTCCCATCTACTAAAAAAGGCTTCTTGAACGGACACCCAGCCTGGTATTATTTGGTAGAAAATTTTTCTCACAGAATTCCAGATTTTTAACAGAGGTTTTCGGATGGCATGGTTTACAAAATCATTATTTATCAAATGTTTTTTGTACCATAAATACGCATGCCACCCAAACCTAACATTGCTAGCTTCTAAACTCAACAATCTGGAATTACATGCTTTTATCCAGTCTAGTACCCATATTATTCCACACGACTGGTAGTACAATTTTAAATCTGGCACGCCACATCCTCCTTTTACAACATCCTTTTTTAGAACCCGATCGTTAATTCTAGCACGTTTACCTTTCCATATGAATTTATTTATTTCCTTCTGCCAATCTATAAGTACTTTCTCTTTCGTAATAATGGGTAAGTTTTGGAACAGGAACATTAACCTTGGTAATATATTCATTTTTACCGTTGCTATTCTCCCAAGCAAAGAAATGTCCAACCTATTCCACCTCTGTAAGTCCTTTATTATCTGGGTCCAAGTTTTTTTGTAATTATTCTCATACAATTCACTATTCTTATTTGTAACCCAAATACCTAAATAGCTAACTTTAGGTGAGGGCGATCTGGCTGAGACATCTGTCACCCCATTGATCGCCAGGGTTGATTCGGAATTCTAGGAGTCAAAATGTAACTTTTTCAAGCTTTTGAGTGTTTTTTTTAAATAATCTATGCATATCTACTGAACTCCTCTTGACTTTATGTTTCACCTGAGTAAATAGGTGTGGTTTTTGTTTTCCCCCCTCAATGAATGTAAAAAAAAAAAAAAATGAATGGAGTTTATCACATGGGAGGCAAAATGCCCAAATCCCATGGATAAACAGGGGTTTCAATCCCGTGATTATACTGCAAGAGAGGGATTGTTTTCAGACATGTTGGGGCACTTTGGCATTAACTCGACATTAACCCATGCAAAAAGTGGCAAAATTGTGCCCCTTTCTAACTTAATTTTCCTTAAGTTAAAAAGTGGTGTGATTTTGCTGCTTTTTGCACAGGTTAATGTCAGGTTAATGCCAAAGTCGCACAATGTCATCTGAAAATAATCCTGCTCTTGCAGAATATTCATGGATTTAAACCCCGTTCATCTACGGGATTTGGGTGCTTCCCTCCTGTGTGATAAACTCCAATGTTATTGTTGTATGCCTGCAAGTTGTTTCCAACTTATGGTGGCCCTAAAGTGAACCTATTATACAAGATTTGTTAGAGGCGTTTGCCATTGCCTTCCTCTGAGGATAAGGAAGTGAGTTGCAAAGTCACCAACTGGATTTCCATGGTTGAGCAGAGATTCGAATCCTGGCCTCCAGAGTCATTGTCCAAATACTGAAACCACTACATCATACTGACTCTACTAAAAATTATCTGTTTTAAAATTCTTTGTTTTCCTTGATGACTGTTTCTCTGTGTTGCTTTCAAGCAGCAGTATATGTCAAAACCACACACTTCATCTCTTCCAATAATGTTTTACGCACTGTAGTCCTCGCTATTTCTAGCCAATAACCTTTTCCTTACATACCAGTCCTGCTGCTAGCACTGACAAACAACATGGAATTTAAAACTTTTCATTTTGCAAGAAAGAGATTAATGTGAAAGAAAAAGAATTTGGATTAGTTAGGAACATTCTATCAGCCTTCTTTGCCAACACAATAAGCTTTTGTGATACTGATGTTTCATTAATTCTTAAAACTGAAAAGGAAATAAGATGGTGACCTTTGTGCAGAGTTTTTAGAAGTCACTTTTTTTTATTACAACACACAGAATTCCTAGTTGGGGATCCTGGGAACTGTATCTTTGCAAGCCCTGCCATGCTGGTGTGTAGGGTTTAGAAAGGAACTCAAAGTTTTCAGTTTTAAGAGCCAGTCTTGATTCCCAAGGTTAAAAATTCTTGGCTTTGGAAAATATCAGCACTTCCTTGGGTTTATTTGGTTTGACTTGTACTATTACTCAAAGTGTGGAGAAATTAGCTTTTCACAGATACAACCTTTAGCATCCTATTGCATCCTAAAATCATGTAGTTGTCTTTCTGGCTAAAACCAAATGTCAGAATCTAAGAAGACAAGAGCCTTGCTGAAGCAGAGTAATGGTCCATCTAATCAAAGCACCCTCGGGCAACTGAGAGATTCCAGGATGCCTCAAGGAGGGCACAAAAATGTTCTGTAATGTGTTGTTGCTGTTGTGTGCCTTCAAGTCATTTCTAACCTATGACAACACTAAGGTGAGCCCATCACAGAATTTTTGTGGCAAGACTCACTGTTCCAAGGAAGTTTGCCATTGCCCTCCTTTGATGGTGGGGCAGTGCAAGCTAAGGTCACCCAGTGAGTTTCCATGGCTGAGCAGGGCTTTGAATCCTAAACATCAGGCATTTCCTGTTTAACTCTTGTTTAAATCCTGTTTGCTCCCTAGTGTGATAAAGCAGCTAGTGTAATACTCAAACCACTACACCACAGTGGCTCTCATACAACTCTGGCTGTTGTTCTCTATCTATAGCATCTAGCTTTTGCAGTCTTTGACAAAGATATATTTGAACTTAAACCTATCTGGAAGCCACATGCTTTGACTTCAAAGTTTTAGCATGATCTCATCTGAGAACAGTCTTCCACCTGTTGTAGGACTGAAATGTGCATTACTGCAGCCAATGGTGAAAGAGCATGGGACTTGCAGTTCAACAGTGTCTCTGTGCTGAACATAATCCTCCCTCCATATTTATGTATTGTGGCTAATGCCAAGCCATGTCCTTCCTCTCCCTGAAAACAATTACCTGTTCACATCTTTCCTTCAGACATTTGTCTAATCAGGCACTTGCCTGACCAGGGCACTGCATCTCCATTCCCCAGGTCCCAAATAATGTTTGGAAGGCTGCCTAAAGTACAGGGATGGCATGTCAGAATGGTTGGTTGGTTGGTTGGTTGATAGATTAGATAGATAGATAGATAGATAGATAGATAGATAGATAGATAGATAGATAGATAGATAGATATAGATAGATAGATAGATACCTTAATTTTCAAGCATCTTTCAAAAGGAATCTATTATTATTATTATTATTATTATTATTATTATTATTATTATTGTCATTGTCATTGTCATTGTCATTGTCATTGTTGTTTTAATCACTTAGTAGAGCCAGCATTACTAGTAGAAGATTAGTGAGACAATTATGTCAAGTGTTAGATGCTGAGATACAACAGTGCTTCCTCTAACAGTTGCTCAACTTCAGCAGTGGCATTACTAAGGGGTGCAAGGAGTATGGACTGCACCAGGAGAAACCCTAGAGGAGGGTGACACCGTATTAGGCCTTCCTCCCCCTTCGGTGCCTTCCTTTGAGGTTTCACTGTGATACTTCCTTCCTAGGGAGCACCCATGTGAAAGAGCAGTGGGGGGACAAGTCCATGTCCTTCCTGGTTGCTCTTGTGGGGCATCCTCCCCAGGGAGTTCCCAGTCATAGAGCTTCCTCTCCACTGGTTGTCCCTCTTCCCATACCTCCCCTCCCCAGCCACTGCTTTGGTCCCTCGCCCAGCCAGCCCCCCAGGACAACTGGGCCTGCTGCTCTGTCATGGGGCTTCCAGAGAGTTCGTCCAGTGAATGAGCAGCTGGGAAGGGCATGCTGCTCCTGCAACAGAACAGCAGGTTCAGCTGCCCTGGGTGGTTGGGTGGGCAATTAGGGATGCCATATCCCACCTGCAGGCGGGATTGTCCCGCTTTTTGGTGGTACCGGCCCGGTTACCGCTAATTCACGGTTTGGGTGCCGGCCACCCACCTCCTCCTCCTCCTCTGCCCCTGTGAGCTCCCTTTGGCTGCGCGGCCGGCCGGCCACCCACCTCCACCTCCTCCTCCAATCTCTGCCTCCTCCTCCAACCTCCGCCTCCTCTCCGCCCCCACGCACTCCCATTTCATGGCCATGGCCACTCATGCGGCCGGCCAGCCACCCACCTCCACCTCCTCCTCCTCCTCCTTCTTCGCTGCCTCCTCCGTGCGTTCCCTTTTCATGGCCGCGGCTGCTCATGCAGCTGGCTGGCCACCCTCCTCCTCCGCGTGCTCCATTCCACGCGGCTGCACGCCAGCCTAAAAAGTGAGCTTATCCTCTTGAGGAGGCAGAGCCTCGGAGGAGGAGGCGGTGGAGCAGAGGACTCTGGGCCAGAGGGAGAGGAAAGGGCTCTTTCCTGGTCCCACATGGCGCCAAGCAGCAAGAGGATGAGAGCAGGAGGAGGAGAAGTTGGGGAGGTGAGTGGCCATTTCCGGTCAGCCTTCTTTCTTTATTTCTTTTTTCAGGGCAGGCCTGAGTAAGATAGTCAGTGTGGTGTAGTGGTTTGTGTGCATTTATTTTTATTTTATTTTTGGTTAATTTACTGTATTAATAATAATATATAAGTTTGCCTTCGTTTTTTATTTTATTTTTGGTTAATTTTATTATTAATAATATACAAGTCTGCCTTCTTTTGACAATGATAGCGATGATGATGATGATGATGATGATGATGATGATGATGATGATGATGATGATGATGATGATGATGGTGATATTGATATCAGTCAGCTTCTGAGGCCTGCACTCACTCTTTCTGAAGCCGAGATGGTGTGACTTTCCAAAGTGCATTTTGGTGCTTTGAATGCTAACAAGCCTGCCTTGCTTGGACAATGATAGTGATGATGAGGAGGATGGTGATGTTGATATCAGCAAGCCTCTGAGGCATGGCCAATGTAAGTTGCTCTGATTTTTACAAACTCATGAGCAGTGAAGAAAAATCAAAGTCTCTTGACCAAGTACACACTTCTGAGAAGTACATTTGGGTTATGAAACCTGAAACGGCAAATCCACTTCTTGTGAAACCACCTTGACATGTTCAATATGTATAGCCATGTTAAACCATGCTAAGTGTTAAACCCAAGGGGTTTGGTTGTGGAATAAGCCTCTGAAATATGCAAGAGGCCATGTTATGTAAAGCCATGTGAAATGCCCAAATGTGCTGTTGTGTGTGTTTTGGAATGGAGGGGGGTGGCTTGGCCAGAAAGGGAAGTACATTTCTGTCATCTGTCTAGGAATAATGCCAAAATGTCCTCCATTTTGATCATGCCTAAGAAACATGCATTTATATTAACATTTTTTTAAAAATCGTCAATTTTTTTCGCATGTCCTCCATTTTTTTTAAAAAAATATGCCCTACATTTGAAAATGTTGTCCTACATTTGTCCCCGTTTGGGGGTCCTGACTTATGGCAACCCTATGGGCAATGCAATCGCTGGAGAGGGAGGGGAGGCTGTTAGTGTATATTTGTGTTGAAAATGTTCAGATGTGACAATGGTTGCTAAAGTTTAAAATTGGTTACAGATGAAGGCCAAAAAGCCTAGGCCGCAGACAGTATGTCCAAGGACAACAGAACAAGACAAAATGTAAACAAGATATGTTTTCTGACTATACTATGATTGGTTCCTATGTTGCATGGCAACTTGTGGGAAGGAGGTAGACTAAATGATCACAGCGTGGGAATGTTATACTTGTGAGAACAAAGACTGTTCTGGTGGATTCTGGGAGAATGGAGACTGAGAGAGAGTAAGACATGTACAGTTATAGCTATTAGCTCGTGTATATAGCAATAAGACAATAAAAGCCCTCTTTAATGAGTGAATACTGCTGGAGTTTGTTTCTTTAATTAAGCAGCTGTTTCACTAGGCATTGTTCCAGCAAGCTGCAGAGCCTGTTTTGGAGTTTGCTTTGACCCTGAGTTCCAGAGGAGCCTACATCTGCATCCAGTTGGCACCAGACAGGGCAAGAGACATCACCCAAAACATTTCAACAGAGGCAAAGGAAGAGAGACAACTGGAATGGAGGGGGCCAGCCAGGAGAGGGGGGCTGGCAGCCAGAAAGGAGGGGGTAGTAAGTGGGAGTGGGTGGGACAGCCCTCCGCCCTCCCTCCAGCAGCTCTTCACATCAGGTGTCACCAAAGGTAGTGACATCACTGGTACCCAGGTTGTTTTCCTATTTTGCTGTGCCACACAGGTTGCCTTATGCATTCAACTGATCTATTACTGTCAGGGACCTGCCACATTACACAACTATAGTACTGTGATTCCATTTAAACTGTCATGGCTGCATTCTCTGGAGTCATTGGATCTGTAGTTCAGTGAAACACTAGAGCTCTATGACTGAAAATTCTACATAACCTTCCCTAAACTATAAACCCCAGGATTCCATGGGGTGCAGCCATAGCAATTAAACTGGAATTATAGTGCTGCAACTGTGTTACATGATGGGGGACACTATCCAGTCAGCAATGCCAAAGTAAGGTTCAACTATCATTGTATGTGAAGTGGAAGAGCGTGACATTTTGTCCTGTACATCAGGCAGCAGCATACCGTGGGATGGGCCTGCTACTCAGTAATAGCAAAGCCATTTAAAAGAGCTCACCATCATACTTTTGACATGTAAATGGGTCCTTGGTATTGCTGGGGTTTGGTTCCAGGACCCCCTGTGGATACCAAAATCCATGGATGTTCAAGGGCCATTATATACAATGGCATAGTAAAATGGTGTACCTTATGCCAAAATCAAACTTTAAAAAATATATTTTCAATATGTGGATGCCTGAATCCATGGATAAAGAATCTGTGGGTATAGAGGGGTGTATGATATTAAGAGAAAACAATTTTGACTGCCTTTACTACTTTTATTGGAAAAAATAAATAAAAGGCTGCAATTTGGGTGGATTTGGAATTTAAAATAAACAACCATGTGAAAGGGATGTGTTTTCTCCCTCCTGCCACCACAATTCTGATTGTACCTATCATATCATCACTAAATTTAAAACTGGTGCAAACATCTGTCAAAATCATTAAAGCTATTTTGGGCAGTGGGGTGTAATCCAACATGCTGGTTCCCTACTTGTGGTGAACTGAAGGCCCAATGCCAGACATGTTATGTCATGACTAACCTTAATGAGAGCAGATGGGAGGGGAAGGTGGTTGCCCTAGGACAGGTGACACACCATTTGCTTTTCCTTGTGTTGGCTGCCAGAACAAAGCTACTATAGTGATTCATTTCTTTCAGTGGCAGCTGCTGCAATGTCTGTTCATTATGCCAAAGGAGGAGTAATCAGTTTAGATTGCTCAGCAGGATTCTGCCCTGGAAAGTGGAATGGTCTAATTCAGGCATGATCGCCAAGCAGGATGGGACTGGGGGTGAGGTGTTGTTTTCTCCCCATCTTTAAAATGTGTCTAGATAATACCAGTCAGGCAAGACAGGTGCCTAACATTGCTCCAAGGACTGGCCAGGTGGTAAGTTAAATGTACAGTCATGAGTTCACACACATTTTCTAAACATGAGAGGGATGATGTGGTAAACGTTCCTCTCAGCACAGAGGTATTAAAACCTATGGAAGAGATCAAACAATTTGTATTAAAATGCTAAACAAATTTAATTTGGCACTGCAATAATCCATAGATTCAGTGGAGGGTTGAAAGTAACGAGTTATAAGTGGTTACTAGTATTCCAAAAATAATTAGCTACAAATAATACAGTTACCAGTGACTAATTATTTAGGGCAAAAAGGGTCTAACAAAGGCATAGTTAAAAAATTACACAATGAACAAAAGCCAAATTACTTTATTGATGCAGTCAGTAATAGTTGCTAGCTACGTTCAAATGTTATTTTAAGATTCAGCAATAGGGGAATTTTTTCAAGAATTCTTCCAAGTTTTATGTCATACTCTTATCAATCCTATAAGCTTTTCCCCACTAAAAATAGAACAGAAAGCAATGAAAAATCATCATGTAAAGTAAAAATTAATATGGGAAATTACTTGTTTTTAACATTGTAATGGTAAGGAGTTGCTTTTAAAGCACTGTAAAAAGAAAGTGGAATTAATATCTTGTAAAAAAACAACTTCCCAAACTTTTGCTTGGGGCTTTGCTTAATCTTATGTCCTCCCCAATTAAAATCTTTTATCCTCCAACATAAATGATGTTCCTGCTTAGATGTTCCTCTCTTACTTCACAACGTCTCCAATAAATGCTGGAGATGTGGAGGCCTCCAATTGGGATTAGGACCCAGTAGCATCATTAGAGTGGTGCACAGGAATAGATTGCACTACGTTACACAATCAGAAAGGATGACATCAAAACTACTTCCATCTGCAGGAATGCTCTGGCTCCACCCTGGTCAGCAGTTAGGAAGGTTGGCTGGATGGCTAGACTCAGCTCCCCTCCATGCCTTGTGTTTTGCTGTCTTGTAGCTTAGACTGAGTAATTCATTCTTCCCTGCCTACCCCCGTTCAACTTCAGCTACTGTGTTAACCTGTTGTTTTGTGCCATCTAGTTGATCATATAATAATAAAACAATCATTCTGTAACCTTCTGTTTAAGCATCTGTATATATGTTGTTATTGTGTGCCTCCAAGTCGTTTCCAATTTACAGCAATCCTAGGACAAAACTATTATAGAGTTTTCTTGGCAATATTTGTTCAGATGGCTTGCCATTGCCTTCCTCTGAGGCTGAGAGATCATAACTTGAGCAGGATTGCCCAGTGGGCTTCCATGGGTAAGAGAGAATTTGAACCCTCATCTACCAGAGTCTTAGTCCAACACTCAAACTACTAAACCATGCTGGGTCTTCATTTAACATCTCTCCATCAATCTCTACATCCTAGCAAACAACACTTTGTTTAAACTAGCACCTTTACATGTTTGTTTCAGTGTTGAAATATTTTCTTTGCAAGCCTGGGTAAATTTCTTGAAGTCAAGTTGGAGTGCTACTCTAAGTATGAATTTGAGTGTAACTGCTGTTTGAACAAAGCGTCTATTGCTTTGGAGTATTCCAGGGTCAAGTGCTTTTGCAGAAAAGGGATTTTTATTTCTGTACTCTACAAATACTGTGATGAGAGGAAAAGTTTCCTGTAAATCTAACCAAATCTGAAATTTAGGTTACTCTGAATATTAATCTTAGTTTAATCAACCATTTTTAGTCAAGCATTTTTATTATAATTAAAACAGATTTATTTTTAATCCATAAAAATGATTTATGATATTCATAAAGACAGAAGTTTATGCATCATGTAATTTATGTTAATAAGAACGTGGACAATATGTTAATTTTACAGAGAAACACATGGCTAAGTTCTTAGCGACTTCCTGATTGTCAACCCTGTGAATCATGAATTTTAAATGTACCTTATTGCTATTTTGAAAACCTGGCAACTCCAAGGTTAAATAAAGATATGAATGAGATGGCATATCAAAGTACACTGCATACTGATCATCTAAACTAATTGTTTAGCCACAAAATGTCACAACAATTTGTTAAAAGGCAAAAACCCTGTAATAGGTTCACTTTAGGATTGCCATCAATTGGAAAGGACTTGACGGCACACATAAAAACAACCATTGATAATTCACAATTGTACACGCCTATTCAGAATTGAATTGTCTGTTCACAACTGTATACTTGTCTATTTATTGAGAGCCAGCTTAGTATAGTGGCTTGAGCGCTTGACTACTACTTTGGAGACCAGGATTTGAATCTACGCTTGGCTATGGAAACCATTTGGGGAAGTCACACATGGCCATGGAAACCCATTTGGGCACGCGATCTTGGGCAAGCCACACTCTCTTAGCCTCAGAGGAAGGCAATGGCAACCCTTCTTAAAACAAACAAACAAATCTTGCCAAGAAAACCCTGTGATAGGTTTTCCCTAGAGCCATCATAAATTGAAAATTCTGGAGGGCACAAAACAACAACTATTCAGAGGAAGTACCACTGAGTACAGCATTGGTTACTCTTCAGCAGGTGGGTATAGGATTTGCAGTCCAAAACTCAGTCCCACACTGTATTCGTTTTTGTTATACAGTATTAAATTGATTTCAATTTCTGATAAACCTCTGGATTAAACACCTGGCAAATCCAAGCTGTGGTTTCCTGTATTTAGTTAATCCATTTGCAATGGAGGTCTTCTTCTTTTACTATTGTCTTCCACTTTCACCAGCATTATTGTCGCTGGAATTCCGAGTTTTCTCAAGAAACACCCAAAGTACAGTAGTCTCAGTTTAGTGACTTGGACGTCTAGTGACAGATCAGGCTTTGATTGAAAATCCATTTATGTGACTTTTTTGGCTGCAAAACTCTCCTCCAGCACCACATTTCAAATGAGTATTTTTTTCCTAACAGCTTTCTTCATAATCCAGCTTTTACATCTGTACATAGAAATCAGAAATACAGTGGCATGGATGAACCTGACTCTGAGATTTAATGATATATCTTTAAACTTGAGGCTTTCATTTAGTTTCTTCATAGCTGCTCTTCCAATATTGACAGTATAACATCATCCATACAAGGTGGCTTACAACTAAAATGGAAGCAAATGATTAGAGGAAGTTGAGAATTTAAAAAAAAAAATAACGTGAGATTTTATACAAGCTAGTGCTTCCAAAGAGGAGGGAAAATTCATTTAAAGTAGTACTTTGAAGTGCCTTGGGGCTAAAACATTCCTGGTGAGCATAATTTAAAAGTACCCAGTGAAAATGCCATTTCATCACAATGGGAAAATGATCCTCACTCTTCCATTTGTTTGAAGTTCTGAATTTTACTAAGACACTTCCAGGGTCCCTTTTAGCACATCTCTAGGTCTGGTGTGCAATGTTTTTCATACAGGAAATACCACCCTGGTTCTTTGGAGGTGAACAAAGAGATGCTGTTTCAGCTCATGAGAATGACAGAAAATCTATATAATCCTTGCAACATGGAAATCACCATTCTGTGACTTCCACCTGACTAGTTTTTCATGTTAGTGTTCTAGGAGAACACAATGATGCAAATAAAGCATCATCTTTCCCTTTCCTTACACAGCCAGTTGTGTTGCATTTAATTAAAACATACCTCCCATGCACCCTATTATTACTATTAGTCTTGGAAAGGCATATACATCAAGTCCCTGTAATAAAGTCATACAGCTTACCAATGACATTTACAAATGTAGTTTCATTATCCAATCTTCACTGAGGACATTACTGTACATGGCTTTTAAATCATGATTTCACTGGGAAAGAAGCAGCTTTGGTGATACTCATTGCATTACAACACTTCTGTCACGTAGGTGCCCTGTCCACAACCCTTTTCATTAATGGGAGAAATCTATGAATGACCTGGCCATCACATAAGTCCACAGGTGCAAAATGTCACTCCAGGGACAGTTGTGTGATCACGAGACACATGATGTTAGTGTCCTTTTCTCTCCCTCCCTATTTCCAAGCAACCTGATTACTTTTCTTTATTTTTTTCTGTTTATTTATTTTCTTTCTTTCTTTTTTACATTTAAAAGTAAAATTGTGAAGGATGCTCTGCTTATATTCTTTTTTCCTTTCTCTGATTTTCAGTCTGTCACTTTTTGATAGCCATTGGTTTCTGTATGTTTGCATGCAGCCTTACATTTCTAAATAAAACCCTTCTATTCACTGAAATGGGAGTGCATTCTGCAGTTAGTGCTGGCATACATAGGTGAAAAGATCCCCGAAACTAACCTCCTCTTGCAGGCCTCCTTTTAAGTTATAATTTCCCAAAATTTCAGGGCGATGCAGACATTGCTAGTGGGGACTCCTAACACCCCCCCCCTTTTAGGATAACACCCCTTCTTTACAAAACACTTTATAGTAATGTGACAGCCCTGGAGTTTGCTTGAAATGTTTTACCTCGCTCCTTTCTCCATTCCTTAGCAGTCACATTGTTAACTGGACTGAACACATGTCTAATTAATCCAGTTTTAGCCAGCAGCAATAAACTTAAAACTCTTTAAACTTCAGTACCTACCATCATCCTTGGAGAAATCAAAGTGACTTCCTATTATTAGGAGTGGTTGTTAGGAGATCTAACAGAGGCCAAACAGCACAGTCTTACCAGCTTCTACACTTAAATCCCAAACTCTGATTCCAAAAGGTTGATTATATAAGCTTAGTAACTTGCCCCAAGGAGTAAGATAGATAGACTCTGTATGTGACCCCCATCAAAGCTTAGACATTTATTTTAGAAAGAATGAAAAATCAATTCTGAAGATAACTGAAGCCACCTAGAATTGAGTAGTGGTAGGATGATGTTTTTAGACTCATGACTTAGAGCACCATCCTCGTAGTGTAAATAGACTTATTGCTAGAGCATCCTCTACAGTGCGGTTATGGATGGGTTAGTATATTATATTATATTATATTATATTATATTATATTATATTATATTATATTATATTCATTCTTTTTAAAAGTAACTTTCCAAACTCTTCTCCAGATGACATTTGTTTACTTTATATTTATTATACACAAACAACATACAATTGCAGCCAAAATAATAACACTCAAAATAATGTTTCTACTGAAAATGAATGACAGCATAAGATGGGAGTTCATGTTTCAAGTATTAAAAAATATGGGTGTAGGGACAAACAGTATGGCAAACATATCTCAACTGTATTCAAATCAAAAAGTGCAACTAATTATAAATGGACAAAAAACTGATTATATAGGCGTAGAGAAAGGGACGAAACAAGGATGTCCGTTGTCACCTTTGTTGTTTATAACAACCCTTGAAGTACTTAATAATGCCATTAGATCTAATAAAAATATCAAGGGTGTTAAAATTAAAGGATTTGAACATAAGCTGCGTGCTTACGCAGATGACATAGTGATAATAGCTGAAGATCCAAAAAATTCTATAGAAAATATTTTATTTGAAATAAATGATTTTGGAAGTCTATCTGGAATCAAAATGAATAAAGAAAAAACACTAATGATAACAAAAAATATGAAAGTTGAGGAAGAACAAAAAATATCCGAAAAATCAGGAATTAAGGTGGTAAAGAAGTTAAAATACTTGGGAATTTGGATCACAAACAAAAATATTGAATTGTTTGAAAATAATTATAAAAGAATATGGACTCAAATTAAAAAGGATATGCAAAGATGGAATCATTTGGAGGTATCATTACTGGGTAGAATGGCAATCATTAAAATGAATATCCTCCCAAAAATGATATTCCTGTATCAAAATTTGCCTATAATAGTAAATGAGAAAGTTTTTCAGGAATGGAACAGGGATATAAAAGATTTTTTGTGGAAGGGAAAAAGGGCGAGAATCAAACATCAAATATTGAAAAAGGAAAACTTAAAAGGTGGATGTGCACTTCCTGATTTGAAAATTTATTTTTGGGCCTGTGGGCTCATATGGGTATTGGATTGGATCAAGGCAGAAGACAGGAAATTATTAAGTATTGAGTCATGCAATATGAGATACGGATGGCACGCTTACTTATGGTATCAGAAACAAGGAGTTAACGTTGATTTTACTCATCATGTAATCCATAAGCCTCTGCTAAAAGTTTGGAATATAATTTAAAAAAGGTATTACCAGAAGATCCCAATGTGGCTTTCACCACAAGAGGCTTTTCTAAGTAGATGGGAAAATGATAAAGACTGTTTAAGATATAAGGAGTTATTAAAAATAAATGCGCTAGGTAAATTAGACATAAAATCCAAGGCAGAATTAGAAGGTGAGGGGAAAGACATACAGTGGTTCACATATTTGCAAATAAGATCCAAATTCAAACAGGACAATTCCAAGGAAGGCTTCGAAAGAAGAGAAAACGAAATTGACAAGGTAATTTGGGATAAAGAAAAAGGGAAAATTGCAAAAATATATAAAATATTGATATCTCGAGAATTAGAAAAGGAGTATGTAACTGATAATATGACTAAGTGGGCACAAGACTTGGGGCATACAATTAGTACTGAGAACTGGGAAAAAGCCTGGAAGCAAACAAGTAAATTCAATGTGGCACAAGATCTCAAAGAAAATTTCTTAAAAGTGTCAAACAGATGGTACTACACACCGGTGAAAGTAGCTAAAATATACAATTTGGGAACTGACAAGTGTTGGAAATGCAAGACGGAAAGAGGATCTCATTTTCATATGTGGTGGGGATGTGTAAAAATTAAGAGCTTCTGGAAAAAAATACACGCCATGATACAAAAAATTTTGAAATTAAAGTTCCCCATGTCCCCAGAAATGTATTTATTAAACATGACAAATTGTATGGATGATTCAACTCAAAGATATTATTGGGAAATGATACTTTATTTTGTAACGGCAGCTAGATTGTTACTGGCAAAAAATTGGAAGAACGAAAATGTTCCAGATACAGAAGAATGGTTAAAGAAAATAACTGAGTTTAAAGAAATGGACAGATTGACTATGATACTGAATGGAAAAAAAGAAGAGATTAGCAATTGGAACATACTGGATGACTTTCTGAAAATACATTGTAATTTAGAGGAATAAGTTAGGACCATAATAGTCTTATGGTTGCAGGAGGAATGTGGATTATGAAGAGTAATTATATACATATATATATATATAAAGAGACACAATTATATAATGAAAAAGATATAGACTGAATATTGGTAAGCAAGGATGATTTGGATACAGCTCAATAATTGTAATTACGGAAGAAACTGTCATTCATAGAAGATGTAATTTTATTTAAATTCTTTTGTTATTTGTAATAAAAAAAACAAAGGCAAAAATAATGTTTCTAATTAATGCTTGTCTCTTGCTAACATCATAAACAGGCATTTATAGCTTGCTTGGCAGAAGAATATCTAGCAAATTGTAATATTGTAGTTTCTTGTCTTCAAAAAGCAACAACAACCGCCCCCCCCCGCCCCCCCAAAAAAACCCAGAATATTGTGGACTACTTAATCAGAGATGTACAGAATTCAGCTCTTTCCACCTCCATAGCTAAAGGCTGAAGAGTTGAAGAACATAGTAAGTGTCTACTGTATTCTCATAGTCCTTTTCACACCACACAATTATGGTGCTATGATTTTATTTTAACTACCATGGCAATTTCCTGTGGCATCCTGGGATTTGTAGTTTCAGGGGAGGCATTTAGAAATCTCACCCAGAGCACCCCAGAATTCCGTAAGATGTCACCAAGGGAGTTCTAGTGGAATAATAGGGCTATAATTCTGTAGCGTGAAAGTAACAGTAACCCCAAGTAACAGTTAACTACAAAGTTGTCCCAAGGGCACAACATAGTCCAGAAAGGAGAACAAAGGCCAGGACAATGGAGATAGCTCTGTTGTTCACAACATAAGGCCTTATGCCCTTCTTCTTCAAGTGCGCACTTATAAAAGGATAACCTTCTTACTTCTCCAGCAGAAGATTGTCTTCTCACAAACATGCCCTTGGACTTAATAGTAAAATAAGGAGTTCTTTGAGATTGGTTCTCTTAGCCACGGAAATCCACTGGGGGACCTTGGGCAAGTCACACTCTCTCACCCTTAGAGGAAGGCAAAGGCAACAACCCTCTGAACAAATCTTGCCAAGAAAAGCCCATGATAGGGTTGCCTTAGGGTCACTGTAAGTCGGAAACAATTTGAAGGCATACAACAACAAAGAGGGAAAAGAAAAGGAAAATACAATACAACCACCAACAACAACAAAAAGCGAGAGAGTCAGCCTCAAAGAACTTCTCTTTGTGTTTTTTTTATCCTAGAACTGTAGGTAAACCTGGGCACAGAACGATGGGAGTTTACAATTGAGAAAACCTATCCTGTAGGTAAAGCAAATGATACTTCAAATAGCAAAATGAGGCTATTCGTCTGCAAGATGCAAAATGGAGACAAATACAAGAATGCACACAGCTCCTGAAGGCAAATAATGGTGAGTTAATCTCCTTATGACTGAAGTCCCAAGTCTCTAGAGATGAATGACAGAGCTAGAACAAGTTATTTCACTGCAGGGAGCAGTCAATGGTGTTGCCTATCCATGCCCAGATTTAGATGCACATAACCAAAAACCAGCTAACTTTGGCATAGAAGACCGAATGTCCTTCAGAATCTCTCCCCACCTTTGCCAGTAAGAGTTTACTGAAAATAAATCAAATAACTAGTAATCTGTTGTCCAAAATCTCTTGCCTGACTCTGCCTAATGACATATTTAGGGTCATTTCTAATCTTGGTCATTTGTTACTAATTTAAATGACCTCAAGATTTCACCCTAATTCTTTATTTTATGTACTATGCTGGATAGGATTTCAAAATACTATTAGTGGGGGGGGGGGATGGCAAGAAACTTTAGATATGTATTGAAATATTTTCAGATACATATGAAGAATGCATGTGATTTTCTTGACTTGTAACTAAATTATTAGTGAGAGGAATCAAACATTCAAAAGAATGAAACGTTAAGTGACAGCATTCCTTTGTTCAGCTCAGGTATCTTTCCCAATAATGAATAGCAGGGAAAATGCAATAGCAATAATTCTTGACATCACTGTATGTTAGAGAAGAGAATTTAATTGTATTTCAATAACTCAGATGAGGAAATCAATCAAAATCATACGATTTTTCCAGGGAGAGAGTCTAACACACTTACAGATGAAGAATTTCATTTCTATGAGAAATCATGTGGATTTAGGGTGCGCATAGGTTTCTACAGAGTACTGGCAGTTTGAAATAAGTGATGCTGATCTTAGAGCGGTCAGAGGGGACCCTCAGTATGACAAATGAGAACAAAGCCATTATCTCCTGGCACTCCAACTTAATTCTGATGGTGCTCACTCATGAGTATACTTGCTTGTAACACATTCTTCTTTGTAAAAACGGAAAATACTGTTCTTCAAATGTAAATAGATCCCCCATCACACAAACTTGCCTATATAAAGCTGCACTTCTACACACTCAAACTGGGGAGTGAAGTCAATTGAACTGGCAGCATGTTACTGCAGAGGATGAAGGAGTAAGATAGGAATTAGGAACCTTTGGTCCTCTAGTTGAGTGTTACTCAGTCTGGTGGCCTATGGACCAGTGCCAATCCCTGCTGGTCTCAGATGCTTCCAGGAAAGAAAGAAACAACTGTAGCAAATCGGCATAAATATTGCCCCAGGAGTATTAGGCAGTGGGAACTGTCAGGCCCTCTCACAAACAATCTTATGAAGAAGCAGTTCTTGATCTTTTGGACTTCAACAGCCAACATAGCCAGAGGTAAGGGATTATGGAAGTTGTCATCCTAAACATCTGGAGAGTCAAAATATCCTAATTACAGATATAAACCCTAGGCAGGCATTTGAAGCCTCATGTGATAAAGCGTGTGAGAGAAAAGTATTCCCTTGATACAGATTCAGATTTTACAAGAATGGGACGACCGCCAGTACAAAACATCCCCACACTGTGGGGAGTCTATAACAGAGGGGTAACTGTAAATCAGCATCATATGGACTAAGTTCTCATCCAAGGAGAAAGAAGTGGGGAGGCATAGTAGCCTCAGTTCCACTTTCAGCTTTACATGTGCAACAATGCTCTGTGCGGATCAAATCCTTAGGTCCAACCCCAACTTCACTCTTCACTAGGTCATGTGACAGGTATCTATAGCATTATATACCTGCTGCAATGCACTCTACATGGGCCTACCTTTGAAGATAATGCTGAAGCTGCATTTAGTGTAAAATGCAGCAGGTAGACTGCTGACAGAAACAGTTTATATTGTTAACTGTTGTTAAGTGAACTTCAGCTTATTGCAACCCTATGAGTGAAAGATCTCCAAATCACTCTATCATCGATAGCCCTGCTCAGATCTTGCACTCAGGGTTCTTTGAGTCTGCCCTCTTCTAATGTGGTCTTTCTCTTTCTTCCTCTACCTGACCAAGCATAATTTTCTTTTCTAGTTAGTCACATCTTCTCATGATATGTCCAAAGTATGACAGTCTCAGTTTAGTCATCTTGGCTTCTGGAGACCATATAACACTTGATCTAAGAAAAATTATGAGACCCAGCATGGTATAGTGGTTTGAGTGTTGGATTATGACTCTGGAGATCAGGGTTTGATTCCCCGCTCAGCCGTGGAAGCCCACTGGGCGACCTTGGGTGAGTCACATACTCTCAGCCCCAGAAAACCCTGTGATAGTTGTTGCCGTAAGTTAGAAATAACTTGAAGGTGCACAACAACAACAACAGCAAAGAAATTACACTGACTGCTAAATGTCTCTATCTGGATTCAAGGTGCTGGACACTTGTTTGTGACCTCAGTATCTGAAGGAGTGTCTCTTTTCATATACAGTCAACAACAGATTTTTTTGGCCCATGAATTGAAAATGTTTTAAATTCCAAAAAGCAAACCTTGAGTTTGCCATTTTATATAAGGGACACCATTTTACTATGCCACTGTATACAATGGGACTTGTGCATCCACAAATTTTGTTATCCAGGGGAGGTCCTGGAACCAAACACCAGTGGATACCAAGGACCCACTGTATGCCTGTATAAGATCTGTTGGAGTGGCACTCCCCTGAGTCTAACGAGTAGAAGTAATATACTGTGGATGACATGGGAAAGAGCCTTCTCAGCTGTGGCACTGATGTTGGTTTCATTCCAGCACTACGTTAAAATGTGATTTATTTTCATAAAAGGCTTTAAGACCTAATGACTTCACCCTATGCATATACATACATGGCTTTACCTTATTTTAAGTTTAACGTTTTAAACTATGAAATTCCTTAATATGATATTATTATTATTATTATTATTATTATTATTATTATTATTATTATTAACCTTTATTTATGAAGCGCTATAAATTTACACAGCGCTGTACATGCAAACTTTTTAGTTAGATGGTTCCCTGCCCTTGGGCTTACAATCTAAAAAGACATGACACAGAAGGAGAAGGGAGTGGTGGAGGGAAAGGGTAAGAGGTCCAGCAGTTCCTCTCTACCTCCAAGGCCTGGACCAAGGCAGATGGACTGGAGGGAGGGCTTGGCTTCAAAATGGAAGGTTAATCATTTTCCAGGGAAAATACATACTCTCAAGTAGGATAATACATATACAGTACATAGCAATACAAGAAATGGTTTGATAAACAGGCACCAAAAGAACATCAAGTAGTAAGCGACAATTATGCAATGCCTGGGAAGGCTTCTCTGAACAGGATGGTTTTCAACTCCGTTTTGAAGCTGGTTAAAGAAGTGATGGCTCTTGCTTTTAGAATGTTTATATTGTTTTTAATGTCTAAATTTGGCTGTCTTATTGTTCTACATTTTAAATTGCTTTCAGCTGATTTTATGGGTAAGCACCCAGAGATCTTGTGGCATTGTGTGACATAGAAATATTGTAAATAAAAAACAGACAAATAAATACGATCAACTTTTAATGTGCAAGTATTTTGTATTGCTTCTGATTTTAGCTGTTTTAATATCATGCTGTTTTTTAAAAATATATACACATATGTTTGTATGTTCTTTTTATTCTTGTGAGTTGCTCTAAGAATAATTATTCTGAAGGCTTTCTAAATTAAAAACAACAGCACACATCCATGTGCACTTGGGACACATGTAGGCTCCCTAGCAAAGCTAGCCCAAAATAGTTGCCGCCTGAGGCAGAGCAGCAAATGGTACTTCTCCTGCCCCCACGCCCCAAAGGGAATAGTACCCAGGGCAAAACAAATTATTTTGCCAGTGAAGGCTGAACAGTTTACAGACATTTTTTAGCCCCATGGAAATTAAAATATAAATAAAAGAAGAATAAGTTTATTATTAACAGGTTGCTGCTCTTTCCTGACACCCTCCAGTTTGTTGCCTGAGGTGACTGATTCGCTCTAATGGTAGAACCAGCATGTATTGTTGCTGTTATTTGCTGTCAAGTCAGCTTCAACTTATGGCAACTCTGTGCATCAGAGACCTCTGATAGCCCCAGCTGTCTTGCTCAGGGCTTGCAAAGTTAGGGTGATAGTTTCCTAGATGGAATCAATCCATCTGCAATTCAGTCAACTTCTTTTCCTTCGGCTTGCCAGTAATATACACTCTGCAATCAGTCTAAGTAACCAAGTTGACCAGGACACCACCACAACACATCCTCTTTTCCTAGGACAGGTCTTCAATTTCCACCTTGTGTCTAGGAAAAATGTCCAGGAGAAATTTTCCATTTCTACGAATATCCTTAGTTTTTACTTTTCTCATGCCTTCCAGTTTGCAGTGCCTTGTCCTCCTTGGCGATGGTCACCCTGGTGTGGTGTACCTCAGTCTTAAGTAACCAGGGTGACCAGACACGTCCTCCATTTCACCCTTGTGTCCAGGAAAGAGTTCTAAAAATGTCCTCCATTATGAGCAGCACTGAGAAGCATGGGTTGACATGTCCATGGGACTTTTTAGTTTTTGTGTGGTTCCCCTTTTTTCTTGAATGTCCTCCATTTTGTGGTGCCTTGTCCTCCTTGCTAGTACTATGGTGTCGTCTGCATATCTGAGGTAGTTGATATTCCTTCCTCCTATTTTCACTCCTCCTTCTATTGTGTCCAATCCTGCTTTTCTTACAGTATGTTCTACATACAAGTTGAACAGATAGGGTGATAACATGCAGCCTTGTCTGACTCCTTTGCCAACTGGAAACCATTCAGTTTCTCTCTTGTCTTGAGTACTGATCCCTCATCTGCTCAGCTTTGCCTCAGGAATGACCACAATTTTGCTCTTCATGTGTGATAATTAATCATGTGAATTGGCTTAGATTCGAATTGAATCTACTTCCCCTTCCCTTTGGAATGGCTTTGGATTGGAGTTTCACGTGTGATAAGGGCCTATCGGAGGTGTTGTTGGCACTCCCATGTCTTTTAAAGGCGTTGCATAGCCTTCTGTAATCTATGCCAGTGGTCCCCAAAGTGGGTGTTGGAGCTGGGGATGTTTAGCCTAGAGAAGGTTAAGAAGCCCTGTTTAAATATTTGAAGGAATGTCATATTGAGGAGGGAGCAAGCTTGTTTTGTGCTGCTCCAGAGAATAGGAGCCGAAGCAGTGGATGCAAGCTACAGGAAAAGAGATTCCACCTCAACTTTAGGAGGAACCTCCTGACAGTAAGGGCCGTTTGACAGTGGAACAATCTCCCTGGGAGTGTAGTGGAGTCTCCCTCCTTGGAGGTTTTAAACAGAGGCTGGATAGCCATCTGTCACAGGGAGTGCTTTGACTGAGAGTTCCTGCATGGCAGAAGGGGGTTGGACTGGGTGGCCCTTCCTTGTGGCCTCTTCCTTCCAACTCTCTGACTCTAGGACTACAGAGGTGTTGTTGGCATTCCCAGTCATCTGTGCCAGTGGTCCCCAAGGTGGGGTTCCTCCTCCATTTTGAGCCCTGCCTGAGAAACATGGGTGCTTTTTTGTAGGGGAGCCTTGAGCTTCCTCCTCCTTCCCCCTGGGGTGAGGGGGTGGTCCTCCATTTTGTGGAGCCACCCACCCATCCAGGGGTCGTCCTCCTTCTCCTCCTCCCTCTCCTTCCTTGGCCTCCTCCTCCTCCTCCTGCTGCTGCTGCCCTGGAGCCTTGGAGGCGGTGGGGCCTGGCTGGGAGGAGGAGGAACCCAAGGGCAGTTGCACAGGAAGTGGCGGCGGTTGCTGGGGGCGCGCGCAGCCTCTGCTTCCCTCCCTCCCTCCCTCTCTCTCTCTGTTCTCTGTGTCTGGGTTCCTTCTTCTTCTCTCTCTCGGCCAGAGCGGCCTCAGCAGCAGCAGCAGCAGCAGCAGCAGCGCCTGGCACTGAGGAGGCGCCCCCTGATCTGAGGGGGATTCGCAGCAGCAGGAGAAGAAGCAGCAGCAGCAGCGCCTTTCCCTCCGCCTCAGTCCCCCTTCTCCCAGGAGGAGGAGGAGGAGGAGGAGGCTGAGGCTGGAGCCATTGGGTCGGAGCTGGAGCACAGCCGCCGGCCAGGAGAAGCCACAGCCTCACCGGCGGAGGCGGATAAGGAGGAGGAGGAGGGGGCTGCAGGTTTGTGCAAGGCTGGTAGACCGGGACCCCCCTTCCTCCTCCTCCTCTTTCTCAAGCACTGCCATAAAGAGCCATTGGGACTCTCTTTCTCCTCCTCTTCCTTTCTCTCTTTCCCTTCTTCTCCAAGGTAGCAGCCAGCCAGGGGTCCTCTCCTCCTGACCACAAAATGGAGGACCTCCCAGGGAAAAAGCAAAAAGGGGAGGACTGTATTATGCATGCTTCTGAGGCAGGGTCAGAAATGGAGGACCTTCCAGGGAAAAGGGAGGACCTGGCTGAAATGATAGATGTAAATACTGTATGTAAATAAATACATTTTATTTATTCAGAATTGGAGGACCTTCCAGGAAAAAAGGGAGGACCTGGCCAAAATAAAAGATGTAAATATTGTATGTAGACATGCCTGCTTCTGAGTCAGAGTCAAAATGGAGGACTTCCCAGAAAAAGGGAGGACCAGGCCAGAATAAAAGCTGAAAACACTAAATGTCCAATGTATGCCTCTGGGTCAGAGTCAGGGTCAGAGTGAAGGACCTCCCAGGAAAAGGGAGGACCTGGCTGAAACCAAAGGTCAAAACACTATATCTAAATGGGCGTGCTTCTGAGTCAGGGTCAAATGGAGGACCTTCCAGAAAAAGGGAGGACCTGGCCAAAATAAAAAAGCTGAAAACACAGAAAATGCAAATGCATGGTTCTGAGTCGGGCTCAGAATGGAGGACCTTTTGGAATCCCTCCTGGGCAGAAGGAGGAAAGGTAGGGCATGCCCTGGAAAAAAGGAGGCTATACCTGGTCACCTTATCCTCTTCCTTGGTCCCTTTTTGTGGGTGGCTTGTGCTGAGCAAAACCTCCTTCCCTACCACCCCCTTTCCCTGTTCCTTTCCCTCCTCCTCCTCCTCCTCCTGGTGCTTTAGGCTCCTTCCTTCCTTTGCAAACCCCCTCCATGCAGTTTTGCTGCAGTCCTCTCTCTCCTCCTGTGGCTCCCTCCCCTTCGCATTCCTCTTTCCTGGGCTGCCAACTTCTTTCTGCAACACCCCCTCCTTGCCTTCTTCTCTCTCTCTTTCTATAGGGGCTTCTTCTGGTTTATTCCCCCTCCCCTTCCCCTGTCACACTGCATTGTGAGAGCAAGGTTTGTCTTGACAGGGTGGGACTTGGGTGGTGTCCCCTTCCTTCCCTTATTTAATTCCGCCCCTTTCCCAAATTGCTTCTCACAGATCTATTATGCCTACCTTAGGAGTGTGTGTGTATGTGTATGTATGTGTGACTTGGAAACTGAGTCTTATTTTGACATGCCTGGTGTTGCCTTGGCACAGCCCTTGTCTCCTCTCACACAGAACCAACCCAACACTCCTTGATGAAGCCCCCTTTTGCTTCTCCTAAATCTTGGGTTTAGGGGCCACTTGGCTTAATATATTGCTTTGGTTTGGAGTTGCAAAGAAAGGAGGAATGGTCATGCCAAGGGGCTTTTTTAGACCTATTAATTTCCACCCAGCCTCTGCATTTCCAGACTGGTGCAAAGTATTCTTAGCTGTAGGGAGGCAGAATGTTTTGCAGTGTAGTTTGCCAAGTCTCTCTTCTTAAAGCTTGGCTGTGTGTATGCTGTTTCTCTCTCTCTCTCTCTCTCTCTCTCTCTCTCTATATATATATATATATATATGTATATATACACACTGTACTGTATATTTGTATATACATGGGCATGCACTGTGCTTGCTAAATGCCTGTCCTGCTGGTGTCATGTGCTTTGGCATCTCTGGGAGTGGTGAGAGAATTGAAGGCTAAGAGGTATTTGCCATGGAGTGTGTTTGGGTGGTTCAGTGTGAGCTTTTTAGAACAGAATTAATCTGTAAGGATATGCACACAAGGGTGAGGAATATGGGCCTCAGACATGACTTGTATGATCATATAATTTAAGCTAGGAAGAATGTACTGGCCTCTGCAGACCCCTAAGTGAAGTTATATGGTATGTGGCTGTCTAGATACTGTTGGAGTGCAGCTCCCAGCTATCCTAGCCAAGGAATGCTATACTGTAGTTCAATGTAATCTGGAAGGCCTCACAGTTCCCATCTCTGTTATATGACAGATGAGGTATAGTGTGAGGGTTTTTAGTATACTGTATTTGTTCTTCACTCTGTATACAGATCAGAAGCTGAGGTGGGCAGCACCAAATGTTCAGTATTGATTTACTGAATGAATGTACTGTATACCTTGCCTTTCACTCAAGATGGGATATTTTGATTTGCCACCAATGTCAATGAACTTGGTCAGTCACTAAGAATCTGGCAAATTACCCATGTTTTGAACACAGATGATCATCTGTTCTCACCTTCTGCATGCATACACACACATATATGAATGTCGGGATCTATGAAGCAGTGCAGCAGAATGAATTATCTTGCCACGCCAAATATACATGCAAAAACAAAAAAAATGCTTCTGAATACAAGGGCCTTCATGTTAGATGAAAATTGGTAAGTATCTGAGCACTGCTGTTCATGTCTGCTCTCTTTATGTGTAGCAGTGTGGGCCCTGTGTTACCTCCAAAAAGGAAGGAAATATGACCTATAATGAGGCCAGTGCTAATTGAAAATGGCTCTTAAGTGTGGAATGGTTGACAGTGAGTTTATATTGCCCTATGGCTGGAGACTGGCTGAGGGAATGAGAGGGGCAGACTCTTTGGGTTGGTGGGTGTGCTTGAGGATTAAAGAGACAGACAGGGACTGCAGGTTACAGAGGACACTTGGGAGTAAAAGGCTGAAATCAATTACAAGTAAGGGGGAAATAATATTAAAATGTTTTGTACAAAGTTCTCTAATTGAATATTGTTAATAAAGTAAACTGTAACTAATGCCTATGTGATGGAATGTATTGCGAGTCAATTATATATAATGTCATAGAACTATAACTAATAAAGTAATCTTCCTTGCTTTTTATTAAGTACACCTACTCTTTTTTTCCTCCACCATAGAAATTAATTTACTATAGCCTCAGGTCACAGATTTTCTGTGCTGGTACTATCGACTATTGGGTCTTGTAAAGTTCCTAGGTCTGTTTGAGAATGTGAATATGTTTCTCTTAAACTCATTTAAAATTATTGTTTTAAATTGTTATATTGTTCAATATGCTTTTAGTCTTTTCAGTCATTTTAGTATTTGTACTGTGAATTTGTCTAGCTGAATTAATTGTACACTATAATGAAATCTGGATAGAGGATGGGATATAAAGATTTTAATTAATTAATAAGAAAACAAATAAGATGTTTGTGAACTGTAACATAGTAGCTTCTGGATAAGAGCAAGGGAGTGCCAAAGGTGGGTTGTAAGGTAGTACAGTTATCACCAGTGTCAAAGGGGGAATTTCAGCCACTGTGGCTTGTATGGCATATTAAATATGGTAAAATTTCCTTTTATGTACAACGGTTAAAAGTAAAGGAGCCCTGTCCTCTTTTCTGTGTAGCTGGTCTAGACAGTAATGCCAGCAAAAGTGCTGGTGCTGTTTGTTATGTAGAACTAGACCTTAATGATCTATTGCCATATTTCACTCTCTTTGGATAGACTCTTTTTTTGAAAAATGCTCTATACTGATAAGCTGCAACCAAATATTCATATTAATATACAGTATTATTTCTTTCAAGGAGGCTTTTTGTCACCACATAAAAGACTAACAGCTGGAAACCACTGTGCTTGTCTCTCCTACCCCTTGAAGATCTGTCTGTGCTTGAGGTAACCAGCTTGGTTATAAGGATAATCCTTTTTGCCTATCAAGCCCACATCAGGTCAAAAGATCATAAATTTCAGAGTTAGCTATTTGTATGTGCCTTCAACTCACTTGTTAGTTTGTGGTGACCACATAAATTTCTTAGGCAAATAATATTCAGAGGTGGTTTTCCTTCTTCTGAAATATATCCTACAGCACCTTGTATTCATTGGTGATCTTCCAGGCACATACTTAACAGTGCTGACCCTGATTACTTCCAAGATCAAACAGGATCTGCTGTCCTTAGGGTCTCAAATAACCATTGATTGGTTTGGATCTAGAGTAAGTAAGTTGCATTAAAGTCCACTTGATATTGTTCATTTCTCCTTTTCACCCTGTATAGATACTGACGTAGTACGTCAATATATCAATGTGCTATGGCTTGCTGGCTTGTCAGTTAGTCCAGTGTTAACTTCAAAGTTTTAAACAGCTTCTTGTGGGTGTCCCTGTCCCATATAGTGCATAATAATGGTACTCACTTTAATCATAGCTGGCCTTTTGTGTGCAGTTGTGCTACTTGAATCACTGTTTGTGTGCACTGTTTCTGAATCACTGTTTCTCAATAGTTGAGTGGTACTCAAAGTGGTGGTCCCTGGACCAGTGCCAGACCCTAAGATATTGGCTAATGGTCCCTGAGAATTTTTCAGGAAAGGAAGAATCAACTGTACCCAGTGAGTACAAATTTAGTCCCAGTCCCTGGCATATTGGAAAACAGTAACTGCTGTTCTCCTACATCAGATAGCTTGATAAGCACTGCTCTAGAGTTTTATGTAGGGTCCATACAGACAGACCAAAATAAAGCTGCTTCGGATCACTTTGGAGGTATACTGTTTAAATGACACACACATATTAGGCCACAAACTGCGCCAAAGCTACACTCCAGTCCTTAGGACTGGAGCATGGCTTTGATGCAGCTTCTGGCCTCTTAGAACACATGCATAATTTAAACAGCAACCTCCAAAGTGACCCGAAGCAGCTTTATTTTGGCCTGTCCGTATGGGCCATAGATAGGATTTGGCTCTAAGGATTGTATTAGGGTGGTATTTAATGGACTTCTGCAATTTCTTGGCTTGGCTTCTGGTATGTTTACATGTTCAGTTAAGAGTACTATTTTTATATCATTATGTTTCAGATTTTGTTCTGTTTAGTCTAAATGAAACCTTCCAGTTTAACAGCTCTCCATCCCATTCTTGTCCCTTGGTAATTTAGAACTGCTAACACTCACAAAGAGCCTGAAGTTTCTAGAAAATTGACATCTAATTGCAATAGCATAGTTGAATAGCCAGACCATATAGTTAGAAAATTAAATAATGCAAATTAAATAATAAAAGTTATTTTTTATTCTCTGCCTAGCTTAGTTTTATCACCAGCTGGCATGTGTTTCCAGAACTTCATCCGACCCCATTTAAGAAAAACAGTAAAATCAAGGTAGCTATCTCAAATTTGATGTCAACAGTATGAAACCCCATTGCTCCACTCTGATTCATAGTCATCCCAGAATATCACTGTTGTGCTGGGTTTGCTATTCACTGCCGATGCATGCTACTTCAAGCAGTTCAATAAGCCAGTAAGTTCAGGGATTGTTCCCCCCAACAGTCCATGAATCTATGAAACCTCTTTTTTCCTCCCACATCAGGACTATATACTTGCTGTGATGATTTTATTTTAAGATACTGTTCTCAACTGTTCAGAGAAATTCCCAGGGTAGTTTTTGAAAAGCTTTCTAAAAGTTCTGGGAAAGAAGAGGCAGACCTGAGAAACATTTGTTGGCTTGCAATTAATTGTGAACATAACATTGCTCTTTCATGCATGTTTGGCAAATTCTTTAGTCTTGTAGAAAAGAACTATTTTGCAAGCAATAGCTGTAGTGGTTCTGCTGAGCTTTGTAACATGACATCAAACATTTATAACTAAATTTTAATGAATATTGGAGACATTACTCTAATAGTTCTCATTTAACTGTATACAAACTGTTGAATAGGTACAGTAGACATCTGCCCACTGGGTTTATTAATAACGAATAGGTGTAAATGTAAGGATTATTGGATTTTTGTTAAAGCATTCTGTTGAAACGGTGTAATATTATCTGCTCTTACCTGGGAGCTGGGTGTTAGAACTTGCCTAGAATGTTCCAAGCTTGTAAAAACCTGGATAATAGCAGGTTCTCTATGGCATAGATGTGTGAAGATGTGCTCAGAGGGGTTATAAATCTATTTCTGACTTTTTTATAGAGTGTGCTGCTTGGCAGGTCCTCCTACTTATTTTTGAGCACAGACTCCCAAACCCATCCCACTGCTCTGCAATTGTGTGGACTTGCATTTGAAAGCCCATGGTGTGTGGATAAAGAACAAGTGATTACCTTTATCAAATGTTGAGAGATCTTGTAGCACCTTTGAAATTAACAGAAAGAAAAAAGTTGGCAGCAATGATAGGGACACAAAAAGACTACTTCAGATGCTTATTTGTCCATATGCAGATACTTCCATATACATCTGAGGAAGTAGTCTTTAGTCTTTGAAAGCTCATGCAGCCAACTTCTTTCTTTCATAGAATCATAGAGTTGGAAGAGACCACAAGGGCCATTCAGTCCAGACCCTGCCACTCAGGAACTCACAATCAAAGCATCCCCAACAGATGGCCATCCAGCTTCTGTTTAAAGACCTCTAAGGAAGGAGACTCCATTACACTCTGAGGGAGTGTGTTCCACTCTTGAACAGCTTTTACTGTCAGGAAGTTCCTCCTAATGTTTAGGTGGAATCTCTTTTCCCGTAGCTTGCATCCATTGTTCTGGGTCCTGTTCTCTGGAGCAGTAGAAAACAAATTTGCTCCCTCCTCAATATGACATCCCTTGAAATATTTAAACATGGCTATCATATCACCTCTTAACCTTCTCTTCTTCAGGCTAAATATTGCCAGCTCCCTAATCTCAAAGGTGCTGCATGATCTTTCTGCATACTGATTCTACAGACTAACACAGCTATATATTTATCAAATGCTGTAGAAGAAACCTTACAAGACAAATGTTTTAAGTTCACCAAAGTTTCGTTAAGCAGTTATCTGCCTAGTCTCTCTCGTTGTGAAATTAGAGCTAAGCATATGGCAAAGCAAGTCTGTGACACTCCTGCCTATAGAAGTCCACTGTGACATCAGAGCACATCAGCCATTTGCATCAGGAGAGGTGGACCTGGCAGACAGTTTGAGGAGATTATGAATGGCAAGAGTTGAGAAAGGTGAACTGAGGAGGGTAGGGCTGTGAGGAAGCAGGTTTGACAATAACCCTTTGCTCTTTGTGAACTAAGTGTATTTATTGTTTCTTTTAGGTATGGAAGGTTCTAGTATGTTACTATTCCATCATGTCAGGGATGGGCAACTAGATGCCCTCCAGATGGGTTGTTGAGTTGAACTCCCATCAGCCGTAATTAGCATAGCCAGTATGGGAGAATATTTGGAGTTGCAGTCCAAGACTGTTGAGGGCTACAGGTTGCCTTCACCTGGTTTATATGACAAATGTCATTTTCAGAATTTAAAGGACAGTCATAGGTATTGAAATTTAAGGAGCTGGTACTACAGCCTATGTAGGTAAGACAGGGCAGGATTTGGTAAGAGGGCTCTTTTCTTTTATTTCCAGTGCTATAGAACACCTGCTCCAAGGACAGCTACTACAGCCATTCTTAGAAAATGGTGAAAACTTTTGTTTTCTAGCTTGGGTGGATTTTGTTTCATTTTTGGGGTGGGGAGTGGAGGCTTGGTAGCTTAAGTGAACAAAAGAAGCTGATCTCTGTTTAGCATTTTGTTCACTGTGGGTGCTGATATTTGATTTATTGATTATATGTCAACTTGAAGCTCCATGAAACTTAAGCATTTTAAGAATAATCTACCCAGAATTCTATTTTATAGTCATTTGGATTTCATTGGGGGAAAATTACATGTGTTTCATGTTTCAAGCCTATGCATACTTATCTGGGCATAGCCTCATGATCTTAATGGGGGCTACTTCAGAGTAGATAGGTATAGCATTAGGCTGTACAGTATCCTCTTTTGAATTCGAAGGAGAAATTAACCTTTGTTCAGGATTCTAGTGCATCTTGTCTTATGATACCAGCAGGCTGCTAGCCCAGAAACAATGATTATTAATTCTGAAGCAAATAGCTAACTGCATGACTACAAGGCTGTGGAAGTTTCCCCTTTCCTGCATTTTACATAGCAATATTTTATTTGGATGGGTTTGGGGAAGTTGGATGGTAGTAACTAAATGTGTGGGGAAATGCCAGGTTATATATGTGATAGAAAGAAAGAATGTGGGAGTTTCCTTTTCACATATTTTAACAATAATCTGAAAAGGGATTTGGAGGAGCAGTAAGAATGTATTCATGCCAGGAGAATGCAAACTTCTTATGCTTCTGAATTGTGCACAAATGTATGAAATGGAAGACAGTGATAGTAAGACAGAGATAAAGAAAATAGCCAGGAGCTAAAAACGCATTTTGATGTTGAGTCTTCATTTGCTATTATGTATATCTTGCATTTAAAATACGTCCCGACTGTCAGTATAGTTGCTGACACTGGAGTCTTGCTTCACAGCTGTGATTGCTGTTTTTCACATGTTAGTTGTTGACTCATGCTCTCACACATGTGAATGTGTTGATGACAAGACTAGGAAGAGTTCCCAACTAATTTATTTGATAAACTGGCAGATTGAATGCTGTCTTGCATTGACTTGCAGGTGTCCTACAGGCATAAGGGAGGGCTGCCAGGAACACATTTGGGAATGAGAATATTACTAATAGTATCTCAGTAGAGCAGAAAGCAGAACATCTGTGCTGACAGGCTTTATCTTGATGCTGTTTCTTGATTCAAGGTTTGGGCTCAGAACCTAGAGTCATGGGCTTAGTTCTACACAATGAAATAGGCATTATATGAATTTACACATGATAGGGGTTGTGCAAATGTTTCCTTATAGTGTGAAGTTGAAGGCTTTCATGGCTGGTATCCATAGTTTTTTGTGGGTTTTTTAGGGCTATGTGGTAATGTTCTAGAAGAGTTTCTTCCTGAAGTTTTGCCAGCATTTGTTTGTGGCTGGCATCTTCAGAGAATGCTTGCCTGGAAAGGACTTGGGTATATATATTGTGTGACCTGGAAAGGCATGAGTGATTTGCAAGTGTATTGTTTTGTAGCCCTGAAAAATAGCAAGATAAAGACTCAACAAATGCAAATGAGAAATCTCCCAGCAGACAATGAGCACTATCAAGCAGACACTAATCCTCTTTTGCAGACCCTCACACCCTGAGGCTTTCCATTAGCAACAAAACAATACACATGCAAATCACTCTTGCCTTTCCAGGTCACACAATATATATACCCAAGTCCTTTCCAGGCAAGCATTCTCTGAAGATGCCAGCCACAAATGCTGGCGAAACATCAGGAAGAAACTCTTCTAGAACATGGCCACATAGCCTGAAAAAACCCATGAAAAACTATTTCCTTATAGTGATTCCATCACATAGGACATTTGTTGAATGTGCGCTCGTCCTGTTTGGAGATGTCTTCTTTAATTCAAGGCCTTCCTGAGACTGTGGTGAATTGCAGGTATGTAGAACATGTGGCCATGTATATATGGCATGTTCACCTGAATAGATTGTAGCTTTATTTGGAATTTGCTGTTAGAGAAACCTTGGTAAATTTAAATTGCTATTTTTCAGGGTTGAAAAAGTTATTTTGGGGGGATGTACCTCCCCAAATCCTGTCTCTGGTTCTAGGAATAATAGTCCAGAAGAGTGATGCTCATGAGAGATATAGGGAGAGCCTAACTTTGTCATTACATTATATGTCATTACTGGTATTCTCTTAAGAGTGGAGGAACTTCCAGATGACAGCTGATGTCATTTGTACTGGTGGAATATTATCTAACACAGCCCTTGTATAACCAGGTGGGAATATCATGTCTTTTGTTAGGGTTAGATTGGACTGATCAGTAATTGAACTAAGAAATACAATTGGCCCTCTGTATCCATGGATTCTTTATCCACAGATTCAACTATCTATGGCTTAAAAATATTTTAAAAATATATAAATTCCAAAAAATAAACCTTTTGCCACCCCATTTTATATAATGGGACATGAGCATCCACAGATTTTGATATCCATGGGGGCTCCTGGAACCAAACTCCAGTGGATAAAATGGGCCCACTGTATATCAATCCCATATTTTGGACATAAGGAAGGACAGGGAAAGACCAATCCAGAGATCAGCAGGATGTTCTGTTCCTAATTAGATTATCAACTTTCTATGGAAACTTGTTCAATCTGAATTGTCACAATAATGGCAATAAAAATAGAAAAAATAAATCAGAAAAGAATAACAAATACAAAAAGTTTATTAATATGGAAAGGCTGTATACTTAAAAATAATTTTAAAAATAGTACTCCAAACTACATTAAAATACAGAATCACAGCATCAACACTAAGAATATTATAATATAACCAAGCCACATGGGAAACTAAGCTTGATGACAAAATTGTATAACACAACAAAATGCATTTCAAACTGTTTCTTCTTCTCTGGTATAAAATACAGCTTTCTGCAATAACCCAACAACTGAAAAATGGCTGAAAAATAATCAAAATCACCTCAGATACCTGAGGTGCTAAGAAGACCAAATCTCCATTTGACTTTCAAATACTGAAGCAAAAAGTGGCTACTTTTTTGTTACCCTTTTGGGTTTGCTTTTCTTGGAAGGTTACCAAAAGTTGGCAGTCACCTTCTGCTTTTTTGCTTAATATTAGAAAGCTGAGCAGAGGCTTAGCAGTTTTAGCATTGGCACATTCATAACTGAGGGTGATTTGACTGAGGTTTTTAGAAAGTAATTTTAAAACTGTAATGTTTGATCCTCATAGAAAACTGTATTTTATAGCAGTGAAGAAGATGATACTGGTTGATGATACAATTCAGTGTTTTTATTTGTTTTATAACAACAATACAGAACAAACAATTAATATATAAATAACAAATAGCCTTGGAGGACTATATGTAAACTTGCATAATAGCTTTCTTTTGTGGGTAAGAGCAGGAACAAAGTCCTAAGGACATCATTTGGATTCACTAGTTGATGAAGTTGGGATCAAAATATCTTTCCAAAAAATAGCTTGATGAGTAGGAGATTTGATAGCAAATGAGTTGGCACTGATGTAATCCATAAACACAGAGTAATCATAAAAAAAAGGTGTCCGGTTTCTTTTGTCCATTACAGAGTTGAAAAGTATAAGAAAGCTTTTCCAATAACCAAGTTTTGCAAACTCTTTTCCACCAGTCGCTTATTAGTACATTTCCTATTTTCCAGCTTCTCGCAATTATATTCTTGGCTGCTAAGATGAGAAATGTGATAAGCTTACGATGTTTCAGACGAGTGTTCTCTTTACAATAAATTGACAATAAGAGAAGGCCCAGACAGAAGGCTACAGTTCGTTTCACAATAAGAGGGATTTGCATCAGTATTGAATTCCAAAAATCTTTTACCTTGGGACAGTCCAGCAACATGTAAAGGAGCTTAAAGTGTCGCGGTGGGGGGAGGTCTATATTCATTCCCATGTGTCTTTGGAGATATCTAAAGTTAGGTCCGATTGCCACATTAACCTGGCCGATTGATTTTTGCCATAAACAGATTGCACTAAATTTTTGTATATAATGGCTGCCCCTCACTTGCAGATCTGCTCCCGCTCCATGCATAATATTTTATAAAATGTCATAGAACAAGGGTAGTTCTCTTGCAACATCACATTCTTCACAAAGGATAACACCTGTGATATCTGCATCCAGTTGTAGTTGACATGTCTCAGGCTAACTGTCAGGGCCTTTATGTTTTTTATTTTCCCTTGTGTAAATAAATCGGCAAGTCTGTAAATGCCATTCCCCTTCCAACCTTTAAACTGAGCTAGTTTGTCCATTTCATAAAAGTTAGGATGTAATAGAAATGGGCAAATGGGGGAGGGACTTGGCGCTAGTATAGATTGTGTCATATTTATAATGGTGGTTTGGTTCTGTTGTCTTTTTAGTGTCGGTGGCTGTAACATCCTGTTTGTTATTGGCCCAGTTCAAGAGTTGATCTCTGTCTACTAAAATGAATATTTGGTGAGATGTGTATGGCACTAGATAGGAAAGCTGGATGGAAATAAGAAATTCTGTATGCAGTGTTTGGTAGCTTGCTTCCTCCATGAGTCATGAGTGAACAAAGCTTTGAATTTGCATTCTGAGTAAAATGGTCCTTGCCTGTCTCTGGAAGCAGTATGAAGTATCCCTACATGTCCACAGAAATCTTGCCTTTTGTGAGAAAGCTGACCATTGAGGACAACTGCCCAGTATCATGCTTTTGCATTCTTCTGAGAGGAGGCAGCGTCAAATGCTTGTGTTGCTAGAGTATGGGGGAGAGTGGTGTGGCCCACCCAAAATGTGGCCCCCAGAGGCCCCAGACCCTCATTAAAAAATTCTTACCAATTTCTGGGGCTATCTTTTACCAGCCCCAGAATTTTCCAACCCAGATGAACATGTAGCAGTTTTATTAATGAGATTTCAAAACTGTAAATTTGAATGTTGATTTGAAGTCTGGTCTTCTGGACTCCTAGTCCACCATTCCAGCTACAACATCACTACTAGCTCATGTCATACATAGGTGAAAGTAAAGAAATAGTTACTTTGTGCCTTAAAGTCATTTTGACTTATGAAGACCTTAAGTTGAACCTATCATGGGGTTTTCTGGGGCTGAGAGTGTGTGATGTGCTCAAAGTCATCCAGTGGGTTTCCATGGCGGAGTACAGAATCACTGGTAAACCGGGGGAAACAAATCCACAGTCTCATGATAATTTGTTTTTGTGGACACCCCTTCTGATTTCCACTGATAAAATGATGTACTGCTTTAAAAAAAATCAAGTAATCTTTTCCATTTTGGCTCATTAGAGTGCTCCACCTACAGTATTTAATTGAATGTGGAAGATATTTAATTATCTTATCTCCCTGGGATATCATATTTTGAAACCATGTTGCAACATGTGCGTAGCTTTTGGAGGAAATGGTGTGGAGACAGAGAACTGGGAAGAACTATTTTTTTGGGATACAGTGTCAAAAGTCCTCCAGCCAGTGTGGTCACTGACTGTGATAATAGGTGAATTTAGAAAGGTGTAAATTTTCAAAGCACTGGTTATACCTGTTCACAAAATCAGCTTCCAGTGGCTCTCGGCTGTGCACAGAGAGCTGAAAATTGTTTTGTTGTAAAAGGAGTAGTGTTCCAGGTTTGAAGCACAATTAAGCTACAATCTAGGATACTTCTACTTTTATTTATTTTATTAATTTTTAAGTCTTCCTGTAGTCAAATTTTACATGGCAACACATGCAAGAAAACAAACAGAAGTTGAACTTTTGGTTCCTTACACATTCTGAATTCATTACATGAAGCAGTCATGTTGTATTCATAACATATTTTCTTTTTGTATGATTGGCAAGGTATCTGTTGGATATCCTTTTCCTCTCTCCCAAATGCTTTTTAAAAAAGAGGAGGCTGCTGCTTTCCTGGATCTGATGTAAAAAAGATCTGAAAGGATGTGAAGGGCAAAGAAGGGCTATCTTCTGGTAGCTACTTCTATGTGAGGAAGGCATGCAAAAGCCTTTCTTTTTCATTTGAATTCTCAAGGACTGTAGTAAATCCTGTTTGGCTTCTGTAGCAGTGCCGTGGAACTCTGAATAACAGTCTAATACAGTACCTATTCAGAGTCCATAGCCATAATTTTCATTGCTTTTAGTGGAGCTAGATTCCATGACTGATTTTTTTGTGGCTTCCCTATTGTGGTGGTGTAACCTGGTAGTTTTTTAAAAAACATTAAAACATTGTTTAAAATGTAGGAATTATTGAGGGAAGTAATAGTGCTACTCTATTCTGCCTAGGTCAAGTCTCACCTAAAATACTGAGTCCAGTTCTGGGCACCACAATTCAAAAAGGATATTGGCAAGCTGGAGCGTGTCCTAAAGAGGGCAACCAAAATGGTGAAGAGTCTGGAAACCATGCCCTATGAGGAATGACTTAGGGACCTGGTTATATTTAGCCTGGAGAAGTGAAGGTTAAAAGGGTGATATGATAGCCCTGTTTAAATATTTGAAAAGATGTCATATTGAGGATGGAGCAAGCTTGTTTTTTGCTGCTCCAGAGCTTAGGACCTGGAACAATGGATTCAAACTACAGGAATAGAGATTTCACCTAAACATTAGGAAGAACTTCCTGACAGTAAAAGTTGTTTGACAGTGGAACACACTCTCTCGGATAGTAGTGGAGTCTCCTTCTTTGGAGGTTTTTAAGTAGAGGCTGGATGGCCATCTGTCAGGGGAGTGCTTTGTTTATGTATTCCTGTATGGCCTGGGTTGGTCTGGATGGCCCTTTCAACTCTATAATTCTATGAGTTCCATAATTCTAACTGAATTAGAATCATGTGATTGTGAAGATTGAAGGTCCCCCAGTTTCCTTGTATCTGTCAGAATTCTTATCAAAAATTATTGTAGAGAATGCTGTGTACCTGATGCCAAATTAGACTAGACAATACATTTTGACGGTTAGCAGTAGGAGCCCTCTGTCTAGAAGCACATCTGGTAAGCTGCTATACTAAGAATTGTAGAACTGGAATCGGAAAAGGCTGCAATAGTCTTCTAATTTAACCTCTTGCTAATGCGGGGAGTCCAGAGCTAAAGCATCCTTGACAGATGACCATCCAGGCTCTGTTTAAATAAATCCAATGAAGGAGAGCCCCCCATCCCAAAGGCAATTTGTTTTGCCACTGAACAATTCTATTTTTAAAAAAATATTTTTAGTGTAAGCTGCTTTGGATGAAGGGGTCAGTTGATCAGGTGGAAAAATGATAAATTAAAATCAGATGGTGTAGGGCAAAAACCATGAAATGTCTGTAATGGAGAATTTATATTAGGTTTTAATGATATTTGAGTGAGAGTAGTGCTTCTATGGGCCTAAATGCCCTAAAGGCATCAGATGGGAGACTGCCAATGAATAACAAGTGTTGTAGGCTATATTTCAGAGGAACAAACTGGGAAAACCACAACTGAGTATTCCTTGCCTTTAAAAATCCTATGGAATTTATGGAGTCACCATAAATTGACAGGTGATTGGAAAGCATGTACCCATACATACACACATTGCTCTTCCATAGTGGTACCAGTTCTTCCCTACAGTTGGAATTATTGGTTGTGTGCTAAGTTTTTGACTAAAAATCAGGATTTAGAATGTTAGTTATAAAACTTATTACTGATAGTTACAGTTTCAAGAAACTGGAAGAGGAGTTGGTTACTGCCAGGTACTACTGGTATTTTTTTTAAAAATCATAACTCTTTCCCATTTGTCCTTATTTGACTTTTGATTACAAAGTAATAAAAGGTTGCTTTTTTATTGTTTGTCATTAAGTCGACTTCAACTTAATGACAATTCTATGAACAAGAGACCTCCAAGCTTCTTAGTCATCAACTGCTGGGGTCTTGCAAACTCAGGGCTATGGTTTCCTTGATTGAAGCAATCCATCTGTAATGTGCTGTTCCTCTTTTCCTACTGCCTTCCACATTGCTGAACATTATTGTCTTTTCTAGTGAGTTATGTTGTCTTATGATCTGTCCAATGTATGACTGCCTTAGTTTAGTCATCTTGACTTCTAGGGAGAATTCAGGCCTGATTTGCTTTTAATTTTACTGAATTCAGTGGCAAAAACAAATAGTCAAGCCATGTGATATCTCTCCTGTGCTGTTTAATGGGGCCATGCTCCTGTAATTAGAAAAGAAACTAAATGTTATGGTTATACTACAAAAGGTAAAGTCATCCTTTATCAGCTTCTACTGACATGAATCCAATGATTAGTCAAAGCTAGAGTTGATCTATAGGTGTGATGGCGAACCTATGGCATGTGTGCCACGGGTGGTATGCAACACCATTTCATCCCGCCCAGGTCAGCGAGGAGGGGGAAAAGGCACATGCGCACCCATTGCTCCCCCTCTTTGCTGTTTCCTGGCTTTCCAGGGAAGATGGCCCTGGGGAGAAGGAGCCACAGGTGCACACCTCTGGCTCCTCCTCCCTGTCTTCTCCCGGCTTCCAGCTGTCTTTCTCAGACATCTGGAAGCTGGGAAAAGGATGCTGGGGGGAAGGAGCAGTGGACATTTCCCAGCCTTCAGCTGTGGGACCATGTAAAGGGCAGGGGGAGGAGGAGCAACCAGCACACGCATGTAGCTCCTCCCTAGGGAGTTTTCCCAGCCCCCAGCTGCCTCCGGAGGGACAGCTGGTGGCAGGGAGAAGTCTGGGAGGAGGAGGAATGAGTGTGTTCCTAGTCCTCCTCCTCTCCAGGGATCCTTCCTGGCCCCCAGCTGCCTCTGGAGGACAGGGAAAGGGCGGGGGGAGAAATCCCACCCCAGAAGTCCTGACCCCGGAGGGTGGAAGCCCTGCCCCCGGCACTAGGTACTACCCGGTGCCGGAAAATTTTTTACTTTAGGCACTTGGCCCCGAAAAGGTTTGCCATCATTGATCTATAGTATCAGTGGGAACCTGATGAGTTAACACATAAACAATGTTGATTTAGTAGCAAGGGTGATTATGTGGCTCTTCTTTAGGCCACAGTAACTTACTTAAGCCTTGGTGCTTGGTAAAAGGAAGCAATTGTTTATAAATGTATTACAGTAGCTCCTCTGTTTTAACGGGCATCCATTCTGGACACCCCCCCCCCCGAAAATGGAAAATCGACGGTATTTAAGCTCCATTGGCTTGAATGGTGGTGTGCACCTGTGGGCGTGCACCATGACCACACTCTCAATTTTGGCCTCCTCCGTTTGCTGCCAACGAATGGGCGAGGGACAATGATTTGAAGTCAGTGAAAACCGAGAGGTGACTATATTTGTAACTACAGTTGCCCCATCTAATTTGTGGCTCTGGGATCCACACCCTTGAATATCCACAGAGGGTCGACCTCCACTATTTCCATTGGTGTGCGCGCCTCCCATTCAAGCCTATGAGGCTTGAATATGTGCAAGCCTCCATTTTCGCATGGTGGTGGTGTCCGGAATGGGTGCCCGTGAAAACGGAGGTCCAACTGTAGTTAATTCTGAGCTCTGGTTCCCTAAATGGGGATATTGACTAAATTTCTTAGCCAGCTCATGCAGTGGCAAACTCTGTCTTGATGCTACGGGAATGAACTGTGTGCTCATATTCTCCCTTCTTCCCCTTTTCATAGAATCATAGTATCATAGAATAATAGAGTTGGAAGAGACCACAAGGGCCATCCAGTCCAACCCCCTGCCATGCAGGAAATCCAAATCAAAGCATACTCTGTGCTTTCATACTCTATGTAGTTACTCTCTTGTTTACAACAAGCTGTAGCTTTCTCTTACATTTGGTATTCCAAGCAACAGTTTTCATGTACCCTGTAGACTGGAGTCTGATCATTATTAGAAATATGCAAGTGGGTTTAATCTCTTGAAATTTGAGACAAGTATTGATAGATTCTCTCTCATTCTAGCACTAAAAAGGGCTCAAAGCTTTATTTGTTGGCTATCTGTGATCTAACAGTCTGGATGCAGTCAAAACTAATTTCTAGCTTGTGTGAACATTAAATTCATGCTTGAAAGGAGTCTGAGTAGTTTTCACTGATTAATCAAGTGCAGCAATTCATATCTTATTGCCTGGTGGAAATAATGTGTGATAAAGAAAATAACAATTGAGTTACAGGTTTGGCTGGTGTACTGTTGCACTAAAATTTAAATATGGTGTTTCCCAGTTGAAGCCAGCTGCAGGAGTTGCTTGATGTGCTAACCATGGGATCCTTTTTTAAAAAGGTGACTTACTAGATATCTGTAATTCTACCCTTATACAGGGTAGTTTCTTTGTTCACTGAAAATGCTTGTTATCTTAACTAACACACACTGTAGACTGTTGGAGGATTCTTTTTAATATGATGGTTTAACTTTTGTCTTCTAATACTATGCACTTTTAAAATGTGTCTTGTTTGTATTCTGTCACTCCTTTCAAGTTGCAATGTAACATTTTAGCCAGGGGCACCTCTTCAAATAGTGTTTCCATTTTGTCTGTTCAGCTTTGGGTTTGATGCTGTTTGGCAAAAGAAATTATCATTTGGCAAATATGCTGGCTAATGAAATAAAAGAAACCACTCACCTTGATTTTACTTTCCCACCAAGTCTGTGAGGTAAGTTAGGATGTGAGAAGTCCAATTGCTTGATGCTATGGGATTTGAATTTCTCACAACCAAGTGAGATTGGTTCTGTTAGAGGTTAAAGTTCTCATAACATGTCGGGTAGCATTTTCCCTGTTCCCTGTAGGCAACATTTTTGACCCTGTTATTTAACCACTTCAAACATCTGTGAATAAATAGCAAGAAAACTACATAAAGATACGATTCATGCTATCATACTCATTTACCTGGGAAGCAAGCCTCATTAAACTCAGTAGGATTGTCTTCTGGGTAGGCATGCAAAGGATCGTGCAGTCAGGTAGTGTGCAAATGGAGTGTTAAAACCAGATCATAAGATGCAGTGATGCAGTTTATTACCTCCCTCTTAACAGTTCTCAGTGATACTTGAGAGATCTATGTATGACACCAGTACTGCTAAACCAATTTGATTACATTTTCTTCCTGCCAAACAGCAAAAAGGTTTTCACAGATCAGCATATTTTGCATGCTGGTTTTTCTTAACATTGCCAAGAAGTTATGGATCCTCCTCCTTGCACTTTTTCTATGGAGAGATAAATGTTGACTGTGTGGACACTTAAAATAACTTTAAATAGCTACTCTTTTTTGTGGGAAGCTCTAAAAGAATTTTTAATCCTAACTTCACATAATAATATTGACTTGTGGTGTTGCCAGGGATACTCTTGTCATGGTAATCTGGGGCCTGTGTTAGGGTCATTCTTTCCTCTAATGTTTCATGTTGAAAATCAGACAGCTTGCAACAGTACAATACAGTATTTGATGCATGCATGCATGTAAAACTTGAAAAAGATTTCTTAGACTGCAACCCCCAGAATTCTTTGGCCAGCATACGATTCTGGGAGGTGTAGTTCAGCAAAAAATTTTTCCAAATTGTATGTATCTCATCTTGTTTGGTTTTTTAAAAATCTGTACAATTATTACAGTGGAATGTTTTAAAAGCTTCCTGTTAATTTTCCTTCTACCAAAACTTTCAGAAGTTTTCAAAATGCAGAATGTGGAGCACTACAGACTGGCACTTTGTGCCAGCCTGTAGGTGGAGCTATAGTGCAGCATCCACACACTGGATTGACTCTGCCCCATCACGTCATGATGCTGCACACCCTTCTAGATGGTGTGTGGCATCATAGCGTGGCCCTGGCGCTGCATCTATATGATGCAGTGCCAAAAGGGTGTCAGGAAGCCATATCGCCAGAGCTATGGTGCCCTTTAGAGGGAGCAAAAAGAGATGGTTTTTCCGGTTCCTTTTTGTGTTCTTTAGAGGCCAGATCAGTGCCACAGCATGCGGTTGCTGTGGCACCGATCTGGCCATTAAAGGGGCAGCTGCATGCCGCCCATCTGTCCAGCCCCTATATTTGCTACTTGAATTAAAACACTGATCTGCCACTGGATCTTTTTAAGGTCATTCTTAGAAGGAAGTAGAGAAACCTGAGTGCCAAAGCACCGTAGTAGCCTAACAAAACTTCCAGGAATATCCTTCTGCACATCCCCACACCTTTCTTTTCTCTGGAGATCAGCAATTGGGGAGGCTTCCTTTTGCCCAGAGATGTCCTGCTGGTGATCTCTAATATCTGACCAAATGAAACAATGTACACCTCTTGCGCTTAAATCCTGTGGTTACTTTGCTTTTGCTCTTAAACCCCGTGCTTAGTCTTAAAACTTGTTTGTGAAGCAGTAATTCCCTGAATTCATTAGGGCTGCATAGATGGAAGAAATTCCTGAAGGACTTTTCCAAATGGTGACAAGTGCTTTCACCTGTAAAATCCAGCACTGAAACAGAGATATAGGGTTCATCTACCCTGTGGAAATAATACCATTTGACAGTACTTGAAATGCTGTAGCTCCATCCTGTGGAAGCCTTCTCTGCCAGAGTTCTGGTGCCTCACCAAACTACAAATCCAGGATTCTTTAGGATGGAGCCATGGCAGTTAAAAAAAGAGTAGTGTCAAACTACATTTTTCATACAGTGTAGATTTATCCATAATGGGGCCAAGAGAAAACATAGGCTATGACCTGGAGGAATAATCTCAGATGTAAAACAGTTTTGCTGAATTCATTCCTGCATGAGAAATCCAGAAAACCTTGTTATTTTAATAGGGTTGCATTTTTGTAATCATTTTCTATCCATAGCTGGTGTTAGAAATTAAACAATACTAGTCTGATATCAACAGTGTTGGGAGGTTAACAAAAAAGTGAGATGTGTTGTCATGTTCTAATTATTGTGTATATAAAACAAAAATTTGCCCAAATTAACAAAGCAATTAATGAAGTGATGGCAGTAGTTTAAAAAACAAGATTAGCTGTGACTGATGGGATCTGTTTTAATGTCATATGTTGACTTAGGATCATAGACTCATACAGTTGGAAGAAACCATAAGGGGCATCCAGTCTAACCCTCTGCCAGGCAGGAAGACACAATCAAAGTACAGTTGCCCCTTCATTTTCATGGACTTGAGATCCGCAGTCTTGATTATTCAAAGGGGTGCCCTAAATGCTCGCAGTCAAGCCTATGGGGCTTGAATATCAGTGAGTCTCCATTTTCTCGAGGGGAACAGTGTCTGGAATGGATGCCCCACGAAAATGGAGGGCCGACTGTACTTCTAACAAATGGCCACCCAGCCTCTGTTTGAAAACCTCCAAAAAAGGCAGTTTCATTATATTCTGAGACAGCCTTCTATTGTTGAAAAGCTCTTACCATTAGGTGGAATCTCTTTTCCTGTAGTTTGAATCCATTGCTCCATTTGCTAGTCTCTGGAGCAGCAAAAAAAGCTTGCTCCAATATGACATTTTCAGATATTTATCCATGGCTATCATGTCACCTCTTAACCTTCTCTTTTCCAGGCTAAACATACCCCACTCCCTAATCCACTCCTCACAGGGCACAGTTTCCAGACCTTTTACTATTTTGGTCACCCTCCTTTGAACACATTTCACGTTGTTATCTTCTTAGAAATCGACTGTTTATGGTAAGATGCACAAAGAAACAGTGGATTAATGAGTATTCATCAGCAAACTGTATGGGGAAGGATTGGTAATTAAGCATCTAATGCACTTGAGAAATGTTTGCCAGAAAGTTTTTATTAGTGTTTATGGGGGAGCCATTTTGATCTGTTTATTTGTGTGTATGTTTGTGTACATGTCTTTATGACTTAGAGGCCCAGAACTTTCCAGATGCAAGGGCTGGACAGAAGTTTGCTGGACAGAATTTATTTTTAACAAGCAAATGTTCTTGCTTGTTTAACGAATCATAATTAGAAGACTTAGGAGATTGCAGAGCAAAAGTAGTCATTAAGAGCATAAAAACGGGGCTGTGGTAGACACTGTTGTATTCACAGTTGATGATTCTTCTAGTGGTTTGGAATGAATTATCCTGAAACAATAGGCTGGTTGTGAAATACTGTGCTGAGTTCTCAGTCCCCCCCCCCCCCCCGTATCAGGCTCATGACAGCAAAATATAGTATTTTACCTTTTGTGCCATATTTATCATGCTTTGACCTGATTCGTTACCTATTGTGACATATTTGTTATGCTTGACTAATTCCCGATTTGTACAGAAAAACTGTTTTTGAGAGAGAGAGAGCACAACTATAAACATAAGTTTAATATGGTGTGTTTAAACCTAATGTTAACCAAACAATTAATGTTGATCTGTTTTAATTTTTAAAAATCTTATCCTCCCCCCCAAATCTCTTCCTTGTGCTGTAGTGTGTTTGTTTGTATGGCGTTTTAGTAGCTGATTTTAGTGAAACCTATCTGGTAACTGCATCAATTTGCTAACATGTATAGCATGTGTGTGCAAGACACTAGACTGTTTATTGCTTATGCCACACCTATGCTAAGGTAGCTGCCATGATCTAAGATACCTATAGATCTTGGTGTATACATGTGCTTTTAACTTGCCTTATCTTTTGCCTTGAACAAAGGGGTTTTAATTTTTGAATATATGTGGATTTTGAAAAGGAAATTTACAGAAGATAATTCACTTTGGGGCCTTTTTTTTACTATTGTAAGGTAAGCGGTATTAAAAGACTCAGTAAAGTTAACGTGACTAAAGGTAGTACAAATTTAAACATGACAGGTTTAAATTCAGCTCCAGGTTTAGCTCATTGTTATATTGTGAAGCTCTTTTTGTCTGACCTAAAGGTACATATTTGATAACTGTTTAAAGGAAAATCATTAGTGTATTGAAGAGCTCAGTAGATGCTAACCACAGAGCCAACATGACTTACTGTTGCATCTGTCATTTCTTATATACTAACTTTTATTCAACAGATCCTGATTATTTAAAGTGCTATGCATAGACATGATTTACCTTTTGCTATCAAGATCCAACAGGGTCCAGTCACTTTAGGAACTAGAGACTAGACCTATCAATTTATAAACCCTCTCCTACACTGACAGCATTGTCTACCCTTTTACTCACTTCAGCTTTAAACCTCCTCCTGGCAGAATCCATCTTTTGTTTAGGAAGAGGCTCCCCTCATGAAGAGTCAATCTAATACTGAGCATGCATTGGAAAACATCTTGCCTTTACTTACAGGTTTAATTTGTGGTGCAGTCTTAAGCATGTCTGCTTGGAATAATGTCCCATTGAATAGTACCAGCCTATCTTTCAGGTGAGTTTAGGTAGGATTGCAGCATTGTGTAGCAATTAAAAAACCTCATAAATAAACAACAGATTTTCACCCAACTGAGAAAGGCAACGTCTTTGCAATTTCCTTGAATTTATGCATTAGCAAAATAAAAGGTGTGTTGTGGGTGTACAAAAAAGTCCAAATTGTGGGGAATCTCATGGCTTTCAGGATGTAGTTGCATTGCCAGTCCATGCATTTCTCATACATAGGGTTATGCCAGCTAGGACTTCTGAGAGTTGCAATCTAACATCTGGAAGGCTTCATGATTCTTGTCCCTGCCTTAAATGTAATTGTTATTCCTAACCAGAATAGATCCATTGAGTTTCGAAAGCATGCATGATTGTTGACTTGCCCGTTGATTCAATGGGCTTACTCTACATGAGATTAGTGATCATATTTAGGCCAATAAAAATGATAACAGAGACATTTATACATAAAGGAGATGTCTTGAAACTCCTGTATCTCAACCAAATCTGAAACTTAGCTAGTTTACATTGTCCCGAAAGAAGATATTCCATACTAAAATTTGAAGTTAGAACACATTGTTTTGATTGTACCAAGATGACAGATAAAAGGAAAGCACCCCTGTCTTAATTACTTGACAATACAAGCTGTTTTGTGCTTAGGTAGCTATATATTCTTAGGAATGTTTGTATTAACTACTGGTATGCTTGTTTGAACTCTTGAGTCCCACACTGGGGAAAGGGCAGGGGAAGGAGTAGGATAGTATAGTTATCCGTCTGGATTCACTGACTTCCTATTCGTAGTCTTAAATTTCCATGGACAAAATGACCAGGAGGGACAAAATGTGGTGCACGTTTGTGGCACACACCCAGGGCCATGCAGCAAAGTATGCCACCATTATTTTCCATGGGGGCTTGAATATTTGCAGTAATTCGTGGGGGGCAGGGGTGGGAACGGATCCTCCACGAATTGGGAGGGACAACTGTAATTTCTCTGCAGAAACATTCTATATGATTTTTATCTTTTGATAAAACTAATAGAAACTTGTCAGAGCTTTTTCACTTAAAGATGCACTGCTGTCTTTATAAGTCTGTCTGCCTTCATCCCTTACTTCCTTTGCCTTTCCCTACTGTTTAAAAAAAATGATACTGTACATTGAAGCCACATAGCATATGTGTCTGAACACATTTCCCCCCTTCTTTTTAATGTGCAACAGACAAACTTGCCACCATGGGTGGGCATCATGTGGACTGCAGCTCCTTGCATTCTTCACTATCAGCTCTGCTGGCTAGGGTTTCTGAGAGTTGCAGTGCAACAAGATCTGGAGGGCTGCATGATTCCCACCCATGTTTTATCGCATTGCGTTTTTATTTTTTATGTCACATTGTGAAATGGATTCCTCAATTCTGATCCTCTCTGACCTAATGTGTCTTCCTGTTAGCTTCCTTGGGATCCACTGTGCAGAAAGGTGAAATATAATTTAAATAATTGTGGCTAGCGGTTGTTAGTCATGGCGCAGGATCATCCCTTGAAATTTACAACTTTGCCTTTTGTAACGTAACTTAATACAGTTGTCCCTCCTTATAGGCAGGCTTGTCTTCCACAGTTTTGAGCTCACGTGGAAGGCACGCTCAGGCAAAAATAATGGGGCAAGTACTTGCACCGTGCCCCCCCTTGTGCCGCCGCGAGCACACTTCCCATTATTTCCTATGGGGCTTGAGCTTACGCTCTTTCCCCCATACGCGCGGGAAGGACACTTATGGGGAGGACAGACAGTAGTCAATTCATTATTTCAGTTATCCAATTATATAAAGTTAAAACTCTGACCCAGCTTACTTAACTTATTATTATTTGGATTGTATGGTTTAACTTACAAGCAGAAATAATTCAATCAAGTCTTCTTAGAGAATTATTGGGCTTACCCATATGTGTTTCAAATGCAGCTATTTATCTGAAAGTACTGTAGATATATGATCCCTGCTCAAGCGTTAAAAAAACCCTGGGTGACCTTGGGCAAGTCGTACTCTCTCAACCTCAGAGGATGGCAATGGCAACCCCCCTCTCAAGAAATTTGCCAGGAAAACCCCATGATAGGTTCACTTTAGAGTCACCATAAGTCAGAAACACCCTGAAGGCAAACAACAAAGCTATACAACAGCTGAATGTAAGACTTGGATCGGAGTGCTAAAATGATGGCTACAATTACATACTCTGCCTGGAAGTTACCTTTTAAAAAATGTTTTGAGATGCTTACCAGTTGCTGGGTTTCACTGCTGAGATTCTGGGCAACTATGGGCTACAGAAAGCACAACTTTAGGTAGTCCAAAGATTAGTTGACCTAGATTTGCAGCAGATGAGATCTGTGGCCAAATGCCCCTGTTTTTCATTACCTATACTAGCCCTTCAGGCTATAGGATTTTTACAGCTTTGGTATCTGTATTTGGTAACTTTTCCTAAATACAGAAAAAACATTTTCTTTTGCCTGCTTCAGTGTGTTACAATCAATATTATTAGGAAGGTTGATCTAATAAGATTCCAACTAATGAGTGAAAATGTTTGTGTGGACCAAGAGTACTCGAAACAGTTGAGCATATTATTTTTCACTGTGTTGTATGGCTGCAGACAACTGTTAATATCTCCTACCTTAACAGCTTTCTCTGGAAACTTCTTTGTAGATACTGCTTCACATTGTCTTGAAGATTCATCTTTCACTTCAAAAAGAGAGGCTGGGTTCCCTCTGCCTTCAGCCATCTCCGTGCAGATTAAGTGTAGAGGAAGCAAATAAGCTGATGTTTTCTGAAGCTTGTAATTGTATAACTGGATTATATTTTTCTTGTTCGTTCCTTTTTACATTGTGGTCTGTGGCCACAATAAACATTGCTGCTGCTGCTGCTACTGCCACCACCAGTACTACTACTACTACTACTACTACTAAGTAGCATGTATTGCTAGATGTAAATACTGAAGAGTGTAACTTTACTAAAGAAAGACTCCTAACAACAAGTGGCTTCCTTGTATGAGTTTCCATGGAAAGTGTAATATACAGAGAATGTCTCTTGGCCATGTCTTGTTTTCATCAATAAGCTCTCTGTTGTCTGTTTAGCTATTTGCAGTGGTTTACAGTACAGTTTTGTTCATGGCTACTCAGAGGTAAGCCCCACTGAGTTCAATGAAGCTAACTATCAGTCAAGTGGCAATGTAACAGTCTAACAGTGTGTTTGTTTTTTGCATGAAAAACAATGCAAAGGTGTCCACTCCTTTCTTATTTTACATGCATAGTAATACAGGCATAGATGTTGAAGAACTTCATTTAGATCAGTAGTGGAGAACTGTTTTGGCCTAGTGGCAAAATTCCAACTTGGAAAAGGTTTTGGGTGCTGCATTCTCCCCAATGAGGACAAAGGGTAGTAATGCCAAGCCAAAGTGACCATGACCATAGGCAATACTTAACCAGTGTATGTCTTCTCATACTAGAAATAATGCATGGCTCAATTCTGAGCATATGTTTTCAAAAGTAAAACCTGCTGCAACAGCTTTCTAGACCTTGGTTCTGTGCAGCATTTTCCCAGTCCCTAGAACAAGGAGGGTCAAAGTGCAGCCCTTGATCTGTATGTGGCTCTGTATGGCTGATTTTGCAAGCAGAAAAAAAAAGTGGATGATTACTTCTGGAAGCCTCCAGAAGTAGCAGTTCACCTTTTACAATTGCTAGGCCCCCTTGCACTGTTAAACATAGAATAAGCATCGTTTTCCTCCAAACTGGAAGGACTTAAGGCCACTTTCATTTTGGGAGGGATTTTTGGCAGTATTTTGTCCCCTGGAGAGTCCCAGAAGTAGAAAATTGGCCTCAAACCTGCTACAGTAGCTGAACTCTCTGCTCTAGAGTGGATTCTAGTCTCATCACCATTGTAATCAAAGTATTTTAAAGTAACAGTTGTGTATTCAGATGGATCCCTAATAATAGCTTTTGGGTCTCCAATGGAGAAAAATAGATACATTTTATCAGTAAGCCAAGAACACAGAATCAATCTGGAAGCTGCTAGTGGTATTACATAATATAATGTAAATGTATTTGGAACTTATTATTTCCTCCCTGCTTTTTAAAAAACACCACTTTCACTTCAGTCCAAACATTAGGATTGTATGCAGCAGTGAAGCTTCCTGCCATGAACCATTTGAATGAGAAAATGAACACCCAATAACAATTTCTTTAAAAGTGTCTTAATTGTAATCCACCATTATTATAAACCTCTTTCTTCACAATGGGGACATACAGTGTATCCCCATCTCATCTATTACAAGCTTTGGTAGAGACATTTTATAAGGATTTTACCCATGTGCTGTAGGCTATATTTCAGAGGACAGTGGCAAGCCACCCCTGAATATTCCTTGCGTAAGAAAACCCTATGAAAATCATGGCGTTGCCATAAATTTATAGGCAACTTGAAGGCAAACATACATTTTGAATTTGTGGTAGGAAACAACTACAGTCATAGTATATGCTAAGAGACAAGTTTTGTTGCTCTCCCCATCAATCCAGTATCAGTAGCACCAGTCCATCTACTAGGTTTCAGTGTCAGGAGGAGTGGGGAAATAGGGCAGTTCCATTGCAGGCCCTAAGAGACCAGTTTTCTTGGCTTCTTTTTCTCCTTCAAATATTTTCATTTCCACTGGTCATCATAAGTACTCTTTAATGCTAAATAAATAAATAAAATGGTCCCTTTTCCTCTCATCTCCTTTTTCACTTTTCCTTTGTTCTTTTTGTCTTTGAGATTGTATATCTTCAGGCAGGGACCCATATGCAGTTCTAGAAGCTTAATTGGCTGAAGAGTGAGATGAAAATAAATGCAAATGATAACAGTAATTTAATTAGAAGATGTTATCAAAACTCATGGTATTGTGATTGGTTTTGGTGTTTAAAAAGAAATTATTTGTAACCATACAGCCAGGTATATATTTCTGTTGCTTAAATGAAAAATTTCCTGTCTCTCCAAACAATATTACAGGCTTTCTGAAATATGTTGCTGCCAAGCAGGTCATGATGACTTGTGTCAGTTATTTTTATCCTGTTCTTAATTTTTTTAAAAATAGTGTTGTTTCATAGTTGTCAGTTTATTCAAACACACAGCACTGGCTCATTCTACTAAGAGAACATTTCTGTGACTGCCGTTTCTCACATGGCCAAAATGGCATAATCCATTCACATTAAAGAAGTATCATTACAGTTGCAGAATTACGAAAAATCTTTGGAAGGGAAAACCCTTAGGATTGGGAGATGGGATCTAAAATGTACTCAAGTAAGTGATGAGCATAGCTATGAGACACAAAAGACTGATACAGTTGTGGGGCTGTTTCTTTGTTGTTATTTGTCATCAAGGTGGACTTGCTTTAGGGTGGTGCTATGAATGAGAGACCTCTAAGAGCCCTGGTTATCAACAGAATCACAAAAAACAAAAACCACCTGGTTATTGGCAGCCCAATACTCAGGTCTTGCAAACTCGGGGCTGTGGCTTCCTTGATTGAATCGAACAGTCTTTAATGTTATCTTCCTCTTTTATTACAATGTGCCCACATCATACGCAGGCGTGCTATACACGGCTTCCAGCATATGCTGGGAGCAGCACTGGAAAGGCTTCTCCCACACCCCAGAAGAAACAGTAGGGTGTACCGGGTGCGAATGAGCCCCATTGTTTCTAATGGGGCTTTACTTTACGTGGCAGGGTCCGGAACGGATCCCCCGCATAAGGGAAGGGCCAACTGTACTGCCTTCCAGTTCACTGAGCATTTTTTGTCTTTTCTATTTCTATTTAGTCACATCATCTCATGATATGTCCAAAGTACATCATCCACAGTTTAGTCATCTTTGCTTCTATCAAGGGTTTAGATTTGATATTTGTTTGTCTTTTTGACAATCCGTGGTGTCCAGCTTTTTCCCAGAACTGGTCTTCCACTGCTTAAGTCTCACACTTCGGCTATTTCTCTGCTTCTGACTCCTTTCTTCTGGTAAGTCCAATATGACTCTTCCTCCTAATAGGTACTTTAGTTAAGACCAAAGTATAACAGCTTCAGTTTAGTAATTTTGGCTTCTAGTCAGAGTTCAGGCCTGATTTGCTCTGCAAGACATTGATTTGTCTTTTCAGCAGTCCATGCTATCCTTTGTGGTGTAATGGAGGTGAAACAGAAAACTTTGCAGCAAAGGGGCATAGAATCATTGTAACACTGAGCTTGAATGTTTGTTCCAAATCCCACTTATGATATGTTTAATTCCACCAAGGCACAGAGAAGCAACTGTTGTTCTCCAGATGTTGTCGGACTGCAACTCTCATCAGTTCTAGTTTGCATAGGTGGTTGTCGGTGATGATGGGAATTACAGGCCAACATCAGCTGAAGGGTATAAATTGTTCATCCGTGTGCTGTAATAATGAGATTGATTATTGTCATACCTTTTAACAATCATCCCACTAGATAGGTAATAACTTTTTTCCAATACTGCTGTAGGCTTTTATGCTTTATCTTTATTTTTCCGTTTCATAACTTACTTTTGGTATATATAGTGGGACAACATCATGATATAAATCTTTCAAATCACTTTCTCTCTGTTCTTCAGATCCATAATTTAGTATTTGCTATTTAAATTAGCCGAAATTAACCTAACATGCCGATTGTGTGGTCCTCCTGTGCTGGGCATCTGCAGTGCCAACATTGTGATAATGTAATGTAATGGAAAATCCTAAACTCTCCTTGCAATAAAGTCAAAAGCACAAGAATAGCAGTAGAAACAAAGCCACTGATAACACACATATGCACATGTTAGCCAAATGGGCAAGGCAGTAAACAATGTGGATATGAGACATAAAAGTTATAGGATGCACCCAGTGTGCTTTCCAGTCAGTGTATAAACCTGGGTTTAAGAAGAGAACTTTAAAAATAATTATTTAAATTATAGTTGTATGATCCCATTGCAAAGTAATTGGTTACCACTATAGCTGCAGGTTTTTAAACATAGCACTTATTCTTGAGAAATGGGAACAGAAAACAAAATGGGAAGACAAAATAGTTACTTTCAGTTATTCTTAGGGAGTAACTTAGGATCTGAATGCTAGAAGCTGCTGTTCACCTCACTGTTCACCTCACCATTGCTTTTTCCTCCAGAACAGACCACAAAGTGGCAACATAAGGCACGCATGAGCTAGCCCTTGTACTATGTGGGGTTGTTTCTCCTCCATTTATTAAAGCCACATACAGTACTAATAACTATAAAAGTAATTTAACATTTACAGTTTATACCACAGAAGGAGCTATATAGTCTTGTTGAATTACAGCTGTAATTTAACAACATAGCAGAAAAATTATGTAGTTATTGGGGAAAGGAATTAATCACAAACAACTGGATGATTATAACTAGTTATCTCCAAGCTCTGGTATAAGGCTGCCAGAACAGACCACAACACCTCACCTATCAGAGCCTCTTATGGCCTAGTATCCAGTAGGCCTATCTGTTGTTATTATTATTTTTAACTGTATTTATACTTTCTTTTTTGCCCTAAGCAGCTAATTTTAGGTGACAAGCTTCCCTGAGAGAGGGTTCCAGTGCTGTAGAAAGACCAAGCAACTGACAGACAAGAGACATACAGCACACGTATGCGGGTGTCTCTGTTCAGGGGACAAACATGTGCAAGGGAGACGGGTGGCTGAGGTATATAGATGGGGTGTGCAACCTGCAGCCAGTGGACCACATGTAATCCAGGGGGCTCCCTCCACCCCTGCAGCCTCCAGTCCTCTAATTTTGGAAGCAGGAGTTGAAAATAGCCACAAAATAGGCAAAGGCCAAAGGAATGCATAACTTCAAAGAACCTTCCACTCCTCTCAAAAGAAAGAAAATTGGCTGAAAACATAAACTGCTTGGCAGGCTGTTATCAGGGGGTGGCACCCATTAGAGAGGTAGGGATGGAAGTTGGTTCCTGTTCCCTTTGCAATATGAATATTTAAGAGAGCCAGTATGGTATAGTAATTTGAATGTTGAACTAGGACTGAGAGACAAGGGTTCAAAGTCTCACCCACTGGGTTACCTTGGGCAAGCCATACTCTCAGCTTTAGAGGCAATAGCAAATCTCCCTTGAATAAACCCTCCCTAAAAACCCTGTAATTGGGTCAGCATAAGTCAGAGTTGCCATGAAGGCATGTAGCAGCAATAATAAATAATTAAATAAATAAAATACTTCTCCCCACCCACTGTTTCCCATTTCTTCTTCCTGATAATCAGTATTTGGAACCCTTATAGTTAAAAATGGACTTGCCTCTGAAAAATTACAGTCTGATTGCCCAAATCAGGCAGTTGTATAACATACACTTACAATGTTGGTGAAATACCAGATATGCAGGCACATTTATGGCATGTTTATGTGGCCGGGAGCGGGGGGGGGGGATCTCATACAGAAAAGGGAAAAAGTTCACAGACATGTTTATGTCAGAAACACAGTAGGAATCCTGGAAGAACAGGTGCATAAGCTGCTGATTAGCTGCTGCATAGAAATTTGTATACTCTAAGCAGAGTTCAATAGAATACAAAGTAGCTTTTTGAGTTTTGATCTGAAAATAGCAATGTAAGGGAAGCATTAAGGTGGCTTTAAAACTCAGAGGTGAGCCCTAATCCTAAATCACTCGTGCATATTCTAAATGGAGGTATTGCCTGGAAATTTTATCATACAGTCAGATTCATTATTGCAATAGAACTTGTCTATTTCTCAACAAATACACATGTCTGGATCCAGATTCAAAAGGCAAGGAGATCATACAGTAAACGGCGGAAAGGTAAATGGGACCTTGTGCTTATATCTGAGTTGTCTGTCATAGATGAAATACAAGTTGTTTGCTTACAGGAAAGCACAGTACATGATTGTCACAATTTAATAGTCACAGAGTATTTCTTCATTGTTACATGACATAGCACAGGGGTAGGCAAGCTTTTTGAGCTGGGGGCCGGATTGCTGTCCCTCAGACAACTGGGGGGCCGAAGCCAAAAATTAAATAAATAAATATTTTTTGTAAAAATTAAATAAATAAATAAACCGGGACAAATGTAGGACAAAATTTTGATATGGAGGACACTTTTTATAAAAAATGGAGGACACGCAAAAAAATTTGCTGATTTAAAAAATTTTTTAATATAAATGCATGTTTCGGAGGCTTCTATAGACAATTGCCCCCCTTGCCCGCCTCCTCCTGATAGGCCAAAGGCTCCGGCGGCAATCGGCGGCAAGACCAGGCGGGGGCCGGTCCCAAGGCCTTGCCGGGCCGCATCCGGCCCGCGGGCCGCAGGTTGCCTACCCCTGACATAGCATTTCATTCTCTTTGTGTACATGCATGTCTTCTTGTGTGCAAGTGCAAATGTCTTTTTCAGTGTTGGAAGCTTCCTAGATTTAGGGCTCATCATGATCTGACCGTGGAAGTTGAAAATATTTTGCAAGATGAGTCAAACTGTTTTTTTAATCTGTGGTTGACATACCAGGATCATGGGCATAGTTACAGGAGTTGAGGCAAAATGAAGGCATTACTCCCTAAATAAGAATTCTGCCCAGAAATGAAAATTTGCTTAAACTCCCAAATTTCTAACATTACAGAGAAGTGGATATTGAAAATAATGCAAATGTAGAACTCTTACATTTGCTGTGTTTGCATTTCCTTGGCAACTTTACCTATGCCCTTATAAAAAATATATTTTAAATTCTTACAAAACTATTAGAATGTGAGTCATTTGTTTGGGATTAGTTATATTTTATGAATTTTAAGAAAATTCTAATACCTATGTGATTTTTAAAAAAAAAATGATTATGTCTACATATGAGAAATGCAGAAATCCTGAGTGATGTAGACCATCTCCACCAACTGTATAAACTGAGATTTTGCAGAACAAGCTAGAAAGAAGAATAAATGTTTGTTTTCTCCGATGTCTCTGCTGTTGCTCTTCTTTCAGTTGTTCTTTGCAAAAGTGACAAGTTTTTGTCCTTTTAATTATCGATTGTTAACTTGAACACTAAAAAAGAAGATCTAGAACTTATGGAAGGAAAAATCCAAAATTTGTTTCATGAATTCCAAGACTATACTAGCTCTGATTGAAGAAAAAAACAAGCTCCAAACCAGAAAATTCTGCAGAAGGTCTGTATTCTAAGTGATGCAAGATTTCTCTGTATGTGAAATATGTTTCTGTTATAATATTTAAACCCTCTGCAGATCTGTTGAAATGGGTGGACTTCAGATGGTTCAGATTTTTAAAACAAGATGGGTGGTGGGAGTGGTGAGAAAATTCAAAGGTTTGTTTTGTAGATGGAGATGCCTAACCTGTACTGTACCATCTTTCTTACACTGGGACACCCCCCTCCCTTTGTTAGGGTATCTGAGGCTTCTCTATTTAGTGCTTTTCCTGTCAGTTTAATTTAAAAAAAGCCCAAAGAGCTGCATAGTTTTTAGTGAATAAGGACCAAATCAAACACTTGACCAAAAACATCTTTTAAAGGAAAGCACTTATGGTGCACATAAGCTGTGAGGTGCTTTTACATATATACATAAGAAAAGACCAGTTTCTCATTTTTCAAGGCAAAGGGTTTTGAGGTAGCTTGGTTGCTAAGAGCATAAGCTGGCAAATTCTTAGCTCAAATCTCACTTTAGCCTTAAACATAACCAGTGTCCTTGGGCAAGCCATTATTTGTTTGTCTACCTCAGTTGTCTTTGCATATATGGGGAGTAATTCTTGCTTTCTTTTACAAGATTATTGTAGGGATAAGTGGAATATAAGAGAAGCTCTTACAATAGTCTCCGTGCTATATTTATGCTAAACTATGGTGGATACATTTGGGCTCAACAATGAACTAGAATTTCAAAGAATTCTGGATTGTCATGTACATCTGCCCGGCCAGTATTGCTGCAGATGGAGCAGCTCAGCAAACAGCAGGCCTCACATTTGTGGTTTTAGTTTGATTTCTGAAACCAGCTTGCTTGTCCCTGACAAGCCAGAGAAATAACCCACAGCTTGTTCTTGATTGATTTTTTTGACTTGAATATTATGATAAACTGCAGAAAGAAGATCCATTGTTTATGGAGTTACTCTTCCTTGCAGGCTGCCTCTTCCTTGAAAAGCCAGACTTCTGACTAGCCACTGTATCTAAATGTAGACAATTTTTATGCAATACAGTGGTGCCTCGGGTTACGAAATTAATTCGTTCCGTGGCACCGTTCGTAACCCGAAAAGCCTTCGTAAGCCGAATTGCCATAGGCGCTAATGGGGAAAAGCCGCGATTCCGTGCGAAAAAGCCGAAAAAAGCACCAAAAGTTTTTTCGTAACCCGAAAAAACATTCGTAACCCGGAACAATGTTTTCCTATGGGATTTTTTCGTATCCCGAAAATTTCGTAACCTGGGTATTTCGTATCCCGAGGTACCACTGTATAGATCTACGACATGCAGATGACTACATATGTTGTGTGCTATATAGATAGATTTTTTGGGCGGGATCTGTGTTTCTTCTTGGATCGGTGGTGATTGCCTCTTCCTTTGAGGCTTAAGATCAGGGTGAGGCTCAGAACACCCTTGTAAAAATGGAAAACAGGTTCTCATGATAGCCAAGACCTAGTTAAGGTTATCCAGTATGTATGTTTGGACTTTAATAAAGTATAAATTGAGCATTTCATATCCAGAACCAGGTATGGGACCAGAAGCGCTTCAGAGTTGGAATTTATTTTATTTTATTTTTGAATATACAAGTAGTGTAGTATGTATTTACTATATGGCTCAGGTCCAGGCTATTTGGTTGACCCTATCTCCTTGTATGAACTGGTCCAGGCTTTGAGATCCTCAGAAGAGGTCCTTCTCTCAGTCCCACCCCCATTGCAAGCACAGTTGGTGGGAATATGAGAGAGGGCCTCCTTGGAGGCTGCCCCTAGACTCTAGAACTCCCTTCCCAGGGAGGTCAAAGTGGTCCCTTCTTGGTTGTCCTTCCGCTGGCAGGCCAAGACCTTCCTGACAGGCATTTAAAACAAAGTTTTAAGAGAACATCCTGGGGGTATTGTATTATTTTAAAGTCTATGGTTTTTAACTGCTTTTATCTTTTCAAATTGTATTGTTTTAATATAGTAATAGTTTAATTCCTTTTAATTGTCACTTTTGTAAGTTTTTAATTGTACTATGTTTTTAGACTGTAAGCCACCTTGAGTCCCAGTTTTGGGAATAATAATATTTCTGAGGCGAGAGAGATGCGAGGCTGGAGAGAGACGTGAGGATCTGTAAAATGCTGGCAGGCATTGGTTTGTGCCAAATATTGTGCTGGGATTCCTGCCAATTCATAGATTGTTACGCTATTCTCCAGCCTTGTGTTTTTTGCCACAAGCTGCCCACTTCTGCTTTTGAGGTGGCTGCTACAATGCTCCTGTTTGTTTGTCTGTCTCCAGCTTCACATCTTGTTTGTTTACTACTTCTGTTGTTTATGAGACACAAGGCTGGAGAAAGACTGAAGATCTGAGTGACGAACAAGCAGGAACATCACAGTCGTCATTTCAAAAGTGGAAGCAGTCACCTGGTGGTAAAAAGTTTTGGTTTTTGGATTTGAGATTTCTGAATTTGGGTGCTCTACTCGTATTGAGAGCTTGCTTCTGCTGAGATGGGCCTTGATTAAAGTCCTCTTTAGGTGTTGCCTATTGTGGACTAAGGAAACATAATAGGAAGGGGAGTATGTGCAGGGTGAGAATCTATGAAAGGGAGCTACTTTTTATTCCTGAAGGTATCTTCATATGAATTAGAACCCTTCACAAAGCACCTTTATGGCCAGAGGAGGCTCTCTTCTTTAGACTATTGATTGAACCAGCAACAGAAATGTATTGAGCCAACCCATTCCTCTTCCTTGTGTGTTTATGCACATAGGTAATGCATGACTAGGGCTTTAGTTACAGTTGTCTTGGGGGAGGGGCTTCTGATTTCCAGGGGTGGGATTACCCTGGAGACAGCTAAAGGCCCAGAAGGGCAGAGAGACGAGGACGAACACGTGTGCACCCTGTTCCTCCTCTCCCCCCTCCGGACCTTTAGCTGTCTTTGGAGAAGCAGCTAAAGGTATGGGAGGGAGAGGAAAGAGGAGGAACAGATGCGTGTCTGCTCCTCCTCTTCCCCTGTTCTCTCATCTTTCCACATGTCCTCAGAAATGGCTTCACATGCCAGAGAGGACACACATGCCATAGGTTCACCACCACAGACCTAGGCCCTAAGCAGACAAGCAGGATAGCATGGGCCAAGCCTGTGCTATCTTGCCCCAGGGGTCAGACCCTGGGTCAGCACAACAATCAGTGGGTATTTACATGCCCATTCACTGTCACATTATGGACCTACTACCATTGTGTGCCGTGTATCTGCCTCTGCCATTGTGTCTGCTGAGAAGATCCTAGTCAGCCTGTAAGGGCAAAAACAGGTCGCCTGGCTACACCGTGGCCAAGCACCACCATCCGACATCACAAGCTGTGATGGGGATCTTCTCAGCAGACAGAATGGTGGAGGCAGGTATGGGGCATGCGGGGCCATCCAGTCTGCTGGCTGTCACTGCAGAGTTTCTGGGAAACTCAGCAGCAAACACCTGATCTTTCTAGAACATGTTAAGGCATCTTTGGGCCAGGATCATTGAATCTCTGTCTGGTTTGCCTGATCCTGGCCAGAGGCTAATGGCCTGCATCATCCGAACAGCATGAGACCAGGGCCTCAAGTTCAAAGAATCTTATTGCCATGTAAACAAATAAATGATTGCAGCCTAAAGGAACTAAACCCTTATAAATGGGGTTAATATTTTAAAAAAAAAAAACAATTAAAAGACATCTAAATTGAAAACACCACCTATGATAATAAGTTTCAGGCATTTAATCATATTTTGTATGAAGCTATAGTCCCTTTTGTTCATTGTTAGCCTACTACAGTCAATTTCACAGCAGGAAACAAAGATTTATGAGCAAGGCACACATTTGTCTAACTATTCCAACCCAGAATGGCTTCTGCATTAGGAGGGGGGGGGTTTAAACAGAACACCTGGATTTCTGATATGGGCTCCTGTAACTGCAAATTACACTTTTAAAAACCATTCATGCTATTGCTCATTACCTGAATTGCATGCTACTTAGTTTGGCTATGATTCTCAGCAAGACACAACACTGAAACTATCCCTTACCTGTAGAGTCATTGCGACAGCATACAATAGCCAATTCATTTTCAGTTTAGAAGTTACAAATAGCACTTTTTTTATTCTCAGAATTTAGATTTTTTTAATTTTTTCAAAAATCCCTTCTGTGGTAGAAATGAGAAAGGGAAAGACAATCTTGATTAGGAAATGAAGATTTCTGTGACCTCTATTTACTTATTTAGTTTGTCATTACTTGACTTTCTTCCAAGATCGCAAACGGCAATACATGTTTCTCCTTCCTGGTTTATTCCAAAGCTACCCTTTAAGGCAGCATAGCTGAGATTGAGTGGCTAACCAAAAACCATGCAATGAGCTTTGCGTCATTTAGCAGCATTCCTGCTCATATTAATCTAAAACTGTCTGAGATGCATCTATATATATAATATAATAATATATATATATATATATAATCAAACCCTTTCTAGAACATGCCACATAGCCGAAAACCCCACAAAAAATTTGGGTGCCGGCCAGAAATCCTTTGACTTCACAACCTTTTGTTTACTAGGCTATTTCCCAGCACAGTTCCTCCACTATACCGAAATAGGGTAATTTATTGGATATAAATTTTATTTGCCAACTCAAGTCCGTATGTTAGGCCTGTTACAGACTGCCAAAATAAAGCTGCTTCGAGTCTCTTTGGAGGTAGCTATTAAATGATGCATGGGTCCTAAGAGTCCAGAGGTCGCACCAAAGCCACTCTCCATTCCTAAGCCAGGAGTGCAGCTTTGGTGCAGCTTCCGGACTCTAGGACCTATGCATCTTTAAATAGCATACTTCCAAGAGACTCGAAGCCTTTATTTTGGCAGTCTGTAACAGACCTATGGCTTCCACATTGTCTGAATTTTCATCAGGCAAAATGCTAAAAGCAAAATTATGGATTCTACATCTGGTTACACCTAAAATGGAAAGCTAAAGACAACTGAAGATATTTAAGCTAGGCTCACCAGATACTGAAATGATTTAGTTGTACTTGGAAGTCTTTACCAAGGCTTTCTAAGATGATAGTTGATCTCCATTTAAAAAATAAAATAAAAATAAAACCCAGCAGTTTTCTCCTCCAGTTCCTATTGCCTTGTTGAATTACCAGTAGTCAGGTCAATCCTGAACAATGTCTTGTGGTCTTTGAGTTGAAGGCAGAAGTCCTGTCCCCCAGGCATACCTGGCTCCGTGCTAGGGATTCTGGGATTGTAGTTTGTTGTGGCACCAGAGCTCTCTGACAGGAAGGCTAAATGTTTCACAAAACTACAGTTCCAAGAATCCCTAGCAATGACCAGGGAGTTAAGCAGTCTCAACAAACTGGTTATTTCTGCATTATGTTTTGCACCTTGGACACAGAACACTTGTCTTTTTGGACCTTGGTCGTGTCTAGCAGCAAGGTTTATCCTATTGTAAAATATGTACAATATGAAATATGAATTGGCTGTCATAGGCACTGATGAAAATTGTTAACCCTGAGACAGGTGCAATATTGATGAATAATTTACTTCTGATTCCACTAACCACATGGAAAATAACTGAGATATTACTGAAGTGTGAGGATCCCTATGCTCCAAGGTCCTTTCCGACTATTTTAGTGAGGCACTAGAACTCTCTGATGGAGAATTCAGAATATTCCCCTCCTGAACTGCAAATCCCAGGATCCTATAGATGCTGTCATGGAACATTAGTGGAATCATAGTGCAGTTATTGTGTAGTGTGATAGGCCCCGATCTACTTTGGGTCCTGTACTAACCCTGGCCCTCACAGTCTTAGCAACTTTCTCCCCAAGTTTTTATGTTTGAGTCCTAAATCATTTAATATTTCTGTCCTTCTTGTTCCTAATCCTATTTCTTTCTTTTTCTTTTTCCTCTTCCCCAATTCTTCCTCATTCTCAGTTTCCTAAACTGAGAAAGAAATATGTGGATCTGGATTCTGTTTTATGTTTTTATTATGTACCCCACTACCAGTTTTGGTGACAGTGTCAACAACCTATCTGCTGAGATGTGAAAATTCCAAGGCTATGATTCCAAGCATCAAAGCAAGGGGAGGGGAATTATCGAAAAAGCATATAGGAGCTTGGAGTACCTGCTTGTCCGGTCTTTACTTTAACACAAATTCGGAAGTTGGGTTACATTTCAGAAATCACTTTGCAAGCACTACCTGAGATTGCATAATGCTTTGGGATCTCCCTAGAATGTTTTTCACTGTCTTCTGATCGTAGAGAGTGGAGCAAAGTTAATGACCTTTGTTACTGTAACAGATGTGTTCTGATTTCCATAATTCTTATACATACTTAAAGAAAGCAGTGTACAAGGCTTTTTTTTTAAAAAAAAAATCCACTTATAAGAATTTCACGCCTGAGTTCAGATATAATATAGACAAATAGAAATGCTGACACACAGAAGCATACGATTGTCATTGAATCCCTCCCAGTTTAAAGCTTCCTGTTTGAAGTCAAGAAGCAGTCTTTTCAGCAGCAATTACTTGTTTCTCTTGCATCTTTTGTTTTTAGAGAGAATATCCATTGGGTTATTTCTATTGAACTGATCCGTCACAGAACTTGGAAAAACACTTTTTAAAATGGCAGGCCCCATAATCCCCTAACCACGCGCATCTGATGAAGTGGACTGAGTCCACAAAAAGCTTGTGTTAATAATTAGCAGTCTTAAAGGTACTACTGAATTCCTTTGATTTTTTTCATGCTAAAGTACACTGACACAGCGCGTTTGGACACTACTAGTGCTACTGTTACACTACTATTTATTCTACCCATCTCTCCCCATGGACAAGGTGGGGAACAACAATAATAATAATTGTTTATTATATACCGCTATTCCAAAGATCTAGCGGTGAACAGCAAGTAAGCTAATTAGCAATAAGCTAATTGCCCCCACCAGTCTGGGTACTCATTTAGCGACCTCGGAAGGAGCAAGCCTGGTCGAGCTTGGGCCCTTTGGCGGGTCTTGAACTCGCAACCTTGTGGTTCGAGTGAATGGCTGCATACAGGCATTAACCACTGCACCACCAGGGCATTGTTAACAATAGTTAACAAATGGATGACATCAGTTAAAAACAATCAGTAAAACACACATCAATTTACAAGGACAAATAAGATGTACACATATTAAAACAATCCACATTTAAAACAGTTCCTGTTGGCTCCAGTATCTGAACCTCTAAATATCAAAACAGAGATTACAGTGAATGCATGGGGAGGGGGGGATCTTATTTTTTGTGCAAGAAATTTCTATTTTATATACTTGCACATACTAGTATCAGAGTGATCTGCTCTTGTATTCCTGTTTTTCTGCTAATACACTAGCCAAACCATTAGCGTGTGGGAAACTGCCATAGCACTATGCCAGTAATCATGTGCAGTAGCAAGTGGATTTGTAAGATTGTTTTCTCTACAGCACCAGAAAGATCTGCAAAAGCTGTTGCATATGGTAGCATTTATGGAAAGCTTGTTTCTTCAATGCTACCTGCTTCACAAATAGTGTTGGGTTTCCAAAAACAGGATGGAAATTGGGCTAAAACTCAAGCTTGGCTCAAAAATGTTAGGCCCTTCAACATATTCTCACTTATATACTTATTTTACTGGTATTTATTAGAAAAAACTAAAGAAATATCCTGTGTTAATTTTTTTTAGCCTGAAATATTTGAAGGGGGACTATTAAAACACATTAAATTAATTTAAATGTTACAATAATAAAATGTTTGGAAAAAGTCTAAAACCCAAAGGTACTAATAAAGGATGATTGTTTGTGTTTTTCCTGGAAAAATTAAGTACTGGAAATTTTACACCACTTATCACTGCTGACAGATCCTAACCACCATGAGGATGTTATACAGTTGTGGATGCTTGATATCTATACTACATCTCACACTACGTTTGAATCCACTTTTCAAATCATTGTGTGTCAACACGACTACACATTGAGTCTTCCCCAACCTGGAATTCTAAAATCTGAAATATCCAAAACCAAAATTGTCCACATGCGTGGCTAAGATAATGACGTCTTTGCTTCTGATGGTTAAGTGTACACACGTTTTCATGCACAAAATTATTTTAAATATTGTACAGTCATCCCCATATTGCGGCTTTGATATTTGCGGATTTGATTATTCACGGATTCATTAATATGTTCTCTCTAGGACTGTCTAGGCCCTCCAGTGCAACTCTGTGGTCAACTAATTAAAAGTGCACTGAAGACATTTGTAGCCTCCTGTGCCATTCTATGGCCAGTGTATGTTGGACATTGACACACAGTTGCCCTGGGGACCTAGAGATTCCTAGAGAGGTGTCCTCTCAGGTAAACCAGTGTTTTTGTTATTTGCGGTTTTCCATATTCACGGAGGTCTTGTTCCCCTAACCCCAAATATGGAGAAACAACTGTATATAAAATTACCTTTATGTTATGTTTTAAAGGTATATATGATCCATTGAGTGGACTGAAGGACAGTTTTGTTTTGTTTTTTAAACAAAAAGCCAGATATGATTACAGCATAGTGCTGCTCTTGATTCCGAAACAAATAGAATTTCAGAACTGGTCTCTCAATGAACTAAGAACTAATACCAGTTTAATAGAATTGCTTTGAAATCTGTATGCTAGCCTCAAGGAGTGGGTAACTTCAATTTAATTGAACATGTACTCCGAGATGTAGTAAGATGTGATTAAGGCATTTGTTACAATTCGGTAACTGCTTTATGTAGTCTCTTGAAATGCAGCTATTATTTTTACACTGAAATAAATTTTCCATCAGCACTGTTGCTGTGCATTCATCTGTGTGGTTCCACTAATAGTTCAAAATGTATTTGTTTATGGTTCCAAGTGGTTTTTGAAAGACTACTTTGTCTGGAAATTGCTAGAGGTAATTCTCTAAGGGCATACGTGTGGATGTTGATCTCTGGAGCCCTAAGTCACCTCAGTGTTTAGGAAGAAGGCATCTTCCCACATGAGGCCTCCGCCCTTTATGACTTGTGCTCTGGCCCTCAGTGTTCTGGAAAACCTGCCAGTCTTCAAAGAGGTTTCTGATTTCCCAACAAACTGCCTTTCTAAGCCACTTTGGCCTTTCATTTTTATATTCTGGAAAGCTTGAAAGGTCTCTTATGGAAGTTCTGCAAGTCATGCAGGTGATGCTATACGATTTCACGGCTGGTTAGTTGTTACCATCTACTTATCACCATTAAATGCTTAGTCTTGTTTGTTTGGGGTTTTTTTTAGTGTTCTGCTTGCTTGCTTGCTATTGTACATGAAAATGCAAGCAGTTTTAAACTATATCTGTGCAGCCTGATATGTGTATAAATGTATTTATTGTAGAATACAACATTTCGTCCACTGTAATTACAAATCTATTACAGCCCACTACTATATCTGCCAGTTTGAAATATTAAAACTTTTAAAAGCACTGTGAGGGTGTAGCCTCGTGATGAGAATACGGGCATACTTGTATTGCATCTCTCCACTGCCATGAATCATTTCTAGTATAATCCCTCTTTCCCTTATAACAATTCTGGGATAGATTAGATATTATTGTATTGTTCCTTATTTGTGTCCTGCCTTCTTTACAGTATTGGGACTCAAAGTGAATTGCAGAAAATTAAATCAGAACATAAAAACATACAAAAATTAGTAATATATATTAAAAGTTAATTAAAATGTGTAGAATTTTAGCATATAGTGAAAGTTAATAACAATACCCCATAATTCTTTAGAGAGCCAGTGTAGTTGTAGTGGTTTGAGTGTTGGGACGATGACTCTAGAGACTATAGTCCAACACACTGCAAATAATCCAGTTTGAGACCACTTGCTCAATGCTAGGGAACCAGTTTGTGAGACATTAACCTTTTCTGTCAGAGATCTCGGTGCCACAATAAACTCATTTCCCATGATTCCCTAACATGAGCCGGCAGTTAAAGCAGTCTCAAACTGGATTATTCTGCAGTGTGTTTGGGACCTGTGACTATGATGACCTTCAAATACTTTGGACTCAAGCCATTATTAGGCATTGACTTTTGTATAGCCCACCTTCCCCCCCAGCTGGTAGATTTAAGCTCCTCTTTACACATTATTCTAAACAGCCTGTAAGATAGTTCAGACAGAGGTATGATGACTGCACAAGGTCACCCAGTAGGTTTCACAGCTCAAAGGGGACTAGAATACAGATCTCCCAGCTCCAAATTCTCAACCACCATACTAGAGTGGCTATAGAGATTGATACTAATACAGTGGTACTCGGGATACAAATACCCAGGTTACGAAATTTTTCGGGAACGAAAAAATCCCATAGGAATCATTGTTCCGGTTACGAATGTTTTTTCGGGATACGAAGAAAATTTTTGGTGCTTTTTTCTTTTTTCGGCTTTTTCGCACGAAAGCGGCTTTTCCCCATTAGCGCCTATGGCAATTCGGCTACGAGGCTTTTCGGGTTACGAAAGCGGCGCGAAACGAATTACTTTCGTAACCCAAGGCACCACTGTATTCAATTGCCTTATCCTAATTCTTCCCCCAAAACACTCATAGATTATTTCTTGGCAATCTGTTAAAACAAACCTTCCTTCTGATCCCAGACCCATCATAAGATAAAAACAGACAAAGACTTTCAGTAGTCACTTCCCAAGCTCAGCTGCAAATGGCTGACAAAGTTCCCCCCCCCCATTTCCTTTCCTTACTATGCAGTCATTCTCAGCCTATCTTGGCCGTTCCAGACTGCCAAAATAAAGCTGCTTCGGGTCTCTTTGTAGGTATGCTGTTTAAAGATGCATGCATCCTAAGAACCGGAAGCTGCACCAAAGCTGCACTCCGTGCTTAGGAAGAGTGTGGCTTGGCGCACCTCTGGACTCTTAGGACCCATGCATCATTTAAATAGCATACCTCCAAAGAGACCCGAAGCAGCTTTTTTTGGCAGTCTGTAAAGGCCTTTCTTCCTGTACCATTTCATGCCTTCTATCCAATCTCATTTTTAATGTTGGCTTTCTTCTGTCTCCTCAGTTGTCTTTTTTAATGGTTTGGACAGCAATTCTTCCTTACCCACAGCTCTTCCAACTTCTCAAGTGGACTCCTGGCAGGGATGTTTCTGACCTTTTATTCTCCCCAGCCATAACTGTTCATTTAATCATGTTACTGGCAGTCATTGGCCTGTGCTTGGGAGCCAGTGAGTGAAAACAGAATGTCTCCTTGCCATTTTACTGTCAAAATAACATACTTAAGTAGACCCATTTATGTAGCAGGTGAATTTGCCTTTTGTTCATTGGCAGATTGGCAACAGTAGGTTCACAAACACTGGCTCAAATAGGCACATATGAGAGCCGCCTTCTCACAAGCCAAATGTTCTGCTCAGGGACTTGGTGAATTTTAACTGTGGAGGGGAGGTGGGGATATCAATTTTGGTCATTGCATCAGTAACTCTCTGCTCTCTCAGTGTTGATGGGAAAGGTCTGAAGAAAAATTGTAACTATGGCGCCAACAGCATACAGGCACCAATTCTAGGGTTAGGGATCATGCAGCAACCACACGGTACCTAACCCTAGAACATGCGAGCGGCGTAACAATGGCGGTGCCCTGTGTATACGGACGCCTTAGGATTGTCAGGTTATAGGCAGATGATCCTATAATTTTAGCCCCCCTTTGAGCATCTTATACTGCATACAGCGAGACTGGTAGTTTCTTAGAACCAGCTGCTGGTAGCAAGAGTTGTACATCTCTAAATTATAACATTATATCATTTAATATAAAAACTGATAGGAGAGGGAGTGAAATGTCCTTGGTAGAGTGACTAGATGGTATTATTCCCATTATGGTCAAGGGTCACAGATTTTTTTACTAGCAAAGAAAACCTGGCTTCCCATGTATATTGTACGTATTCTGCAATTTAGATTGCCATCTATTCTTGCTAGTAGAATCAAACAGTCTTCAGATCAATACAGGAATCATATAGATGGTGTTTTTTCCAGCTAGAGTAAATTTAACTGATGATTTGAGACAAAGCAGCTGGCCCTTCTTGAAGATCATGCCTCAAGCTCAGCTTGCTCGTCAGAAAATATACCTTTTCCTTTGGTCAGTATTTGAGTCTGTAAAATAGATATGTTGTGTCTATTTTTGCAGTGTTAGCAATTAAACTAGTGGATCAAAATTACTATGCTGATGGTTGTATTTTCTGTTTCCACATGTTGCTAGTTTTGGACTATTAATCATTCAGATTTGATACAAGAATCTAAGAACCGGTGAAGTATCATCAAATAATATAGTATGTTCTAAGTAGAATCCCCTGCCCCCCCCCCCCCTTTTTTTTTTTGCAATCCTATAAGTAACAACTTTATTCAGATGGTTTTTCCTGTTGCCATTTCTCCCAGAACACCTATCATTATTGGAAGGACAGTTTTCTTTTCGAAGAGCTCAGGATCTCATAGTCTTAATATTTCATAATCTTTCCCCCTTGTTTTTTTTCCGATTCTGCTGCCCCAGGGCTTGCCTCGTCTATAATCCAGACTTCCTTTATCTCAGAGACAGTTAATCTAGAGTATTATGTTGTCATTGTTATTTTAAATCTTAAAGTCTCATAAGATGATGATGATTGATTGTTGTTATTGTTGCTTTGCCAACATTAATGTTGTGCTAATGTTCTAAGCATACAGGATTTTTCATGTGAGATTTGTATCTGTCATGATTCATGAGTTCCACAGTTTACATTATGTTAAAATAATCGGGCAAAAATACCAGCTAGTTTCTGCAAAGAAAATGAACAGTTTTGCTTTCTCCAGAATGATTTTAGTGCCCTGAATTTCAGTGGAACCAACAATGTACAGCAATTGAATGTTTTATTGCCATGGTGGTGAACCAATGGCACACGTGGCAGAGATGACGCACAGAGCCATTTTTTGTGGCACACAGAGGGCAAGGAAGAGGAGGAACAGATGTGCAAAAAGAGCCTCTCTTTTTTCGGGTGGCAAAAAGGAGGCTTTTCTTGCCCAGCATGACTGGAAGCCAGCTCACATGTGGGCAGCTAGGTGGCTTGAAACCGGCTTCCAGGCATCTTAGGGGCATGCATCCACTGTACACCATGCGCCCCAAGCCGGCTGAAAGCCAGCTTTTTATGCCGTTGTACTTTGCCCTATAGTTGCAGTAGCTAGGCAGTATAAGTTGTCTTATAAATTATGCTTATAGTAATGGAAGTTGCAGGATATTTTGGAGAGAAGGGTTTAGAAATAATATTTGCTCATGTTTCTCAGTCAAATATTAATATGTAGCCTTTGATTTCTCTTGAAATCAAATGATCCATTGCTTTTCATTAGTAAATGATTTGGAGAAAGAGTGTTTTCAGCCAGTTTATTTACTGACTGAGAAGGTCTTTGAAAATAAATGGTTTTTCAGTTGGACTATACTCTTGTTTGTCTGGCTTCAGCTACTTAATTTCTGTCTTTCTGAACAGAGTACTACATTCCTGCATTGTAAAAAAAAGGTCTTTATAGCTTTCTTTTTGTCAGAATGTGTGGCCTGCACAGAGCATTTTTGTCATACATCAAGTAGCTGTGAGTTAAGGATATTAAGGACATATTAGAAGAATGAACAGAAAACGTTGAAGAAGACTGAAAGCACAAAGGAATAAGGTAAAACCTGATCTTAGTTTTTGATTTTCTTTTGCTAACCCATCTGTATCTTACATTCAAAATCTAATTCTATTTTCACCATAAATATTACATTGATTTTAAGATGTCACTGGCTATGAAAAGATAAAATTGTATCCTGTGGGAAAATTGTTAGTTGATATAATATTATCATTGTAGTTTATTTTATTTGTTTTTATGTAGATGTACAATTTTTGACAGTTGGGTTTAGCTGGTAGGCTGTCCTAGCAGAAAAACACCCCCCCCCCCCAAGATTACAAAAGACTTTTCCCTCTTTGGGTTACAAATAAAATGTCTCATGCTCACATAACTTTTTCTTCAAAATTATTTTATAAATTGATTAGATTTAGTGTTTTGCCCTCATGTTATAACCCTTCATTTACAGATGTATAATTGCAAGTTATTAATTGCAATGCTGTTTCATGATATGGCCAAAATACATTAGCCTGAATTTGGTCATGCTGGTTTGGAGGGAGAGTTCAGGCTTGATTTGTTCTCAGAACCATTTTGGGGAGTGATGCCAGTCTGTGGTATCCATAGAACTCTCCTCCAGTACCACATTTGATATGATTTGATTTTCTTCCTGTTAGCTCTCTTTATTGTTTGGCTTTCACAGCCACAACTAGACGGTGGCGACATTGATTATCCTGACTTTGGTATTCAGTGATATATTTTTACAAATAAGGATCTTACCTAGTTCTGTCATAAGTGCCTATCCAAGTCTTAGTCTTCTTCAGATATCTTGATTTTAGTCTCCATTTTCATTTGTGTCTGAGCCAATAGAAAGTCTTTGACTATTTCAGTGTCTTCATCATCTACTGTAAATTGCGTAAACCATCTGTGGTCATTATTGTTGTTTTCTTAATTTTCCCTGCTTTTGGAGTTTCTTACTTGACTTTATTCAGTAGTCATTCTGTCTTTGCTATTTTATGCTGTATTCACTATATTTTCACTATATACACATATTATGCCCTGACAGTGACCTCTTGTCTTATTACAGGTCACATATCAGGATAAGCAAATGTTATGGCACAGCTGTTTCTTTAAGAGCAATCCTTCGCTTTTCATGATCTACATAATCAAAGGCTTTTCTATAATTTATAAAGCATAGAGTATTTTCTTATGAAATTCTTTGGTGTGTTTCATCATCAGACATATATTCGTGTAATTGTATAATTTCATCTAAATTTATTTTTAAACATTTTTAAAAAACAACCTTTATGAATTATCTTGCACCCGGCTCATTGCTCATTCCTTCAGTGATGATGTACTGAAGAAATAAAAAGGGTAGGACAATTATGCATTAGGGCTGCCAGTGCCATTTTTCATTAAGAGGAACTTAACTTCATGCTGAATAGGTAACTTTCTCGAGCAGCTGGAGCTCACAGGATTACTGCAAGCCAGATGACAGGGTTGGGGCTTTAAACAATATCATAGTCTATTATCTGCCATCACAAAACACCGTGAAGCAGGGAGGCTTATGCATGAAGAAAATTTGCCCTTCAAATGTTGGTAACCTGATAACAAGTCAGATTGATTAAATGATGGTTGTGAGTTGCATTAAATTAATATCCAGTTTTTCAACTACAATTGAAGGATGGGAGTAAAAGAATCTTCCTTGTAATTGCTTGGAAAAGTTACTTTTCTGGGCAGCAGACCCCATTTTCTACAAGGCAGCATGAAAAATTCTTAGAGTTTATCGATAATAGACTCTCTGAAGCTGCTGTGTTAACTGTTGCTGTGCTTCCTGCTTTTTGCTGAAGCAAAGCTAATAAAATAATCTTGAAGGTTGTTCAGAGGTTACGCTGCCTACCTCATTATACGCTGGGAAAAATAATATCTGGAAAACTAGACTTTTACTAGTTTAAATTTGTATGGTAAGCTTAGGTTTGTTCCCACTCCACCTCCCTTGGTATCTTACACTTCCCAATCTCATACATAGTCATTGGCAGCTTTTGTATTTCACTGCTGTTTTTAATATTGACCTGAAGTGCATTCATAATGTGCCATTTTAAAAGAGCACTTAGGAGAGAGATTTATCACAAGCTGACTACTTTAGAACAGTTTTCCTGGATTCTTCCAAAAAACTGAACTTTTGGAAGCACTGTGTTTTCTTTTGGGCTGGAAGCATGAGGTAAAGATTAGATTTTCATCCTCAAAATAACTGAGTGTAGAGTAATTTTCAGTTCATATGTTTTATGATCTTCAGAGAAAAGTGGAACAAGATGAATTTACTGAGACTTAATTCTGATTGCTGATTTCAGTGATTGCCAAATGTAATTAAAAAGCATGAAATGCAAATGCTTGTGAGAGCTGTGGCAATTTTTTTGTATATTATTACCTGTAGAAAAATAGTTTTTGTTTCAAGAAGACTGTAGCAAAATTATGTACTGAGAGACCAGGCTTAGTAGTGTGATCTATTACTAAAATTGGTGGGGAGATGTTCACCTGGACCAACTGGGAGCACCTTCAGATTCCGTTGTTAGAATTTTCTTGCCTGTTACAGAGCAGAAAGAGTGCTATCCAAGTGACCAATCTGTTCAGTGAGGACTAAATAGAAAATACTAGAAATTTTTTAGTCAAAAAATTAACCCCAAAAACTTGAGCCAACCTACCCATGGGTCAATGCAAGTATACTATATTTTAAGTCTTATAAAAAAGGAGCTGTCCCATAAAAAAGGAACTGTCCCCTGGTGAAAGGCAAGAGTATAATCTGTCCTGGAAGCACTGATCTCCCTCTTCATCCATTCAGTCTTTAGTGTGAGCACATACAGTTATGCCTTCTGAAATTTTGTAAGTTGTTTGACATTGTTTTCCTTTGCTTTAGATCTCTTGTTACATGCCCCTAAGTCTTACTCTCAATATGCACAGGTCATATCAAAATCCATAATTTTGGCCCCAAAACTTGCCTCGACTTATACATGAGGTCAAGTCAAGTATATATAGTAGTTTTTTGCCATCCTCTCAAGTGTCTCATGAATTGTTATTTAAAGCAGCTAGGGTCATTGACAATTGTGTCAGTCTAGGAATGATGTAGTCCTGGGGCCTTTTTACTCAACCCAGTTATAGCACTGTGATTCCACTTGAACTGCCATGATTGCATCCTATGAAATCCTGAGGTTTGTAGTTTGGTGAGACTCAAGCTTTCTGGCTGGAAATTGAAATATCTCTCCCTAAACTCTAAATCCCAGGGTTCCATAGGACAGAACAATGGCAGTTAAAGACAAATCATAGGGCTATAACTGTGTAGTAGGAAAGAGCTTTTTGCCAGTATGTTGGTGTCGTGGGAGCTCATGGGAGAACCTTTCACTGCTACTACTGTGCCCATGTTTTTGAAGCAATTACTCCTTTTTAATGCTTCTAAAATACAATTATAATGGTAACCAAAAGTTTGGTAGAAGCACAGGAACCAAAGTTACTAATTATTAACAGCAAGTTTTATAGTTGAATGTGCTTTGGATGCACTATTCTTTTTTTTATACATTAGCTTTTCTTTGGTTATACTGAGGTATTTCATTTATACAAATGAGACATAATTCTTCTTGGTGAAGGTGACATGTGGAATGGTCCACATAAAATTCATTTATGTTTTGAATACACAGCCTGAAGGTAATTTTATATGCAATATTTTTAATAATTTTGTCCATGAAACAAAGTGTGTGTACATTAACCATCAGAAAGCAAAGGTGTCACCTATGTGGACAATTTTGGATTTTGGAATTCTAGACACGAGGGGTTTAACCTGTATAAAATCTTTTGTTGCGTGAAGACAGACCAATAGGAATAAAATATAATGAAATGCAACCTGTAGTGGAGAACCAGAAACTAGATAGAAATATACTGTGCTACTACTTAAAAACAGTGTTCTACAGAATTGGTGGTGGTGGTGGTGGTGGTAATGATGATAGTGAATCTGTTGTGTAAGTTACAAATAGAGTATTTTAAGGTTTTAGTATAAAATTATTTAAATATACACTCCCTACTTCTTGTCTGAGTCTTAAGAAGTAAAAACTGTTCTGTAACCTCAGAGGTATTATCAGTATCCCCTGTGGCCTTTCTACTAATTAACACAGGAAAAACATAACCCCAAATAGGTCTCCAGAGGGCTATTATAAAAATAAATATTGTAGTAAGATCTGTTGATGCATTTTGATCCGAGACTACACAGTCTGGGATTAATTAATTCAGTATCCTCTGTGCCTTGTTCCTGTACTCAATTTCAAACTCAAAACCTATCCTGTCTGTTATATTTACAGTGAAAAATTGGAAATGTCTTTTCAGCCTTCCTGACTAGGAAACTGATGTGACAGAAGAATTGTAAATCTCCATGTCACCTAACAGTGCTACTCAAACTGGTGATCCATGGACCAGTGGCAGTTGCTGAGCCATCTGCTGCCAGTCCCTGGAGGGCTTCCAGTAAAGAAGGAAACAATTTTACCCAAAGGGAACAAATATGGCACCAGTCCCTGGCATGTTAGAAAAAGAAAATTGCCAGTCCCCCACATGGAGTAACTTAAGGAGAACTGACCTAAAAGACAGAACGTGGGTTGGTTTCTTTCTTTCTTTTTGAATTTGATGCCTGTTAAATTGGTAGCAGCTTTTCCTATTTGGGCTACTCCTCAGATTAATTCCAGGATAGAACAGTTTGGCGTAGGGATGATAAAAGTTGTAGATAACATCAAAAAGATTTCTGTAATGCGCTCTACATGGGGCTATCCTCGTACTTGGTCCGGAAACTGCAACTAGTACAGAATATGGCAGCCAGAGTAATTTCTGGAACATCTAGGAGAGACCATATTACTCCGGTTCTAAAGTCCCTCCACTGGCTGCCTATTAGTTTCCGGGCCCAGTACAAGGTGTTGGTTATTACCTTTAAAGCCCTAAATGGCTTGAGTCCAAACTATCTTCAGGACCGCCTTCTCCCCTATAATCCTCCCCGCGCACTCCGGATCTCTGGGAGAGGCCTACTTCAGCCACAAACATCTAGGCTTTTGGCTACCTCCCAGAGGGCATTTTCCATTGTCGCCCCCAGACTGTGGAACGGCCTACCGGATAAGATCCATCTGCTTACATCCTTAGACAGTTTTAAAAAGGCTGTTAAGACGAATCTCTTCCGGCAGGCCTTTCCAGAATAGAGAACTTGGCCTCAGGAAACTCCTGAGATGCCGCCGCTCCCATTGATTATTGTTATATTGATTATTGTTATGTTGTTTGACCTTTGGGTCAGTTTTAACTTGTATGGTTTTAATTCTCTATTAGATTTAATACCTGTTTAAGGGGGGAGGGTACTAGGGATTTGATATGTTTTGCATTTTTAACTTGTTAGCTGCCCCGATTGTTCTCAGAGGGGTGGGATACAAATAAATTTACTATTATTATTATTATTATTATTATTAAAATGAGTGGGAAAAGCTGTTTTGTGATTTTCTTGTTGTTGTGTGCCATCAAGTTATTTCTGACTTATGGTGACTCTATCATGGGGTTTTCTTGGCAGAATTTGTTCAGAGGGAGTTTGCCCTTGCCTTCCTCTGAGGCTGCAAGAGGCACAGGAACCAAAGTTACTAATTATTTTTGCCCAAGGCCACCCACTAGGTTTCTGTGGCAGGGTGGGGATTCAAAGCCTGGTCTCACAGTGTCCTAGTCCAATGCTCAAACCACTACACCATGCTGGCTCAAGTTGACAGTGGAACATGAGGTTACAGACTGAAAGGCTATCCTCATCTGAAGATTTAAGCCATCTGAAGATTTAAGCAGCCTATAGAAGCTGGCGTTATCTGATGAGGACAACCTTTCAGTCTGTATCATCAGGTTCTCCTGTGAAGTATGCTAGGATAGTCAAATGCTTGCCTATTCAGAGACAGTGCAGTCCAATTGGGTTATTAATATTTCCTGCCTTGAATGAGACTGAAATAGTCTTGCTACACATTGAAGCAGCTGCTGTTGCTGACTCAAAAGATGAATAGATCCTAATGCAAGAAAATCTTAGCCCCAAAGATCCCAGTTCTAGATATTTTTACTTCTGGCAAATTGCACTAAACTGAAAGGCAGAGGAAGAGAAATGCTTTTTAAAATTTAGTCTGCTCCATTCTTAAGTTGTAACAAAGGCATCTTGAAGTACCACAGTTTCTGTTTTCTTTAGGCTAAATTTGTTGTTATGTGCTTTCACATTGACTCTGATTTACAGCCAGTCTTTCATAGGATTCTGTTGGCAAGATTTTTTTCCAGAGGAGATTTGCCATTTTCCTCTTAGGCTGAGAGAGTGTAACTTGTCCAAGGTGGATGTCCAGGACTAAGTGGAGATTCCAACTCTGGTCTCTCAGTGTCCTGGTCCAACACTCAATCTGCTGTTTTACTTATTTATTTAAATAATAAATTTATATCATATTGACTCTTAATGTGATCTAAAATGGACAGGAATAGGGCATTTTGAGTCAGATAATTATACAGAAACTACATTCTTGCAGCAGAAACAAGAACAGGTGCAGACTGCAACACAGACCATGAACTATTAATATCCAGATTAAGAATAAAGCTGAAGAATAGCAAATCAATAACCATACCAAAATATGATGTGAAAAATCTTCCAACAGAATTCAAAGAAAGTGTGAAAAAATAGATTTGCACTATTAAGATGATAACTGTCCAAAAAGAAGGAGAAGAAACAATGGATGACAGATGGAACACTTCAAGCAATTAAAGATAAAAAGCAAAAACAAAGAGAGGGGGAATTAAACCATGACATCTATTCCACAGGATTCAGGAATTCACAGAGAAATTTAAACCAAAGGTGGGGATACTCTGTGAACAGAAGGGGGACATAATACATGACCAGGATGAAATAAAATAAAAAAACAATGGAGACAATATACAGAAGAGCTGTTTATAAATGTGAAAGGATAACTCCCACGTATGAAGAAAAAACATATAAAGATGACCCCCAAATCCTGGAAGGTGAAGTGAAAGCCGCATTCAAAGCAATGTGAAGAATAAATCACCAGGAACAAATGACATACCAATAGAACTGCTACAGTACACAGAATCAAGTTCAGTTCTAACTAAAATCTGCTAACAAATGTGGAAAACAAAGCAATGTCCCACAGACTGGAAAACATCAATATACATCCCTGTACACAAAAAGGAGAGACAAAAGATTGCAGTAATTATGGGACCATTCTACTAAGTTCCCACGCAAGCAAAGTCATGCTCAAATTTCTGCAGCAAAGGCTCTTACCATATTTATAATGTGAAATACCAAAGATGTGAGCTGGTTTCAGGTAAGGAAGAGGCACTAGAGATCACATTGCAAACATATGATGGATAATGGAGCACACCAGGGGATTCCAAAAGAAAATCTGCATTTGTTTCATTGACTGCAATAAAGCCTTTAATTGCATAGACCATGAAAAACTATGGAATGCTTTCAAAGATATGTGAGAACAACTAGATTGTCCTGATGCATAGCCTGTATACTCCTGTCAGAACTGAGAAACAGAATGGTTCACAATTAGCAAAGGGGTCAGGCAAGGTTACATGCTATCACCCTATTTATTCAGTCTGTGTTTAGAAAACATCATATGCAGAACAGGAGGTAGGAGGAGTGAAGATTGGAGGTAGTAATATTAACAACCAAAGATATGTAAATGACATAATACTATTAGCAGAAACCAACAAAGACCTAGAGCAATTACAGAAGAAGGTCAAGGAGGAAATTGACAAGGTAGGCTTAACGCTGAACACTAAGAAAACCGAAATAATGCCCACAGAAGATCTATAAGAATTCATCCTAGATAAGGAAAACATTGAAATAGTCAGAGCTCCCATACCTTGAGTCAAACATTAATCAAACAGAGACTAAAGTCAAGAAATTAGACGAAGGATAGGATTGGGGAGCACAACTATGAAAGAAATGGACAAGATCCTAAAGAGCAAAGATATAACTTTGAACATTAAAGTGAGGATTGTCCAAGCCATAATATTCCCTTTCACCATATATAGATGTGAAAGCTGGAAAGTAAAGATAGCCAACAGAAAGAAGATAAACGCATTAGAGTGATGCAGGCATTGCTTGAAGTGTTTCATTTGTCACCCATTGTTTCTTCTCCTTTTTTTTTTGTCACAGTTATCATCTTAATAGTGCAAATGTATTTTTTTCACACTTTCTTTGAATTCTGTTGTAAAAATGCTGAGGATACTATCAATGGCCAAGATGACAAACAAAAAGGTCTTGAACAAATCAAACCTGAACTCTTCCTGGAAGCCAGAAAGACTAAATTGAGACTAAATTCTCTGAAGATCCCAGCCACAGATGCTGGTGAAATGTAACGAATAAATTCTTCTAGAACATGGCCACATAGCCTGAAAAACCCACAAAAAACAATGGATGCCGGCCATGAAAGCCTTCGACTTCACATTAAATTGAGGCTGTTGTATTTTGACCACATCAGGTAGAAGGCAGCAGAAAGGGAGGGATACCACATGCCAGATGGATGGACTCAGTCATAGAGGTTACGGGCCTGAGCCTGCAGGACCTCATCAGAGCAGTGGGGGACTGGGGGTCTTGGAGAAGTCTCATCCACAGGTTGCTGTGAGTCAAGGTCAAGTTGAGGGCAGTTAACAACAAAGTTATACTAAGTTATTTCCTTAAGTAAAAGGTAAAATAGGTACTGTTCAGGAAAACTCAAGCCAGTGTTCAGACTTGAATATTTGAATTAATCTTGCATTCCTGATCTCTGCTGCATTGCATGTTGTTTAAAGAGCAAGGTACTAACTGTAGAACAAATCCCCTGCTGCAAGGAATTTATAATAGCTTGAATTTGTTAACAACGCTTGATGTAATCAAAAGGCTGCCTAAATGGAACTTGGATCTAAGGCCGGCTGCCTCTATTTTTAGATACACTAAAAGGGGACCCAGTAAAATGAGAGAAAACCTAAGCAGCTTTTGAACATCAAACCTAGTATGTAGATTTTCAGGGTAAAATACTGGGGCATTCCTTATAACAGTAGAACTAAAGCTGAATTTAATGGCAACCTGAACTCTGAATTGGCTTAATTTAACTGTTTAAAAGCACTGTTATGGTATAGAACAGTGATGGCGAACCTATGGCACGCGTGCCAGGGGTGGCACTCAGAGCTTGTTACTAGAAAGCCAGAGGGACATGCCACTTTGCAGTAAATAAGTGGGGTCTGGGTTGCAATTTGGGCACTTGGCCTCTAAAAGGTTCACCATCACTGGTATAGAATAATCCCATTCACTGTTATATTGTTTGCAAACTGAGAGTAAGTGGGATAGTGGTTAGTGAGGCAAGACAGATTTACTTTGTAGAAAACTAGAGTTGAACTTTGGATGACCAAAAATACATATATTTTAGCTTAAAATTCTTACTGTCATTAACTAAGGCTTTGGACAGACAGTACATCCTTTCAGAATGGGGACAAAGGACCAGGAATCCACCCAACTTAGGTGCCAAGGGAAAGGGGATGTAATCATCTAAAGACGAACAAGAGACTCCCTCGAAGGGTCAGATTTAGCCCTAGAATGTCAGGTGTACAACTATACTGTATATTCTTTTTGTTTTAAATTTAATTTTTAAGATACTTTAAATCTTTCTTAAGAAAAGTCATGTCTTCAACCAAAATAAATCTTTTTGTGGTTCTGCTTTACATCGTAGTGTATTTTCCAGTGAAGAAGTGTATTCTTTGAAACAACAGTAGCTTACATCAGTGGTAAACAAGTCAATAAAGCCTGAGCTAGGAAAGAATGGGGTTCTGCTTTAGCTAATTCTACTGTCACAGTGTGTGCCTGTCTATAACAGTTTAGGTGAACAGCAGAATCCCTTACCAAGCAGGTGTGAAATAGAGGGGAAAGTGGGAGGCAAGCAAGTCTGCCTCATCAGCTGCACCCAGCCTCTTGTAAAAGCATAGATCTATGCTTTTGAAGGGAGAATCTGCCCAGACACTTTGGATGAACAGCTGTTGCTAAGAATAACCAGTGCTGGAGCTGGAAAGTGTATGTACAAGAATGGAGGCATGTGATTGATGTGTTCTATTGGCTGTGGGGCATTTCATCCGTAATCTTTTGTATCCTTGGGCTTGGTTCTAAAGGTGTTATGATGAATAAGCATTAAAAACATTTCATTTACTATTTTTGTTTGATGTTACACCGTGTAATTTAATAAATAAAGTATTAAATTTTGCAGGGGGGAAAGTCCTTGTTTCATTTGAATAAGTCAGGTAGAAGTCTGAAAACTGTAAATCAATGCAGCAACTGTCTTCTTGTTTGCCCATTTCCCCCTTTGATACTTTTTGCTGGTATTTAAATCCTAGGAGACTTATTAATACTACCTATTTGGTAAGCTTTTGTTAGGAACTTTACACTTGCTTGTCCCATAAGTCCACTCATGAGTGGACTTGTATTCCTGTTGAGACACTGGGAAATCTCCCTGAGTTGTCCACTCCTGACATTCCCATGTTGGCAGAAAAGGTCTAAAGAGAACCTGTGTGTAGCTTAATTCATTGCTGTGCATTCAGATAGCATTTTTATCAATGTTCAGCCAAAAGTAGTTACAGTTTCTCTTCAGATTTCCCCTGTTACTTCCCCTGGACAAACCAAAGCCAGAATGTGTGTCTCCATATTCCTCCTATGCTAAGGATTCCCTAGCACATAGTCAGGACAGTTAAAACAACCTCAGACTTTATTATTTCTGCAGTGTATTTTGAACCTGTGTAAAAAGTATCCTTATTTACTGAGAAATCACCTTTCCGTTAATCATTTGGATGATTGTCTGAGATCGTTGTGGAAACCCACTGGTGACCCTAGGAAAATCATGTGAGTCACAGTATCCCATGTGAGTTATGGTGTCCCACTTTATATTCCAAGCAGCCTTCAGGATCAAGGGATAAGCGCAAATGAATACTGACAGAAGAATGAGTTATATGAAACACAACTGCAAGTGTAGATCTTTCTGATATTCATTTCCTGGCAATGTTATTGGCATTCCCCATATAGTGTCCATGTTACTTGATGGATTAGCTGTAAAGTTTCATACTCATTAACATTATGTTATGCAAATAGCAGCTTTGTCCTGCTTGTAGTTTGATGTCTTACATGTGCTTCCAATGGCATAGGGAGACAATGGTAAGCATGAGATTGGTAGCCAGCTGTGAATGAGACTCCTGCAGGGGTGGGGAGAGGAATACGATTATTCCACTGTTATTTCAAATATTGAGATTATTTAGTATCTTTTATCCATAGGATTACAGTGAATGTGTGTATGTCTGTCTCCACCACAGCGCCAAGATGGCAAAATTTAGAAAACCTGAAACTTGGCATGGGTGAAAGAGACACTAGGGTCATCTTGTTACCTTCAGCCCTCCATATTCATGGACTCCTCATCCATGGAGTCAACCATTCACGGCTTGAAAATATTAAAAACCTACAGCACCTGATATTTGTTGGCAGTCTCCCATCTAAGTTCTAACCAGGGCTGATCCTGCTTTGCTTCCAAGATTAGGTGGAATCAGATGCCTTTAGGGTGTTTAGACCCTGCCACAACTTGAGCACTATTTGAGCAAAACAATACAGCAGATCTTAAATACTTTACAAGTGGGAGCTTTATTCACCTTTTTCTTAATGGATCGTGACTTCAGTTTCATTCCTGTTGGCACAATATATTTTGTGCAACTCTTTAGCAACAGGATAAATTTCTAGATCTGTGTTTATAAATCATACAAAATTTAAGTCTGCTAAGAAAGCACAGGCACAGGAAAAGTTTTTCATCTCCACTAGCAGACCTGTGAAGAGACAACCCACTAGTTCTCAGGTGTATGCGAGTAAATAGAGTTATTGGGGGGGTGATTGGGGTGCTCACACACTACATTCAGGTACATTCAGTGCTTGAAAGAGGCTTCTGTGTATAAGCTGGGGCAGCGGTTGTGTGATTTCCAACATATTAAAGTGTACTGCACCAGAGTCCCATAAACTACAAGATCATAGAAATATGGAGGCCCATGTCAGTGCAGAAAACTTACTAGTTGTGCTATATCTGAGCTGACCCCTTTTGCTCCATTTACAGATCTGAGCTGATGTAATGTAGGTCACTGTTCGATTTGGAAACTGGAGGCAATTTGGCAGGCATGTGCACAGCTCTGGAGAATACACTGAAAGAGTAGTTGTGTCAAGTCTGTTGTAGCACAAACAAATCTTGTGGCATCTTAAAGATTAACGGAACTATTTTGACACAGACTTTTGTGGACTAAAGTCAAGATGGATGGTTGCATTCAGTTGGATGCAGAAAGATTCAGCTGAAACAGAAAGATCAGAGAGGAGTGGGATTTAGAAAGTGTAGAAAATGAGAATTAAAGTTTAACATTACATTCACCATTTGCAATGGACTCTGGTATCCTGGCATTGATAAGTTAATTCCTTGTATGATTAAAATCTTTTTATCCTAGTTGAAACCACAGGTGATAGAAATGGATGTTCTCGTTGAATTGTACAGTAATTCAGTGGTTTCATGTGTATCTGTCTTGGACAAACTGATGTTCAAGAACAGTGGCCTTAGCACAAGAAGCAGAATCTCTTGGAAGATCCCCATACCACCTTTTCAATACTGTCAGCCCTCCACACTTGCAGCTTTGACTTTTGTGGATGTAATTATGTGCTGGAGGACCTAGAGAACACTTCTTCAGGTATCTGTAGGTCCTGCAACACAGGTTTGTGGTTATCATTTGGTAGATGTTGACCATAGAGTTGGGCTGGAGGACCTACAGATTCCTAGAGAGGTGTTCTCTCAACTAAATTGTGTTTTTTTTTATTTGCACTTTTTACACTTTCACAGGAGTCCTGTGCCCCAACCCCAGTGAATGTATGTCAAATCCATATCTATCCATTTTTTTGCATAGCCTGTATTCCAGCATGGTGTAGTGGTTTGAGTATGACTCTGTGGACCAGGGTTTGAATCTCAGCTCAGCCATGGGGTGACCTTAGGCAAGTCACATTCTCTCAGCCTCACAGGATGGCACTGCCAAACCCCCTTTGAAGAAACCTGCCAAGAAAACCCCATGAAAGGTTTAGGGTTACTGTAAGTCAGAAACAACTTGAAGGTACACAACAACAGTGCCCTTTTTAGAAGCTGGCAGTACTACGTTGAATGATGAGCTAGTAAATTAACTCTTGATGTTGTGTCTGATGTTACTAGTTCTTGTGACAGTGTTGTCCTAAGACAGAAAACAGCGTTTGTATCTGAGCTTATCACAAATGTCTGTCTGTATGTGTCTGTATATAATGTGTCCTATACTAAGGGTAGGTGGTGGTTTATGTGGCATTTGGACAGTCACTCTGCTCCAAGTTTTATTTTACACTTTAAAGGAGCTATCCAAAGTGCTGAACGATGCCTGCAAAATAGGCCCAGTGCCACGGTGAGCTACTTTCTGACCAAAAAAATAAACCCCCTGAACACTGCCTGCTTACATAGGAGCAACCATGTACTTCTGTGAAGAAAATTTATCCTTATTGGCTCCTGGTTCAATATACATGAATTAGAAAAGTCGTTTCCTGGATGCATTTCTAATTGCACTGTTTATATGCACAGTTCTATTCGTTATTCTTTGAATTTTTCTTTTTCTTTAAAAGACACACAAGATGGGAGAAAGATTTCACTTAGCCTTAATAATGGGAAGTCACAACATTCTAGATAACAGTTGTCAACTCAGAATAATTAGTAAAATATTGGTTATTTTAGACATTTCAAAAAGACTGAGTACTTAACTGTACGGAAACCATTCTCTACTAATAGCACCTTTTTAATTTAATTCTTTTTTCTTTTTTGTTATCCAAAGGCTGGTATTAAAGAATCACATACATATTCAGTACTGGAATTTTAGGCTTGCCAGAGATGTAAAAACATACCCCCATTAATTATTCAAATTCTTACCCTTATTTCAAGGCTAACTGCACTCTTTCCCTAAAGACAAAACCTGAAACTAAGTTCCATTGATCTTAATGATGCATAGAAGTATTTTTTTAAAAAAAGAAGGCTTTAGGACTGCAGTGTGTGTGACTCATTATTTTTCTTTATAAAATTAATTGGTTTGATTTCTGAAAGGTAATGTTAAAATTCAGTGAGAGCCAGCGTGTTGTAGTCATTTCAGTATTGGACTACGAGCTAGTCTACACCTAAGTGTACATTGGACCTCTGGTATCTGCTTGTCATGCCCAGCCTGGAGGATGGCTTGGAGGACTCAGAGGATGAGCTAGAGCCCCTGGGACCTGAACCTGTAATGGAGGAGCCAGAGCCCCTGGGGCTTGAACCTGTAATGGAGGAGCCAGAGGCTGGCCCTAGTTCTGCTGGAGCAGAGTCTGTGGCCCCTCCAGAGGTTCAGCAGTCAAGTTTGCCTGGTGCCAAGGCTGTGAACATGGAGGAGGATCTGGGCAGTGTGCCTACCTTCAAGGAGCGTCGAACAGAAAGAGAGGGCCTTCAAAGATCTCGGAGGCTTTATCAGAAGCGTGTTCATAATCAGACACAGCTGAAGGCCGGCTCCTTGCCTTCTTAAGCACCGGGAGCATGTTGGTTCCTTTGCCAGTGGAGATCCTGACTCTGTCTCTGGCTCCTTTGGCTTCTTGTCTTGACTACCCGGAAACCTTGACCTTGGACTGCTTTATCGACCTGCCTATCTGTTACCCTGAACCTCGGAACGTCTGACAATTCTCTTGGTAATCCCTTTTGGTAGAACTACTGTGAATCTGCAGGACTGTGTAGCTTACACTGACTTTGCTGTGCTGGGAGGGGGTTTGTTTGTTTGAGAACTAGCTGCCTTATCAGCCCTTTGGCTGCTTTCCCGGACACTGCTGGAGTTGAGTTCCATGATGCTCAAGTCCCATTAAATACAATGGCATAGTGAAATAATGCCCCCCCTATATATTATATTATTTTTGAATATATTGGACCCTTTGTATCCACTGGGGTTTGGTTCCAGACCCCTACCCCATGGATACCAAATTCCATGGATGTTCAAGTCTGATTGTATACAGTGGCAAAGTAAAATGGTGTCCCTTATATAAAATGGCAAAATCAAGGTTTGCTTTTTGTAATTTATATATTTTAAATATATTTTCAAGCCATGGATGACTGTAGATAAAGAATAAAGATAAAGAATCAACGGATATGGAGGGCTGACTGCTATGCAAATTGGTGTGCATTTTCACACATTCACTTTGATTGTTAATTATTTTTATTTTCCTGCACAAATTTGTGTCTATCCATTAATCTGTTCACCCTCCCTCTACCACAAAAGTGCAGCCATTTGAATGCAAGTGAAGAAGATGGATGGCCACATGTGCAATAAGGGACCTTACTGTGGATTTCAGAGGATACTTTGCAAAGCCTTTTCTCACTGAATTTAAGGCATTTGTCACCACCACCCCAAAAAAGCCAGAATTCCCAAGAATCATCTGTGGCCAGATCACATTATATTCAAATAGAATGAGGATAGTATTTTTGAGCTGGCCTGAACTAGAAACTGAGGTAAGGAAGCAAAACTTCCTTTTCATCCACAAGGCAATCAGCTGATAGTTTTACTAATAGTATGTACTGGTTTTCCATTAGATTAATTTATTCAAGTACTGTCCCAGACCAGTATCTCAGTTCAGAAAATAACAAGTATGAGTGCTGAACTCATTTATGAGTGAACGGATACTGGAAGAAGTGACCTTGGTCAGAACTGAAGTTTTTAACCTCTTGGCTCTTAAAAAGAAAGGCAGAGGCAAACCCCTTCTGAACAAATCTTGTCAAGAGTCACCTTAAGGTTACCACAAGTCAAAAGTGAAGGCACACAACAGCAACAACAGCTCTTTAAAAGGCCAGCTAATTACACATAATGGCTTTTTACCTCCTGAAAGTGAAATATTGACCAGTCAAATTAAAGTGTAAATTGGCTAGATCTTTCTGTCTCTAACACTCTGATTATATTTTCATAACAGTTGACAGCATGCCTCTCTCTCAAATGCAGAGGACAGGGGGAGAGCTATGCTGTTAGCTGTTAGGAACATGTAATTAAATTCTACATTTAGATGAGCTTTCAGGTATATGAGTGATATTCCACAGACTAAGAAATGCTGACTTTTATCTTAGAACCTGGATATAATGTGGGTGGAGATGTTTTTGTAAAAAAATAAAATAAAATTAGCAAAGCAGCCCTATACATTCCTCTTCAGAAGTAAGTCCTGTTGAGTTCAGTGGGCTTTCATCTCAGATAGGTAACTGAAGAATTGAAGCTTAAACAACAATGTATAATTTAAAATTCTGTCCTAAAACAGAATTATCATACTAGGGCAACCATATGTGCTCTAAAAATTTAGGATCAAAAAAGTAAAATAGGTAGCTGCATGCATAGCTTTAAAAATTACTTTTTTGGATTACCCAAGATTCTGGGATTGGAAGTTGGAGTCCAATTTTCCCCCCTAGGTCTCAGTATGTATTTGTGTTTGCACACACGCTTTGATTTGCTGAGCTGGAGAACAGACATCTTACTCATGTCTTCCCTACAAGATGATGTCATGATGCAATTAAAATGATAGGCTGCCACTTGACATAAAGATATTTTGAGCTTCATGGAATGGTTGTGTGCGTTCAAGTCATTTCTGGCTTATGGCAACCCTAAGGAGAAGTTTAGGGTTGGCAGTTTCTTCAGAGGGGCTTTGCCATTGCCTTCCCCTGAGGCTGTGAGAGTGTACCTTGCCAAAGTCACCCAGTGGGTTTACATGGCGTAGGTGGGTATATCTGACATTAATTTGAATATTTCACTAGAAAAATAATATGTATCAGTTGACCGGCAGCCTGACTGAATAATTCCTTAGTATAATATAAACTGATCCCCTCCCCTGCACTTGGCTTAAATACACTGTGGCTTGCCCAGCACCTTCAAATTGGATTGTGATGTTTGACTTTAAAAACAAACAAAAAACAAACATATTAACTAGTGATATTTAAAACCTATTCCTCCCTTTTTCTGTATGTAGCTTTGTATTTGTTTTGTGCTTTTGTAAATATTTCACAGTATCAATTATTTATATGTGGTATAATGACATCATTCTGGAAGAAATGAAACTTTAAAGAATGAAACACTAGAAAAATTTGATACAGTAGAACTACCTTTATTTAAAAAGAAATATCTGAGGCCTGTGTTCACCTTCCTATCTTCTTCCTTCCTTCACCATCATAGAATGCAAGACACTCTTGTGAAGCGTAGCATGGCAATTTGCCTTAAGGCGATTATTGGATTAGGGCAAGGGCTCGATATGTCAACGCTGACAGTAACATTTGTTGCAAGGTATTTACTATTTTCTTCACTTATATACCTTGGTTATATTAATTTCTTATGTTACTGGAGCATTAAAAACTTGGATGGTTTAACAAAGATGCAGCGACAGTAAGGATACCAACTCTTCCCTTGTTGCTGAGGAAGCAGCTTTTAGTAACAACGGCATTTCCAGATTTACCACAGTGTGCTTTTGTCATCTTAATCCTTCCTTCTTGTCAAGACTGATTTGTTCTTTGAGGAAGGGCTGGCATCTTCTTGGTTTTCTTATTGCGTATTTTCCTGCCTTTTACTAACTTGTTCTGGAAAAAACAAAAACAAATTGGAAAAATGTTGGCAAACCAATCAGGAATATGTTTGTTAGCTGGAGTTTGTGCCACGCTGGTTGCCCTGGCTTTAGCCTATTATCTGTACTGGTAAGTAGTATCTTACACAACAATGTTTTATGCTGTTGTTTCCCTCTTTGTGGGTTTGGGACTCACATGTCTTCCTGAATGTTTTGCTTGCCATTGCTTGTTGTTTACAGAAGTGAAAACTTTAGATGCATTTCCTTCCATATTCACTTTGGCACTTGTTTTTGAAGAGTTTGGTAGTTCAGAGAAACCTTTTATGACTGAATGGGATTGGAAGTATGGGAAATTACTAAAAAAGAAATGTAAAAGAGAACCGGGAGTCTAGCTTCATGTTACTACTGGCAAATTATTATCCACATTTCTGTCATGTACTACTTGATTTTACTGGGCACACTTCATTTGTTTATTCTGCTGAGTATATAATGCTGTAATGGCTGTTCTAGAACATGTAGAAAATTTTATAGAGATTCGGGACATCAGATTGTGCTAGACTTGTATGTTGGGCTTCTCCCCTTTTCTTTAAAGCTTTTGATAAAGTACCACAAGAAAATGTTCCACCAAAGATATTCTGATGGGATATTTGATGTAATGCTAGAAACTGCTAGCACAGTACAGTGGGTCCTTGGTGTTTGTTGGGGTACCAACATCCATGGTTGCTCAAATACCATTTAATATAATTGAAATGGTGTCCCTTATATTAAATAAAAACATTAAGGTTTACTTTTTGGAATTAATATTTTTTTGAATATTTTGAAGCTGTGGATTGTAAAATCCATGGATTAAGAATCAGTGGGTATGGAGGGCCGACTATACAATCTAGTAGGTCAGGGAAGAATTTAATTCTGAAGTTGATATAACTTCCTCCATCCCAAAATTGTTTATATGACAGGAGTGGGTTCTGAGTCACAATATATCATAATATTCCTTTGCACCCACAATTTTCGTCTCCAACAGAAACCCATTTCACAGAAAGTAAACATTCCCTCCCTTTCTTCCCCACACCTTGCTTCCACCACCCCCATCCAAATCACAGCCTCCATGCACACCTTTTCTGATCTTGGGACTGTACATCCAACTTCAATCATTCATCTGAAAAATCAGTTGATAACCATCCACAAAAGTACATGCTATAATAAATATTTTGGTCTCAAAGATGCTAATTTATTTCTTCATTTCTCCTCCTGCCCCTTTCTATTTTACACTGAAACAGACTAACATGTCTGTCTCTTTGAAAACTTTGCTCATCCTGAATCATCTCCACATGAACATGTCCCTTTTTTACTTCAGATCACTAATCATCTATCCACTCCAGACCCTTTTTGATGCACATTCACTTCATCACAAGCATACATACAGTATATTCTCTCTCTCTCTCTCTCTCTCTATCTCCCCCCCCCCCCCCTTGCATGTAAGCATGCATGAAGACACACCTTCCTCTTTCTACTTCTAATCTTGGACCTGGAACTTCCCAGTTCCTGCTAGTTTTTCCAAGTTCATGGTGCTAGGCATTTTTTTTTTCTTTAAGGCTTTAAGCAGGTGACAAGAGCACATTGCAAAAAGGAGACCTCCTTCTGTCTTAATCACTTATGTTAGCGCAAGAGGAAATTTTCTGGGGAAGTAAAGATGGACTGGAAGCTTCCAACTCACTTTGCAGCATGTCTGACCACCAGAGTTTTGTTTAAATCAATAAGAAAGTAGGTGGGCAGAGAGAGTCTTGAGAGACACTCAGGATGGGGTCTTAGGGTGCCATGGTACCTGTGTTCACCCCATAGGGGGCCCTAGGCTTACGCTGTACCCATAAATGTTATCTTTGGGGAATGTAGTGTATTAGTTGTAATGAAAGCCCATTACAAATAGTAGAAAATATTATTTGCAATATACAAGAACTGTATACAAAAAAGTATATAGGAAACAGAAAGTGTATTTTGAAATGTACTGAACAGAGAACAGGATATTATATGCTTTTCATTAAAAAATAAAGAAAAAGAGGGCTTTTTAAGTGGCTGCCCTTGGGCACTGGAACTCCCTTCACAAGACTGACATCCTCCCTATTTTGTTTTCACAGACATGACTTCTCTGTTTAGACAGACATTTGCTGATGGAATATATAAGGCCTATCCCATGAAAGCAGTGTTCTGGATCTTGCTAATTGTTGTGCTGGACTGTGTGTGCATATTTAATAATACATGTTTTAATCTGGTTTTAATTTTTTAATTGTTTAATCTCATTTTAACTTTTGTTTCTTTTGGATTTTTAATTTTTTTTTATTAACTTGAACATATAAAAATATACATACATTGGAATACATATACATACAAAACAGTGAACAAAGAGTCTCTCTCTCTCTCTGGCTTTATTTCGCGAATGAAGATTCAGGAAGGACTCATCCCGTGCTTTCTACAAGCGGGTTGATGACTAAAAAGACCAATCTGAGATAAACAAGTCCGGTTGCAGAAGGCACAGCAGAAAGTCTCCTTGGGTGATGTTTCCAGGTTGTGGTTCTTTCTATGTTGTCGTTTCTCTTCGAGACTTGTTCACCGTGAGCTTTCGAAAAAGGCTGCAGCATCGTGGATAGTGCGTCTCCATGCATCCCGATGCAAAGCCAGGGTTGACCATTGTTGGTGATCAATTTGGCCGAGCCTGAGATGTTGTTTCAGGGAGTCCTTGTATTTCTTCTTTGGGGCGCCCCTCTTACGCTGACCCGTGGCAAGTTCACCATAGAATACTATTTTTGGGAGGCGATGGTCCTTCATCCTAGAAATGTGTCCTGCCCAGCGCAGCTGCGTTCTCAATAGCATTGCCTCAGTGCTGGTGATCCCTGCTTGCTCAAGGACAGCAACATTTGTCACATAGTCAGTCCAGTGTATATTTAGAATTGTGTGTAAACAACGCTGATGAAAGCGTTCGAGGAGTCGTAGGTGTTGGCAAAGAGTAACAAAGACACAAACCAACAAGAAAACAAATATATAAAAATAGATGTATACATATTTCATTTATAAATAGCTTATTTTTAACTATATGTTTTTTAATTGGTTGTAAGCCAGTTTGAGTCCCAAATTGGAAAAAAGATCAGAGAGAAATAATAATAATAATAATAATAATAATAATAATAATACCAACAGCAACAACAACAATTTGTTATTAAACTATGAATTTTAAATTAGTGTATTTTTAATTTTATGTTGGATGATTTTCATAGAATCATAGAATCGTAGAGTTGGAAGAGACCACAAGGGCCATCCAGTCCAACCCCCTGCCATGCAGGAAATCTCAGTCAAAGCATACCCGACAGATGGCCATCCAGCCTCTGCTTAAAGACCTCCAAGGAAGGAGACTCCACTACACTCTGAGGGAGTGTGTTCCACTGTCAAACAGCCCTTACTGTCAGGAAGTTCCTCCTAATGTTGGGGTGGAATCTTTTCCTGGAGTTTGCATCCATTGTTCCGGGTCCTGTTCTCTGGAGCAGCAGAAAACAAGCTTGCTCCCTCCTCAACGTGACATCTCTTCAAATATTTAAACAGGGCTATCATATCACCTCTTAACCTTCTTTTCTCCAGGCTAAACATTCCCAGCTCCCTAAGTCGTTCCTCATAGGACATGGTTTCCAGACCCTTCACCATTTTAGTCACCCTCCTTTGGACACGCTCCAATTTCTCAATGTCCTTTTTGAATTGTGGTGCCCAGAACTGGACACAATATTCCAGGTGCGGCCTGACCAAAGCAGAATACAGTGGCACTATTACTTCTCTTGATCTAGACACTATACTTTTATTGATGCAGCCTAAAATTACATTGGCCTTTTTAGCTGCTGCATCACACAGTTCACTCATGTTCAATTTGTGGTCTACTTGGACTCCTAGAGCCCTTTCACACGTAGTCTCATTCAGCCAGGTGTCCCCAATCTTATATTTGTGCATTTTATTTTTCCACCCTAAGTGCAATACCTTACATTTCTCCGTGTTGAATTTCATTTTGTTAGCTTTGGCCCAGCTTTCTAGTCTATTCAGGTCATCTTGAATTTTGATCCTGTCCTCTGGGGTATTAGCTACTCCTCCTAATTTGGTGTCATCTGCAAATTTGATAAGTATGTCCTCAATTCTGTCATTCAGGTCATTGATAAAGATGTTGAATAGCACTGGGCCCAGGACAGAGCTCTGTGGGACCCCACTGGTCACTTCTCTCCAGGATGAAAGGGAGCCATTGTTGAGCACCCTTTGGCTTCGGCCAATCAACCAATTACAAATCCGTGTAACAGTTACCTTACCTAGCTCACATTCTACAAGCTTGTTTTCAAGAATGTCATGGGGAACTTTGTTAAAGGCCTTACTGAAATCAAGATATACTATATCCACAGCATTCCCTTCATCTACCAAGCTGGTAATTTTATCAAAGAAAGAGATTAGATTTGTCTTGCATGACTTGTTTCTCTGAAACCCATGTTGACTTTTTGTGATTATGGAATTGCAATCTAGATGTTTACAGACTCTCTGTTTACTGATCTGCTCTAGAATATTTCCTGGTATTGATGTCACACTAACTGGATGATAATTGTTTGGATCCTCTTTTTTCCCCTTTTTGAAGATGGGGACAACGTTTGCCCTCCTCCAGTCTGCTGGGATTTCTCCTGTTCTCCAGGAGTTTTCAAAGATTATTGCCAATGGCTCCGATATTACATTTGCCAGTTCTTTTAATACCCTTGGATGGAGTTCATCTGGTCCTGGAGACTTAAATTCATTTAGATTAACAAGGTATTCCTCTACTATCTCTTTACTTATTCTGTGCTGAAGTTCCCTCATTCTGTCCTCTGCTCCATTATCTTCAGGCTGAGCACCCTTTTCCTTTTCAGAGAAGACTGAGGCAAAGAAGGTATTGAGTAATTCTGCCTTTTCTCTGTCCTCTGTTAGCATTTTGCCATCTTCTCCATGCAGTGGCCCTACCATTTCCTTCTTCTTCCTTTTGCTGCGGACTTATCCAAAAAAGCCCTTTTTATTGTTCTTAACCTCTCTAGCAAGTCTGAGTTCATTCTGTGCTTTAGCTTTTCTGACTTTACCCCTACACATTCCTGCTATTTCTTTGAATTCCTTTTTTGTGATTTCCCCCTTTTTCCATTTCTTATACATGTTCCGTTTCAAACTTAGCTCGGTTGAAAGTTCCTTAGTCATCCATCCTGGTTTCTTGAGACACCTCCCATTTTTCTTTCTCACTGGAACTGTTTGAAATTGTGCCTTCAGTATCTCCCTTTTGAGAAACTCCCATCCATCCTGAACTCCCTTCTCTTTTAGTATTTCTGACCACGGGATCACCCTCAATACTTCTCTAAGTTTACTGAAATCTGCTCTCCTAAAGTCTAGAATGCGTGTCTGACTATGTCTGGCTTCTCCTTTCCATTGTATAACAAACTCCAGGAGAACATGGTCAATTTCACCTAATGATCCCACCACTTGCACCCCATTAACCAAGTCATCCTTGTTGGTTAAGATCAGATCTAAAATAGCTGATCCCCTTGTTGCCTCTTCCACCTTTTGCACAATGAAATTGTCTTCGAGGCAAGTGAGGAATTTGCTAGACCTTGAGGATTTGGCTGAGTTGAATTCCAGCAAATATCAGGATAGTTGAAGTCACCCATCACTACTACATTTCTCCTTTCTGAGTGTGTAGTCATCTGTTCTGAAAAGGCGTCATCCAATTCTTCCATCTGATTTGGGGGTCTGTAGTATTTTAATATGTCCTAGGTTTATGTGTTTTAGCGTAATGTGTTAAAATGGTTTTATATTATGTATTAATATATGCTGTACCCCTCCCCCCTTGAGACTTGGGGAGAGGTGGGTAAGAAATAATTTGTTGTTGCTGCTGCTAAACAAAACTATCTCATTCATAATGGTAAAGCTGTATTCTTAACCCAAACTTGTTAAAGATTCTATTTGGGGATGGTTTTCTTTAGTTCAGTTTGTCTTTCACAGCAATCTTGAATTTTCAGTGTTCAGATATGAGGGAAATACATAATGCTGTCACTACTATTCATTATACAACTCAGGATCTAAAAAAGAAGTAATGATATGTTAACAAACAAGTATTTTTGTAGCTGTCGACTCTTCATAGCACCTAAGTCATGTTGGTGGGTGAAGGGATCCTTGGGCATGTTTACTCCAAAGTAAGTCTCACTTGGTTCAAAACAAATTATTCTCAGTTAAAGGTATGTAGGACCTTCAGCTTTTCAGAGTTGATTCCACTGAACTTTAAAGTGGCCTAGTTCGGAATATAAATCTGGTATACTTATAAAAGCACATCCCTGCCACCCAGTACCTATAGATCTTTGCCAGCTTAGACTGTTATGATACTGGTAAATTTGAACATGTGATGGGAAGAATTTATAATACAGTCCTCATATTGTGCCACACTGTATCTATGGTGTCTTTAAAAAATAAACATGCAAACATGATATTGTATAAAGCAAAGCATGGCATTAGTATATAAATTGAATGGGGGGGGGGGAGAACGTATGCACACTCAGTTTAATTCTACATGTATGTATTTCTGCATTAACATTTTGAAAGTACAGTGGTCCACCATATTTACTGGGATTGGGAGTGAAGGAACCCATCAATGTGGCAAAACCGCAAATAAAAAAAACACTTTTCTTTTTAGCTGGGAGAACACCTTTCTAGGAATCTGCAGGTCCTCCAGTGCAACTCTGTGGTCACCATCTGCCAAAAGTTGATCATAGAATCATTCTGGAGGACCTACAAATGCCTAGAAAAGTGTTTTCTCTAGGAGCTTCTAGGTTTTCCAACACAACTCTATGGTCGACTTCTGGCAGAGTTGCTCTGAAGGACCTAGAGATTTCTAGAGAGAACATACTAACCAAAACTGCAAATAATCAAATCTGCAAAAGTCAAAGCTGCAAATATGGAAGGTGTGTGTGTGCACGCGCACACGTGCGCACATGCAAATACACGCCTCATTTGTCTCTGGTATCCAAATTTCAGGCAGTTCAAGCTCAAATGAAAGAAAAATGTCAGTCTAGAAGGGTAAGAATTCTTCAGTATTGAGATACTTGCCTACAAAAGATGTTTATACCTAATTCTAGTGCACATGTTCAACTTTAAATTAACTCCACACTTCTCCAGAATTGTTTAAAACATTGAAACGTTTTGTTCTTGTATAGCTATTCCAGCATTTTTAATTTACCTATACTGTAGTATGACTAGAGAGGGAAAGAATAAGCAGTCTTTTGAAATGAGTTCCTAGTAGTTGGCACCAGTGGCCAATTCACTTTGACGAGAGCAGGCAAAGTAGTTCACATGACAACTCCTTTCGTAACCCAGTTTCTGCAGGATCTCTTCAGAGCATTTGTTCATTTTCAAAACTTGTCCATGGTTTTCTATTTCTATTCCTCTTGTCAATCAGGACAAACTGATAAAATGTTATCAGTTTATAAGCTTTCCATATCAGTTTATTAGCTTCCCATATTGCTGATTATACTATTTTTAGAAGTTATAGCAAGTATGTGCGATGTATAATATTTTGCCATTACTATTTCATGCATGCTTGTATTTCCAGTTTGTAGTCATGAGATATTTTAGGAAATCTTAAAGAAGAGCAAAGTTTAATTGGATTGAACTCTTATCCTCCATGTTGCTTGCTGACCTATATATACTGGCAAGGTTTTGTTTAGTCCTGTGCGCTAGTTTGTGGTTGCTCATATGTATGCAAGTGAGCAGTCACCTGCCATAATTTGGCCCCTTACAAAACACTCTCTTCAAATTGTGCCTGACTTTTCATTTTTTTAAAAAAAAAAATCATATTTATGGCAGCCTGTCTGTCAAACTTGTAAGTGTTTACGTCAGTTTATAGCCTCTTGGTTTATATATTATTTGGACAAAGGGTTATGACTCAAGTACAGCTTTACTGGACTCAGAGGGCTTGACCTGATTTGACCTTTTTGACTTCCAATACTGTACTATGTGAAGACTCTTAAAAAGGAGCTGCTGCTTTTTAAGAACTTGTTCTTGCCACCAGTTGCCTTCCTATCCAGACTACTGGTGAGCCAGCTAACAGTTATAATAAACACAATGCCTGTTTGACTGCAACTCCTGCTTATTCTTTCCCAAAGGCTTGAAGTAACTGGGGAAAAAAATGAAATATAAACTTTGAAAAAAGCATAGAAATACAACTGCGAAGTTAAAATATATTTCAAATAAATGTATTTAAAATAAGAAATGAAACACCTTGTTATTTAAACAGTCATTCAGCCTTTAAATGCTTGTGGCAGAAGGTTTTTTTAATGAGATGTGCTATACCTTTGTCTTATATGTGATACTATTTTAAACTGCTTTAAAACAATTGTCTATGCAATGTTTTTTAAACTTTAACCCTACATTATTTTAGTTATATTTTAGTTGTAATTTTACACATGGGAGAAAGGTGGAATATAAACTAGATAGATAGATAGACAGATAGCTTACATTCTGTGCATAGTCTGGAGCCTTTCAAGATTTCGATTTTCCACCATATAATTCCTTAGGCTTCCCTGGAAAGCTGTTCCTGAATGATAAACAAGCTACCAGAACAGTGTGCAAAGAGGCACAATATCTGGAAGGGAAAACTGGAAACATCTTTGTCCATGAACAAATAAGTCCTCAGCCACATGGCATACATAGCTGAAGGTTATTTTCCCACTTATTGTATAATTAGTCCAGAATGGCAGTAGGGTAATCAGTTATTTTCTTAATTAATTCTTTATTATTATTATTATTATTATTATTATTATTATTGTATTTCTTTTGTTGTTGTCATATGCCATTAAGTTGGCATTGACTTATGGCAGCCATATGGATGAGTGGTCTTAAAAACTCAAACTTTATTTGTTTCCAGATATTTCCCATCTTTCCTCCAGTGGGCTAAATGTAACATGCCTGGTTTTCCTTCTCCCCGCTTTTTTCTCATAACAGCCCTCTGATGTAGGCCAATACTCAGGCTCAGAGGCAGTGACTAAGTCAAGGTCTCCCAGCTAACTTCGTGGCTCAGCCAGGATTTGAACCTGGATTTTCCATGTCACACTCCAGTCACTGCCTCATTTTAACAATGTGGCTGTTGTTCGCTGTTTTTGAAAGTCGCAAGCCAGACAGAGGTTTCTTTTTGTCCAGTAAATGATGTGAGAGTTTCAGCTCCAGACATTTCTGAGTTTAAATTTCATATAGCCCCTGAAGAAGGCCACTGAGAATATACATAGGACACAATGCATTGGGCTTTTTTTCCTTTTAAACTAATAAAACATCAATCAGTTGCATATCTTGAGATATATGTCATCTACTCTGCTACTTTTATTGGGTGCTCCCCTTTTTTTGGCTTCCTTTGTTGGTGGAGATGTCCCAAGTAGTGAATTCCACCCTGAAAGTATTTCTGAAGAGTACAATGATACAGAGTCTGCATATGACCCTAATAATATTTTCCTATTTTGAAGTAGGTGGACTTTTAAATGATTATAAAAGAAAAAAGCATTGACCAAAATACAGTGATAGACATCTGTATTGAATGTCAACAGAACTGGGATTTTCTTCTCATTCTCCTCTCTGCTTCTGCGCTTCATGTCACCAAAATCCTGCTGTGGAGTTTCCCATTCTGCTATAGCAGATGTTTAGGGTGCACAGAGAATGGCAGAAAAGAGTGGAGATTGTGGCAGAAGCAGGGGAAATAAATCACTGGATCTTGACCACTCAGTTTGGAAGCTGAGAAATTTAATTAAGATTTTAAGGGTTTCTTGATATACGTCTTGTCCATCAGATCCACTTCCATAGGACCCTTGAATCATTAGATTCTAGTCAATTATTTTTCTGTTTTTAACCTCTCTCATGGTTAGAGTTTCCATCTTATGGATATTCACTTGGAAACAAAGCCCTATTAATCCCAGTGCAGTTTAATTAGTAGAGATTGATAGGATTGTGGTGCAAGAGAATGAAACATCTACATGTCTTTGGTGTGAAACCTGACATAAAAGGGCTGCTTATTGAATTGTTTGTATACAACATTGAAAAACCAAGTGTGAAGTTTAATAATAAAACAGCCATATTAATATCTGAATAGTTATTTGTGATCATGTGAGACATAGATTTCTGTATCTCTTTACAGCTGGGACAGATGGAGATCCTGAATAAATGAACAGCTTTCTCAGCCATTTGGAATACTGATAACCCCAAATTCTCTTGTGGGTTACCACAGACAGTATAACATAATACTGAAGGCTCTTTGTCTGGGAGCTTGAATGCTTTGTACTATGTTGACAATGCTTTGTCTTGGCTTAAATAGATTGTCTTTATATATACATAGTGGTTTGGTCAATGTAAAGTGGACCAAATTGGTTTATGACCTGGTGAGAGAACCTAAGATTCTTGACTACAGTGGGCCCGCGTTATATGCAGGCGCACTATATGCGGTTTCCAGCATATGCTGGAAGCCACGCCGGAAAGGCTTCTCCCGTGCCCCAGGAGAAACAATGGGGCACGCCGGGTGCACCCCATGGGAATGAGCCCTATTGTTTCTGATGGGGCTTGATTTTACACAGTATTTCCCTTATGCGGCGGGGTCTGGAACGGATCCCCCCCGTAAGGGAAGGGCCAACTGTATAATGAACTCTTTTATCTTACTGCTTTACTAAATGTGCCCCTTATATTTTTGAAATATTGTTGTTAGCAATGTATGTAATAATATAAGTTTCAGGGCACTACTAAATTGCATACTGGTTAGGAACATAGCTTAGAATAGAGGTGGAAAACATGTGGCTATATATTTCACCATGCAAAGCCTGGAAGCCCTAATCATCATTGTCAGTATTAAGAGGTAATGAGAGTTGTCATCCAAAATGAGTTGTAATCCAAAATGTCTGGAGTGGGCAAAGTATGGCTCATGAACCACAGATTCTTTATCCATGGATTCAGCCATCTATGGATTCAACCATCCATGGGTTGAAAATATTCCAAAAAGATATAAATTCCAAAAAGCAAACCATGAATGTGCTATTTTATATAATGGATACCATTTCAATACGCCATTGTATTTAATGGGACATGAGCATCCATGGATTTTTGTATCCATGAAGGGTCCTGGAACCAAACCAGAGCAGATACCAAGAGCCCACTGTATTATTTTTTGCAGAAGGTACAGAAGGCGTGTGTGCCTCCAAGGTCTCCTGGAGGGCGAATACAGCACCAAATCTCTCACTGCCTCCACCATTTTGGAGCCCTACTACTGGGGTGCCAGTCCAGAATTGTCCTGGGCCCTGATATTTCTGAGCCAAAACCAGGTAGGATGATTCCCTTCAGCGGCATGCATTAAGATCACGGTGACCAGACATCCTCCTTTTCCAGGACATTCCCTACATTGCTGCCTTTCAGGAGAAATTCCAAAATGTCCTCCATTTTGAGCATGACTAAGAAGCATTAATTTATATTAGTGTTTTTATTCTGTAATGTCCTACATTTTTTGATGCCTTGTCCTCCTTTGCGGTTATGGCATCTGGTCACCCTGACCCCAATACTTTTGCTACCTGGTTTAAAAAACAAAACAAAATAAAACACCCTATCTTACAATCCAAACATTAACACCCTATGGTAAATATTTATTGTTGGTATTTGCTGACTTGATTTGGGTTGTTTGTATGAGCTAGAGCCAGATTTTTCACATTCATTTCCATGAGACCTGACAGCAGCTGAGTCAAGAGCTCATCCTGGTGTATTTAATATCTGTTTTGTTGTCTATTCTTTGTTTGTGTGTGTGCAGTATAATTGCAATTGCTTTGAAGGTAGATGCTCTTTTCAGTATTGCGGCAGCCAAACATTCCAATTAATAGCTTTGACTTCATAATTATTCTGCTATGATGAATGTTTTGTGGCCTAGAAAAATGCCTTTTATATTTAAAAGACTACAGTAGTTTAATCAAGATAGTGTTACAGCACTGTAGTTCAATAATGTGCACTTTTCTAATACTTATCATTGCTGGTTTAAAAGCTTCTGTACTGCAGTGGTTTTGTGTGGAGCAGAGGAGTTTGTTCCTTGGAATATTGCAATTTGTAGGCAGGTTCAGTAATAATTAATTGCTTTTGTTCTTTCAGAAGCTTTTGTGGATCTAACTCATATTAGAACATAAAGTTTTGTTCAGTAACTACTTTTCTTGTAGATCTTTCCACTCCTTGTTTTTGCAGCGAAGGAGGAGAAAGAAGCACAATTGGCCAAACCCTTTTCAAAACATTTGCAATTAATTATATACAGTATCTTATTGTGAGCACTTTTTCTTGCTATTATCACTTTGTGTTGCTGCTCTCTTCAAGGGACTCTGTCTACTTTTGGTCATGCCAACAGTCTCTAACTTGGTGCCCTTTGGATACAGTGGACCAAAACAGCTACTGTCGTTGCCCATTGGCTGGGGATGATGTGAGTTGTAGTCCAAAATGTCTAGATAGTACAATATTGGGAAAATCTGGACATTATAGTGTGTTTTCAGGCTATCAGCCAAAAGCAGAATTGAATACTGAGTTGCTTTGTTCTTATAGTTTCAATTCATTTCCATTTCAGCTAATCGGCTTATTGGTTGAGCCCTACAATGTTTGGATGCATTATCATTAATAGATGAGAGAGTACTGAAGAGAAAGAGCAGTGTCTCATCTCTTACGTCTTGCCACTTTATATGGGGCACAACAACTCAGAAAAACATGCAACATGTGCTGCAAAAGCCTGTGCTCTATACTGGAAAAACTATCTTGAATTAGAAGAGACTAGTTTTTCAAAGAAGCATTCTAATTCTTTTAGGAAATTCTTTTTAATTTTTTTTAAAGTTGAGAGTCTAAATACAGTATAGGTATTATTAAAGAATTACACATTGTATGAATAACTGAGGAACAGTTTGGTAGCAGAACAGGGTAGTGTCATCTATGCTGAAAGTTTTAAACTCTTGCATTTAAATTCTAATCTTTTGTGATGAGGCCACAGAAATTATGTGCATATGTAGCAGAAGTAGAAAGCCAGTTAATAAAGAAGAATGGAGAACCAGGAACCAGAATAACTGTGGACCAAAACTAAGAATATTTGTCAGGGAACAATGCAAAATAAATAAATAAATAATAAAAAATAAAATCATCTGCAGCCAACAAGAAAGAAGTGCCTCATTGGAGGTCAAACAGTTAATGAAACGGAGAACTAGCATTCCCTAAGTGGTTTACAATGTGAAGCCAGTTGCTCCTAACAAGCTGGATACTCATTTTACCCACCTACAAAAGGACGGAAGGCTGAGTAGACCTTGGAGCTCTGCCTTGGATCGAACTTGCAACCTTGTGGTTGCAGTACTGGTATTTAACCACTGTGCCACAAAGGGCTCCCTAAGAACTTTTATAAGAACTCTTATAATAATCAATTCAAAGAAAGACAACAAGAAGACAAGCAGATTTAAAGACTTTTCCACAAGATCTGAGAAATCAGAAGGAAATTTAAATCAGGAGTGGGAATGTTACAGCCAACAAGGGAACACAATATATGACCAAGAAAAATAAATAAAAAAACAATGCAAGCAATACAATGAACTATATTAAAAATGTAAAAGGATGATAGATACATTCAAGAAAGGATGGTTTGTCAACAAACCCACCATTTTAGAAAATTCCTGGGAGAAATAAATCACCAGGAACAGATGGCATACCAGTAGAGCTGTTTCAAGCTAAATAGGCAGAACCCATTCAAAATCTTAACTAAAATTTGCCAACACATACAGTAAACAAAACAATGGCCCATAGATTGGAAAAACTCCCTCTATAGTGCACTCTAAGAAAGGGAGAAACAGGAATTGTGGTAACTATCAGTCCCTTTCATTATGCTTCCATGCAAGCGATGCTCAAAAATTTACAACAGTTTTACCGTATATGGAACAAGAAATGCCAGAAGTCTAAGCTGGGTCCAGAAGGAAAAGAGGGACAAGGATCATATTGGAAACATAAGTTGTATTAGGAAGCACCCCAAAGAATTCATTAAAAAATCAGCCTGTGCTTTATAGATTATAGCAAAGCCATCAATTGTGTAGATTATTAAAAACTTCAGATTACTCTGGTGTTCCACAACATTAGATTTTCTTATGGAGAAGGCCACAGTAAGGATACGGAGAAAGAATGCTTTATAGTTGGCAGGGGGCCTCAGACTTTGGCGCGTTACAGATCGCCCCTTAGGGGTGGCCTGTAGGCGCACCTTTCCCCGCCGGATCGGGGCCTCAGCGGCCAGAGCGCAGCTGCTGAAGCCCCGATCCCCGCTTTTCGGGCTGTGGGAGCGGCAAAAGGCCCCTTCCCCGCAGCCTGGAAGGGTGTCCTTGGGGCTTCAAGCGGCGCTTTCAAGCCCCAAGGCACCCGCGGCAGGGGAGAAGGAGAAAGGGCCGTTTGGCCCCTTTCTCCTTTGGTCCGCTGGGCGCAGCCGTCTAAAAGCTGCGCCCAGCGGACCAAACCAGGAAGGAGCTCCGAAACGGAACTCCTTCCGGGGTTGCGGAAAGGGCGCCCTAGGCGCCCTGCCGCAACCCCAATACGTCACAACCGCCTCGTTTGGAGGCGGCGTGGTAGTCACGTATTGATGTCGGCGGCCGTGTGGAACGGCCGCCACCATTTTGTGTGCGCAGAGCACGCGCTAGGGTTAGCCTCTTAACCCTAGTACGTGCTCCGTGCGTACTTTTTAGCCCGTCTGTAATGGGCCATTGTTTCCTTTTATCACTCTGTTTAATTTATACACTGAACATACCATATGGAAAGATGGATTAGACTCAGAAGAAGGAGGTATGACAATTGAAGGAAGGAGCATCAACAGTTTAGATATATACATGAAACTAGTAGCAGAAAATAGCATAGTCTAGCAATGACTATTAAGGAAGGACAAGAAAGAAAGTGCAAAAGCAGGGTTATAACTGAACATTTAAAAACAAAAATAATGACCAGAGATTATTTATATAACATCAAAGTGGATGAATACATTGAAATAGTTTTTAAATTTTCTATACCTTCACTCAAGTTATTAATCAAAATGGAGGCTGTAGTCAAGAAATCAGGGGAAGACAACAACTTGGAATGGCAGCTATGAAGGAATGCATAAGATCTCCAAGTAAGAAGAGGTCTCATTAAATGCCAAAGTCAGAATCATCCAGGCCATAGTGTTTCTGATTTATGTGTATGGTTGTGAAGAAAGCTAACAGGAAGAAAATTCGCTCACTTCAAATGTAGTGATGGGGAGAATTCTATGGATACTGTGGACTGCCAAAAAGAGAAATAGCTCTTTGTAGCCAAATAGAAACCTAAACTCTCTCTGCAAGCCAGAGTGGCTAAGCTGAAGCTATTGTACTTTGGACATACCATGAGAAGACATGATTCACTAGAAAAGTTGATAATGGTACATAAAGTTGAAAGCAGTAGGAAGGGAGGAAGACCACAACACAGGTGGATTGACTTGCTCAAAGAAGGCACAACCATGGGTTTGTAAGATCTTAACAGAGATGTTAGTAACATGGTGTCTTGGAGGTTTGTGATTGATAGGATTGTCATAAATGGATTCATGGGGATTGACAACAATGAAGAGGGTGCTTAGCAAAGCAAAAAGCGAGACTATTGGGAGAGAAGAAATCCAGTTCTGTAACATCAGCAATGAAGACCTACTGGTTTCTGTAAATCAACATGAGGTGATTCAGAGGTATAGTCAATATACAAAGGGGTACATAATAAAGTCCTCATGTATATCTGGGCTTAAGCTTCCACCTCCCCAGTTTCAATGACTCATCAAAATGTAATATACTCAACTATAAATTGACTTCATTTATAAGTCGACGACAGGTTTTGGGACCAAAATTATGAACTTTGATATGAGCCATGCATAAGTTGAGGGTAAAACTTAGGGACATGTAATGAAGGACCTAAAGGATGAAGCAACGGAAAACAATGGCAAACAGCTTACAAAATTCCAGCAGGCATAACTGTTTGTGCTCATACTTAAGGCCACGGGTAGATGACAGAGTGGTCAGGGGGTCAGTTTTTCCAGGGCAGATTACACTCTTGTCTTTCACCAGGGGATGGTTTCACTTTTTATAAGAATTAAAGTACTTTCATTGACCCATGGATAAGTCAACTCAGGTCTTTGGGGTCAATTTTTTTACTAAAATTTCTAGACTTACAAATTAGTATATAGTTTCCCATATGGGTAGGAGAAAGAATTCTGCTTTTGAACTATGTGTGTATGTATTGGTTGCCTATAAGTCGTTTCTGACTTATGATGACGCTAGGGTGAACCTATCACAGAATTTTCTTGTCAAGTTTCTTCAGAGGAGGTTTGACATCACCATCCTCTGAGGCTGAGAAACTGTGACTTGCCTAAGATCACCCAGTAGGTTTTCATGGTTGAGCAGGGATTCAAACCCTGCTCTCCAGTCATAGTCCAACACTAAAAGTTGTACCTTTTCTTAGCTTTGGTGTATCGTACCTAAATGATTTGATTTTTGGTGAACTGGATGCAAAACTCACACTGAAATAAACAGAAATTGTGTGAGAAAATGCTGTCGTTTATTTCATATGAAATTGGTTGAGGATAAAAGACTATATAAAAATTATATTTTTCTATCCTGTGTGATAATCACAGGTCCTATAACCATATGGGCTTGGGGGATGGGATATCAGTGTTTCTACACTATCCCTACTTCACAAATGCCTGTTTGTCTTTATGGCTAATTATTGCGGGACATGAGAGTGCTTTCAATTACATTATATTTGGGGCATATAAAGACTTCACATGGGAGAGAATAGGAAGGAGTAGAGGAACTTTGCACATTATTACATTAATGATAAATATTTTCAATGGAAAACTAATAGTAATAATAGTACAAGGTCTTACAAATGTAGACTTAAGTGTCTACCATTTCCTGTTGTGCAGCCTTTATTTAAGCAGCAGATACATGACTAGTGGTTTGAGTGTTGGACTACAACTCTGGAAACCAGGGTTCAATTTGCCGCTATGCCATGAAACCCACTTGCTGATCCTGGGCAAGTTGCATGCTTTCAGCTTCTGCGGGATGGAATGGCAAACCTCCTCTTAACAAACTTTGCCAAGAAAACCTCACAATAGGTTCGCCTTAGAATCACCATAAGTCGGAAATGACTTGAAGACACACACAACAACAACAACAACAACAACAACATAATAGTCCAAGGTCTTTCTAATCTAGAACTGATTTAAGTGTCTACTGTCTCCTGTTGTTCAGCCTTTATTTTCTCATCACATACATTAAATAGCTACATATATAAGGCCCGACTTAAAAGATATCGAAGTACATTTTGTACTTAGGTGGGTGTTTGGGAATTTGCATATATGAGTTAAAACATTTTGTAGATGGCAGTAATGTGATATTTTCAAAAGACATATGTACAATATATTATTAGTAGGTAAAGAGAAATCCTGGAACGGTTTAGACACACTCTAAGGTAGAAGCAATGCATCTCATTAGCAACACTGTTAAACATACTAGGAAGTGTGTAGTAAATACTCTTCAAAAATGGTGGGGAATGTCTTTCGTTTATTTCAGATATAAATCATGATTGTCAATTTCTTATTCCTTATATGATTTAAAGTGTCGTACCGTCACACTAATCCATTACATTTTTGTAATGAAATTAAAGTGTCAGTCCCAGGCTTACCTGTGCGGCTGTTGTTTTGATAATGATCTACGTGAAATTGTTTGCCCCAATAATTCTAAATGCTCATCTGTCGGTATGGCTCAGTAATTGCTCACAGTAGTCCTATGTTTAAATCTAGTTCTGGCCTGGGAAGAATTCAACTACACAAGCAAACAGCCCTTTGAATAGAACTTGAATTGTGCATCTGGCTAACTCCCACTATGTTGATGGGAAAATCTATGTGCTCTTTTTAGTTGATCCTTTGTAGGCAGAACCCTTTCTTAAGTCTCAAGTTCCTCAGACTGAAATTTAATATTGGCTTAGGACTGTATGAAGCTTACAATTTATAGAGCAGACTCATCTTTTATCACTGTAACTGGATTCCTAGGTAGTCATGAATGAAACTCATTATTACTTTTGTGTTTATTTAAATCACACATGCTTTAGCAGAATTAAGATTCATCATTCCATTGTTGCTTATTAATCTGGGGCTACCTACTACTTTTGTTTGGACTGCAGTTCCTGTAAGAAGCTTTGCTTCTTTCCCTCTTGTGTTGATCCATATTTCTAAAGCCCGTGTGATGATGTGTGTGTGGTCACATGGACAGGCAAGGCAAATGTTTCCTTTTTAAACCTGGATCTCACCATCTCAAGGAAGTTCCATTGATTTATGTACTGTACTTTGAACCACACTTCCTGTGTATTTGGAAGCAAGAATATTGTTAAGGAGGCTTGTTCTGTAAGAAAGTAAATTGAGTCTTTGTGGAATAGATTACTTAAATAGTGTTCTTGCCCATTTACTTTGTCTCACTAGAACTTTGAAAATGAAAGGGTGCAGAGATAAATTTCTCATTAACAACCAATGTACTCGATAGAAAAAGGTAACATACCATCTGAAGCCATCAGCTGTTGGTATATGCTGAAATGTGCTTACAGCAGAGCTAAAGTGTCTTCATTTTGTTAGTACCAGTAGAATTTACTGTAATTAGGGATGAACAATTCAGAGATTTTTGAGAGTGATCTGCTATGGTCTTAAAATAGTACAGTTTATGCCAAAAATACGAGAATGTGCTTACAAGTTTGTAGAGAAAAGTGTATCTTGAAGTTACATACGTATTTAAATATTGTGTGTGTGATTGTGTGCATCTCTGTGTGCCTTCAGATTCTGTCAATTTATGCCAACCGCATGAATTCCATAGCATTTTTCTTAGGCAAGGAATACTCAGAGGATGTTTTGTCAGTTCCCTCCTCTAAAATAGAGCCTACATCATATGGTATTCATTGGTGGTTTCCAATCTAAATATTAACCACAACTGACCCTGCTTAGCTTCCAAGACCAGGTGTGATCAGGTATCTGCTGGCCATACATAGTGTCTCATGAAATTGTGGCTATTATGATCAGTAATATTTGGGCCTTAATACATTAAAGGCACCATATCCTGTCTGATCTTGGAAGCTAAGCAGAGCCAACCCTGGTTAATACCTGGATTGGAGACTGCCAATCAATATCAGGCACTGTAGGCTACATTTCAGAGGAAGGAGCTGACAAAACCACCATCGAGTATTCCTTGCCTAAGAAAACCCTATGAAGTTCATGGGGTCGCTATAGGCTGACGGGCAACTTGAAGGGACATGTGCATGTGCATACACGCAGATAAAATAATTGGCAACGTAATGGAAAAATCACTGCCCAGAAATTACATCTTAATACATGACTGCAAAAAAATTAGACCTATTAGGCTTTCTTCATGATTTGATTTAAGCATTATTGACATTAATGAGAATATTTCTTGCTAACAGCGAAGGCTGTCTCTGTGCTGTGAGAGAACAGTTGCACTCAGAGATATACTCATTTTTGAAATGCCAGATATATTTTTGGCAATCATCCACTTAAAATCATGTGAGAAAATAACTAATTATGCTAGATTGCTCCTGGGGGCTGCCCAAAGGGTTGACTGTCTCAACCAAATTTGGTATTTAATTCTTTGCAATGTAACTTGTCTACATGTGTGAAGATCTGTACTTTCCAGACATTAAATAAAACATCCAGAGGGAACAGTAGTATATGTTGAAAGTGATAATTAAGCTACTAATTTTGAAGTGATACGGGTTTCCAGTTGTATTTATATTTACACTTAGCCCTTCCCTTACTTGGGGGATCCGTTCTGGGGGTGGGGAACTCATATGCTCGCACCCCATTGAAAACAGTGGGGCACGTGTACACAGGGCACACAACATTCATTAAACTGTACTGCAGCATCAGCATATGCTGAAAGCAGGAGAAGGGAAGCCTATGTATGCCACGGGCTGACTGTATATTGTACAAAAAGTCATATTTGTCTGTGTGTAGATCTTCTGATTAGTATTTGGTTTATTTATTAATATATGCTAATAAACATGTAACAGAAAATGTTGCAAAGTTCTCCTAAGATTCATAAAAATATTGTCCAGGCATATAAGCCTAGTGGGTCCTCCGTATTCGCTGGGGTTTGGTTCCAGAACCCCCCAAGGATACCAAAATCTGTGGATGTTCAAGTCCCATTATATATAATGGCACAGTAAACTGGTGTCTCTTAAATGGCAAAATCAAGCTTTGCATTTTGGATTTTTTAAAAAAAGTATTTTAAAGCCATGGATGGTTGACTCTGCGGATGCAGAATCCAACGATACAGAGGGCTGACTGTAATACCTTGTGGGTTTATTATGTTTTTAAGATTTTAAATAAATGCTGAACTGCTACCTGTCCTAATTTTTATTCTGTACGTTTTGTGTTGTGTTTTACGTAATGAAAGTCTCATGTTTTGATACTCTGTGACCACGCAATAAATACGTAGTTCATTGAAATGATGTGGTAGTGGTCATTACTATGAGATAGCTTAATGTGAAATGGCAAGACATAGTCCAATCTTGAGCAGGATTACTCTGAAGCACGTTCAGTGGGGCTTTCTGCTGAATAATTGTGTTCTAGTATTGCAGTTACAGATTCAAATCCTGAACTAAATGCAGAATGCAGAAGGATCTTTATAAGTCATAGTATGCAACAAATATTGGTTGCTTTTATTCCTGTCTGAATGAAACTTTCAGAAAGGGATGGCATTTCATCTTGTAGCAAAACAAGGTAAGATAAATGCACTCAAAGATGTTGATGGAAGGGATGTGTGTTCTTTCCTCCTCCTCCTCCCTGTGTGCCTCATCCAACACTGTTTAGGACATGTGTACCTTTTCATAGAGTCTTTTCAGGAGGTTCAGATTGCTGTAGAGAGGAGAAACTTCCCTTCCATAACGTTCCTTATCTAAGGAGTCACACCATTGCTATACCTGCTGGTTTTTGTTTTTGTTTTTACTCTTCTCCCACTGCCACCTCCAGTGGCCTGGTTCTAAAATGAATAAACCTCCTGCTCAACTTTTCTATGGTGTGAAAAGCAAGGAGATGAATTCCCTGTCATCAGAAAGGAACAACTGATGAGTGGGAGTTGGAATCATTTTGCCTTTTAATAAGGAAGCTGCTGTTTTGTAATGGGAAGGGTTAGCATTTAGGTAGCAGCAGGATCTGAGTGACTCCGCCCCCAGCGTGCGGCTCCACCCCCCACGCCTTCGGCCCCCCGAGTTGTCTGAGGGACAGCAACCCGGCCCCCGGCTCAAAAAGGTTGCTTACTCCTGGTCTATAGTGTGTGCCTGCGTGCATCATCAAGTTGCCTGTTAACTTATGGTGACCCCATAACTTTCATAGGGTTTTCTTAAACAAAGAATACTGAGAGCTAATTTTAGTAGGTCTTTCCTCTGAAATACAGCATATAACACTGTTCAGTATATTGTATTGCATGTCCTGTGTTATGGATGATGTTAGGTGGTCTATTACAGGGTTGGGAATCATGTGACATTTCAGATGATGTTGGACTGTAAATCCCAGCATTCCAAGCCAGTAGCAAAGAGTGCTGGGATTTGTAGTCTAAGAACATCAGGAGTACCTCATGATGGGCCTTACCTATTACAATATGTAGATTTTATAGTACAGTGCTGGCTAATTAGTACTTTGTGCATACAGCAAACACTATCTTTCAATCTGTTATAGGTCATATGTCAGGGGTAGGCAACCTGTGGCCCGCGGGCCGGATGCAGCCCAGCGAGGCCTTGGGACCGTCCCCAGCCCGGTCCTGCCGCTGATTGCCACTGGGGCCTTTGGCCTCTCGCGCGCAGGGGCAAGGAGGGCAATTTCTATAGATGCCTCAGAAACATGCATTTATATTAACGTGTTTTTTTTAAAAATCAGCAATTTTTGAAAATGTTGTCCTACATTTGTCCCAGTTTATTTATTTATTTATTTATTTTTAAAATTATTTAATTATTTATTTTTTGGCTTCGGGCCCCCAGTTGTCTGAGGGACAACAACCCGGCCCCCAGCTCAAAAAGGTTGCCTACCCCTGTCATATGTAGTCAAAAAGATAGTGTTTCCAAGCTCTGGGGAAAACATCTTTATTTGCATGTCTTACATCAGACACCAGTTGTCTCTGAAACAATTTTCCTTCCTTCCTCCCTCTACCTACCTATCATTCATCTTTCTTCTTCCATACTTGAACTACATGATTACAATGTTTTTCCTCCCACATATCTACACTGGTTCCCACACCCAGCTGCCACTGTCTGAGCCATGTTCACTATGTCATTTGGTTGCTCTGTACACATACGCTGCTCACTATCTTTCTCTCCTCCATCTTTGCCTGTTAATACTCATCCCATTCTCATTTACTATCACTATTTTTCTCTTCTCCATTTTTGCCTGTTGATACACATCCCATGCCTATTTACTTTGTTTCTTCTCAATACAGAACTAATTTAGGCATTTATTAAATTTCTGTCCTTCCTTTGCTCTCCCTTCCAAAATGGTATTCATAGGGGCTATCGAGTACTAGAATTCAGACAAAAACATAGTAAACTAAAACATAAAAAGAGAGTAAAATTAAACACATTGATATAAAGAAAGAACAGCATGCCCGCTTAGATCTCCCTTCAAGAGCAACCCAGCTTAAATGCCAAAGGGCTCTTCCTTCCTTTGCGCCCCCGATGGAAGGAAAACAGAAATGAAGCCAGCTTTGGCTAGGAGTTGGAGAGCCTGAGAACAGCTCTGAAGTTCTTGAGTGTTTCTTTGTCCCCAGTCCAACAAAGAACAAATAAAAAGAGGCATAATATGTCCTGCTCAGACACCCCCAACTTCTTCATCTATGCATATGCACAGCCCTCTCTTTTATATGCACACATATCCCTTCAGTGCCTCATTATCTAGCTGTCCTGTAATTCTGTACATGGGTACAAAATCAGACATCTCTCTCAACAGTTCTGCAATACTCATCCTCCAAGCAGCTGTGTGCTTGTTGCCAATATCTAAATATCTCTGCATGCTACCTTGTCATGTCTCACACACCTCATCCTCCATGATATCAGTCCACACATGCATTGCATACATTTACAGACCTCAAGCACCTGTCTGGCCAAGGATGATGTAGACATATGTTCCATCGCCTGGCTGCTGGCAGTATTTTCTTTATCTCAAATGCTAAATCTATTAGCCTTGCATGGCATTGGCCTTGGCCCAAGCAAAGCCTTATTAGGAAAGTAGGGTGCTCTTGTCCTGGTTTCTAGTTCAGTTTTGCCATTTACCAGCAGGGATGTGGAAGAGCAAGATATACAGAGCTTAAGTTGCAGATATGAATAACATGCAAGTTTGTGTGACTCCAGTCTAGCCAGTGCCACAAAAGACTGGAAGTGAAGGATTTGAAATTTGAATGCTTTATTTTAAAATAAAGTTTTTAAAACTTTAATAAAAATTAGAATGATATGGAGGAGGCTAGGAAAAAACCTTTTTCTTGACATCTAAGTGCTTTTTTGTTTTCTTGCTTTTGTTTATTTGAAGCAACATTCAGTTATAAAAGATTCCCACTTGCCATATGGCTGAGGCACAGGATTGCCCCTGTTGTGAGAACTTAGGATATATCTGACTACAACTTACAATCTATCAACTTCACACCAGCCTAATTGTCACAACTCTGTCCTAAGGAATATCTAAATTTGGAGTTTTGTTGATATACTTAGAATTCTCTTACAGAGCTTTAGTCAACTTCTCTGAATTACAGATCCTAGGATTCCTTAGGATGGAGTCATCACAAAGTGGTGTGAAACTGATATAATTGTGGTGCAGATACGTCTTTATGTGTCAGGGCCATCTGTGGTCTGCTCTTGATGCTGAATAGGAGTGACTTTGCTGAATGAGCATCTATGCTTTCTCTGTGTGTAAGATTTTTTTGGGGGGGACATAACACTCTCTTCTCAGAAGCGTTTAAAACAAGCCCATCTCCTTTTCTCCCCTAAGTCATTGAATAAATTCCCCCCACACACACACACAGAGTCCCCTTTTCTATGTTGAGGACTAGGCAGATTGGCAAAAAAGTTACCTGACCTGAGTGTGTGACAGAAGTGTCTTGAGATGATTATCCAGCAGATCCCTTCTCATTAAACTAGTTTCCTTCCTAAGAACATATTTGATTTACATGTATTTGAATTGTGTCCGCCCCCTAGTGGCACCTGTTGCTACTGAGCGTGCATGAAAGGCATTTCGTTTACCATCTCTGACCAAATAACATGGAAAGTGGAAGACATTAAAAGTACAAACAGATTTTTAGAAACTGAACTAAAGGCATACAATATGTACGTTAGTAACACCCATGGCACATGCTCTAAAAACATGGGAAACTCCAAAGAGAAAACTTTAAAACTTTCTTCATCCATTCAACAAGAGTGTGGGAAAGTCCCAAGGGGATTGGAAGAAAACCCTTATTCAGGTTCTTAAATTGCTGTAAGTGAGCTATCTTTCATATAGTTCTTCTGAAACATAGATCCCCTGTACCTGTCAATCCAGAGATTTTGTTTTATGATGATCATATCATTAATGGGCTTGATATTCTGAAGAATGTTATTTCCATATTTTAAACAAAATCCATCTTGCTTTTAATTACTTTGCTGTTATTGCAACATTACAATAATTGCAAAATTTCACAAGATTCATCATTTCTAGATGCAGAATTTGATTGACTGTGGAGCAGAATGTTATTTTAAACTTGAAAGGTTTATCATAGTTTGTAGCTTGCTTTGCAAAGGGGGCATTTCTGAGAGGCATGGGGGGCCAAGGCAACCATACTCACCACCAAAATATGGTACTAGGTAAATGTCCTAGTTGGGAAGAGATCTTTCTTGGTCTAATGAATCAGGAAAAGGGTAAAATCCCCCCCCCCATTTCCACCTGAAGAGCAAAACAAATGTTTTTTCCAAAAGAAATTTAAAAATACACTTGTCCCTCTGTATTTGCTAGGGTTAGGGGCACAAGACCCCCATGAATATGGATAACCCGCAAATAACGAAAACGCCATGTTTTTACCTGAGAGGACACCTCTCTAGGAATCTCTAGGTCCTCCAGGGCAACTCTCTGGTCAACATCTGCCAGACGTTGACCATAGACATGTGCTGGAGGCCTAGTGGAGTATTCTCTCTAGGAATCTCTAGGTCTTTCAGTGCATCTTTTAGTTAAAGTTGACCATAGAGTTGCACTGGAGGACCTAGAGATTCCTAGAGAGAACGTACTAATCAAATCCGTGAATAATCAGATCCGCGAATATCAAAGCCACAGATATGGAGGGATGAGTGTAAAATATAATGGAGATAACTTTCCAAGGGTCCTATTTGGGGCCATTGTGACCCTTCCCCATACCCTGGCAGCTGTCTAGCCCTATTTTGCATTAATATCCCTACAGTTGCAGGCTGTCAGCTGTAGATAGTATATATTGCTATCATCTATAGAAAGTAAGGAAGTATCTTTATGGGAGGAGATCACCTTAGCTTGTGGTATTCCAGTCCTACTTACTTCTTATTAGCTGTTTTTCTTAAACTCTGCTTGGCAGTGAAGAAGGTTGTCTTTTAGTGGCAAAATACTTGGTGTCTTTTCCATTCTAATCCTCTATCCGGTTCCATTAGCCAAGACTGTGTGTCTTACAGTTTCAAAGTGTTTTTTAAAAGACTGACATTTACTTGTGAAAGCAAGAGATTTTTATTTTTCTGTGAATAATCATGCAAAATTGTGATTTTTATCTTCAGAAGCCAGGCTTTAGGCAAAGTAATTTACTTTCACAAGAGTTGGACTGTTCTCGTGATTATCGAGAGGTCCTCTTACTATTGCCTGAAAATGAGTCTGTGGTATTGTGTTAATCAGTTCTTAACCCAGCACCGAGAGAAACCTGAACAGAATTATCTTGCTGACAAAAATCTCTTTTATGGGTCCCTAATTGCTCCTTGCAGAACAAGGACTCACAACAACAACAGCGGCAACAACAGCTGTAGCCTTTCCTTGTTTTCCTTCTCCCTCCTCCATCTCTCTTTCTCCCCCCCCCCCCGCAGTCTCCCCTCCTCACCTGCTCTAGATTATAGATATTTCATTTGCTAAGTGGTATTTTTTTCCTCCCTTCTTTCTATAGGACGGTGATTCTGAGTGAAGGACCTTGCAAGCGCTACTAAGTGGTTATCATGGGCTTAATTGCATTTCTGAAGACCCAGTTTATAGTTCACCTCCTGATTGGGTTTGTCTTTGTCGTGAGTGGGTTCATCATTAACTTCATCCAGCTATGCACTCTAATCCTCTGGCCTATAAACAAGCAGTTTTATCGACGAGTAAACTGTCGACTTTCCTATTCATTGTGGAGCCGTGAGTATGCTACTGTTTCTGGGAATTAACTAAGAATGTAGTTTCTTCAGATTGGAGGTTCTCAAAAACTGGGGGAAATGGCTCCTTGAGAGCAACAGAGGCTTGTAGAACTATGTGTATATGCAGATAATAGGACAGTGGGAGTGATAGAAAGCAAGCTAGTAGTGTCTAGGGGTCATTCTTGCAGGAGAATCTTGAGCATGTACCATCTCTTTTCCGTTTCCTTAGTCTTTGTACCTACAAGTATGTCCCTAACAGACATGGCATATATAGTCACTCTTTGGCCTTATAGTTGTTTTTGGTAAATCTCTCCCATCAGCCCCATCCACATGGCCAGTGATAAGGGATGATAGGATGAATGAGAACCAGATAGCTTCTTTGGACAGGAGGTTGGAAAGCAATTAATGTATAAAAGAGCCACTCTGTTCCTTATCCCTCAACCAGTGCCTAGCACAGCTGTTCCAGCCCTGTTACTGTCATTCCCATTTCTCTCCATTTCAGCCTTACAGAAAAGCACATGTCTTTATAACTAGCATAGATCCTTCCCTTTGGTAAATACTCAAAGTAAGAATATTAAGAACAGCCTTACTGGATTAGACCATTTAGTCCCCCATTCTGTTTGTGAAGTAACCGCCCAGATACCATTAGAAGATAACATTGACCTGTGGTATTCTGGTTGTACTTAGTTCTTATTATCTGTAACATGCAAACAAGATACAAATTCAACACACCCCATCTCCCATTCCAGTTTCTCAGCACCCAATACTGGAGGTAATAAATAGCCATTCAGAGCCTTCCATAATTTTTTTAAATTCCCTTTTAAAGATCTCCACTTTGGCAGCCATCGCACCTTGCATTTTTGTAGCCTAAAATAACCCCAGAGGACTTTTCTTCATAGGGTTCAGGAAGGTTTGCTCCAATTTTGGTTGCCCCTTTCTGCACATTTTAAAAGATGTATCATCATTTTTTGAGGCGTGATGACTACAACTGTACTTGGTATTGATTCCTTCCCAATGATTTACAACATGGAATACATGTTTTTTACAGCAACTGCAAACTGAGTTGACATTGTCATCACCATACCCCCAAGGTCCCTTTCTTAGTCAGTTCCTGCTTAGAGCCCATGGGAATACCTATGGAGTTAAAAAAACCTTTTTTCTTCTATTCTTTTCTTCTTCTTCTTCTTCTTCTTCTTCTTCTTCTTCTTCTTCTTCTTCTTCTTCTTTTTTGTTTTTTTGTTTTTTGTTCCAGCATGCATCCCTACTAACAGTGAGCCACATTTATCACTTTAATGCCTATTATCCCCAGTTTGAAGAGATCCCTTCTGGAGACCTTCATATTTTTTTTATTTTAGCTCCCAGAAATAAAATGTTGGTAGTTCCTGCTGCAGCACCAACAGCCCTCTCCCTCTGCAACCAATGGAAAAGGAATGAGATTTTATTCCTTCATTTTTTTAAAAAAAATTACTAGGATGTGTGATATATCATTGTCTTGTTTTGCTTTTCCTTTGCCTGCCATCCATAATTCTCTAACCTACTGTTTTGCTGTCCTTTTGCACTTATAGATTTCCATATTTTCATGTGCCTTCTCTAGTGCTTGATTTCAATTTATTTGCTTCTTAGTCCTCAGCTTTTTTCTGCTTCCAGAATTATTCCAGTATTTTTTTTTCCTCATCCACATTGGCTCCGTATTAACTGTTTTGGTATTTACTTCATTGTTTGTTATCTTGCAGATATTATTTACACAAGACATTGATCTGAAATAAGACTTTAAATATATATTAAAGAATGTATGTTACACTTATTCCCCTGTATACTTTATGCAGAGCCTGTCATAAGGCATGAATTTGAGAGAGGCAGCCATGACAATCTGTTAACAACGAACACATGCACAAAATATTTGTTTAGATTAGCTCGTCTTTAAAATGCCACAAGATATTGGGGGTTTTGGCTGAAAAATTACTAAGGAGCTGACAGGCTGAGTAAATAAATGCTTTTTTCTACTTCTTCCATAGTGAACCATTGCTGAATTGCTACATATTTGCCTATCTTGCTCAAGGAGCAAGTTAATTACAGATGCCACTTGCTCTCTATCCTTCCTGCCCATGGTCCACATATCTGGTCCTTCTCCCCAAAGGATCAGCAGAAAGGTAGAGCCTGGGCATTTGGTTCATGCAGCATTTTTTAAAAAACAAAAAAACAAAGTTGCCTTAGAGGTTCTTGTCTCCAATGACCTTATTTTGAAAAGTACAAAACTGGCAGCTTCTATCAATATGACTTTGTGAGTGTGTGTTTGTGTGTACTATTTTTGTCTTTGAGAATGTTGGGAAATTATTTAGGCAGAAATCCTTGTGAACATTCAATAGTCTTTGGTTATTTTCAGGCTCTCTTACTCAAGCATGTTCTACTTAATTGTTACGCGCTCTCTGATTCAGGTCTTTTAGTGGGTTATTCTTGTCCATGGAGAAATGAAAGCTTTGTGAAGTCGAAGGTTTTTTGGGCTATGTGGCCATGTTTTGGAAGAGTTTCTTCCTGACATTTCGCCAGCATCTGTGGCTGGCATCTAATTCTCTGAAGATGCCAGCCACAGATGCTGGCGAAACGTCAGGAAGAAACTCTTCTAGAACATAGCCACATAGCCCAAAAAACCCACAAAAAAGCAATGAAAGCTTTGTTTAAGGGTCAGGAATCTTACTACCACCCTTCTCATTCTTTCATGTAGATCAAGAACTTGAAATATGTCTCTGGCAAGGATAGCAGTAAATAAAATGTAAACTCGTAACATTTCTTTTACAACTCAAGATGGATTTTGTTAATTGACTGCTTACATAGTTGGAGGATGATATGAAGGTCGCTGCCATGTCCATTCATTAGAGGCAGAGGTAGAAATTAGTGTGTTACAAGTAACAACATTATCTGCAACATGTTACTTTTTAAAGTAATGAGAACTTAACAGTGTTTTTTGTGGAGAGACATAATAGCCAATGATCTTGATACTTTTTCTAAATGTAGAAAGTAAATAAGTTAAGACAGAGGTCACTTTGGGGATTTTTGGTTATTTGGGACTATTCTTCTGTCTTTTTGGTATGTTTCTGTGATAATGATGATGTTAATGATACTTTCTCCCTCAAAAGTGCTTCACATTGATGTCCAAATAATATTCCTAGGTCGCCATCACTAAGAGATAGGACTTGAATGGGTTGCTGGGAGCTTGCAGGACTGGAGAAGTATATACCTCCATATAGCCAGATGCACAGTGATTACAGAAGCATTGAGACCTCCAGAGACCCACACAGATCTCCAATCATTGTATATCTGGCTATGGAGATCTAGGCAGAAGTTTCTCCAGTCCTGCCTTCTCACTGCGAAGTACAAAATGGCTGTGCAGGGCAGTTTCAAGGCCTTTACAGTAAGTATGGGTGAGTAGGTGGAAGAGTGCTTTGGGTACTGCAGGAGGAGAAAGGGAATACCAAACCCTGCAGTGCCCCAAAAAGGACACATGCGTGCATAAGGGACACTTAAGCATGCATATGTCTGTAAGAGAATTCTGGCCTAGGTCTGTCTGGAAACTGGTAGCACTTTTAAGACTAACTTTATGTCTTCTTCATATTTATTTTTCAAATTACATACAGCTTTAAAAAAGGAATGTTATCAAAGTGTTGCACAATAAAAAAGTCATGCATATAAACAGCTGTAGTATGCCTTCAAGTCATTTCTGACTTATGGCAATCCTAAAGCAAACCTGTCATGGGGTTTTCTTGGCAAGATTAGTTCAGAGAGGGTTGCTTTTGCCTGCCTATGAAGCTGAGAGAGTATGACTTGCCCAAGGTCACCAGGAAGTTTCCATGGATTAGCAGGGATTCGAACCCTGGTCTCCAGTCAACAACAGTCCAACACCCAAACCACTACGCCATGTAAACAATGCAGTGTAAAAATCATTTTAAAAATATCTCATTTCACTGTATTTATGCCAAGAAAAGTAATCATTGATATAGTTGATCAATGAAACTAAACAGTGGTTGAAGCAGGCCTTCATTTCATTGACATTATGCCATTGGTCAAAGAAAACTGAAACACTATTTGCTGAAACACCATTTCAGAATGGCTAGCAGATTGATCAAAGGCACAACCAGAACAGCTTCCCCTAAAGAGCAAAGAGAATGGATCAGTTGTAAGAAATAATGCACAGATAATCCATTCTGAGCTTCCAGGTCCCAAAAGCCCGAACCAGTATACGGATTCTGGGAGCTGAAGTCCAAATCAACTGGAAGATTAAAGATTGAGAATCACTCATTTAGATACTTGGATACTAGTACTAATACCTTAAACTGTGTTTATTTAGTGTTATCCATACTGAGTTCTTTAGACTCATATGTCTTTTTCCAGATGACTCTTTGAAGATACGACCTTCAATTTCATCTGTTTAAAAAATAGTTTATATATGTAGCACAAGTTGTTTGTTTGAAAACATTTGTGTAATTATTTGATGAGGTAATTTTGGAATCGGAAACCTTTTCCTCACCAAGGGATGCCAGTCATGTGGAAATCATTCACAGACTCACTCCCTTAGGAGATTTCAGTCTCTTGCTGAGTAGCTCTTAACTAAAATTATCAATGCTGCTGCATATCTCTGAAAAGCTCCTTCCTGTTGTAGAGCAGCTCGGATGTTTCCTCTGACTTCCTGCATAGAGAAAACACTTCACTGCATATTTAATTCATGAGGAGAATCTATATTCCAGCCTTGTTCATTCTGCCTAGCTTCAGATGACTTGTGCTTTTAAATAACTCAGCATGTCTAGTTTTTGCTCTACAAGCAATAATAATACCTAAATGGATGGTTTATCATTCAGATTTCTGTTTGTGGCAATCTGAAAAGTTGTGGAATTGGGCCTCTTTTAGAAGCTGCAACAGTTTTCACTGAATCCTGAATAGTGATCTCTGCTCTTTAGAGACACCAGAGATGCAGGAAACAATAATGCCGATCGTGTGAATCCCAAATAAAGAAATAGCTCTTTATCAGATGACTGTGTCTCTTGTACTGTAATTTCTTAGGTAACTTACTCCCTAAGGAGCCAGCCTAACAGTAAGCACATGGTATTCAATAGTATACTGCTTCTGACCAATTCAGGCCCATTAGGTTTGAATTCAGTCAAGTCCAACACAACTGGTTCCCTCCAGATGTTTGGAGCAACGAGTCTAATCTTCTCTAGCCAGAGTGCCCAGTGGCTATGAAAAAGGCCGACATCACTATTAATAGATTTATTGTTTATGAATATGCCTGACTTTTAAAAAAATCCATTGTATCTAATGGCCATCAACACATCTTGGAGTAACAAAACTAGCCTGCCACCTTTATTGTTTGTTTGTTTGTTTGTTTGTTTATGATATCTATGGTATTTATACCCCACCCTTCAGCACTAAAGGCTATCAGAGTGGCTTACAATTACTGTGTTATTGTTAATTAGACGGTTTAGATATGACATAGGACAAAATTCATTTTTCAGTGTTTCAAAAAATTCAGTTGCCAGTGCACGTGTATTTCATTCATGAAAAAGAAGCTATCTTGTTCTTTACCTCAGGCAACAAAATGTCGGGGGCCACTCCTGTTTGGTACTTGGGAGTTCTAGTTCTAAAAAGTCATGTTTCCCAGTTTGTGGGCTCCTGTGAGCTCTCAAGCCCAGATCCAAAGAGCTAGTTCTGGAGTACCCAGGTGAGCACATGCCCAGTGAAAGAGAAGACTTGAGACATTACCACATGAGCCCTGTTTTTGCAGCAGCTACACTAGGTTTTTTTGTTTGTTTGTTTGTTTTTGTGTTTAAAGAGGAATATGCCACTTTCAGAGCAGCCATCACTGCAAGCCTTCTCAATGTGCGACTGGTTGTCACGTGAGGCTTAAAAATAGTTTTATAAGCATTATACAAAGATGAATAATTTTTTTAAAAAAAAGTTTCCAGAAGCTATTATCTTATATCTTTTGATTGTAAGGCCTTACCTTGTGTCTTTGGAAACCTCTAATACATAGAACTAAAAGCCTTTCCTAGGGTAATAGCTAAATTACTCTATGTTGAGCCCATCAGTGATAGACTTTGCTACCTATTTGGATTCTCTCTCTCTCTCTCTCTCTCTCACACACACACACACACACTCCAAGCGGTTGGCTGCCCATTTTTTGTGTAGCATATTGTTAGTATAAATTATCCACATCTCTACTGTTTTCTTTGTGATTGGGTGGGCTATAAATAAATCATCATCATCATCATCATCATCATCATCATCATTATTATTATTTGTTTAAACCACATTGTTGTTGTTGTTAGCTGCCCTTGAGTCAGCTCTGACTCATGGAGACCCTGTGGATGAGACATCTCTAAGAATCCCTACCTTCCACTGCCTTGCCCAGATCCTGCAAGCAACCTTGCCCATAGACCCACCTTCGAGTCTTATCTATCTGGTTTGTGGTCTTCTTCTCTTTCTTCTACCCTCTAACTTTTCTAGTATTAATGTTTTTCCTAGTGATCCATGCCTTCTCATTATGTGGCCAAAGTACAGTAGTCTGAATTTGATCATGTTAGCTTCCAAGGAGAGCTCTGGGCTGAGCTGTTCAAGAACTCATTTGTTTGTCTTCTTGGCTGTCCATGGTATCCTAAGTACTCTTCTCCAGCACCACATTTCTGTTTGCTTCCTTCACTATCCAGATCTCACATCCATGTATGGTAATTGGGAATACAATGGCCTGAACGATTCTGACTAGTGCTCAGTTGCTCTTCAATATTTTTTCCAGTTCTTTCATAGCTGCCCTTCCCATTCCTAGTCTTCTTATTACTTGACTGCAGTCTCCCTTCTGGTCAATGTTTGATCCTAGATATGGAAATTCTTTAGCTATTCAATTTCCTTGTTGCTAGATTGAATTTGTATATTACCTCTGTGGTCATTATTTTTGTTTTCTTTATGTTCAGCTTCAGACCTGCATTTGCACTTTCTTCTTTGACCTTCTTTATTAACTGTTCTAATTCCTGAATGTCTTCTGCTAATATTATGATGTTGTCCGCATATCTTAGGTTGTTGATGTTGCTTCCTCCTATCTTCTCCTTTTTCTGATTCTAATTCTGTTTTTCTTATGATGTTTTCAACATATAAGTTAAACAAGTAAAGTCCCAGTCCTGGGAAAAGAGCAGGATACTGTACAAATAAATAAATAAGTAAAGTAAAGTGAAGTGATAGGACGCAGCCTTGCCTGACCCCTTTGCCTATTGGGAACCACTCTGTTTCTCCAAATTCTGTTCTGATGGTGGCCTATTGTCCTTGGTACAGATTCCTCCTCAGGACTATCAGATGTAGTAGCACCCCCATGTCTTTCACAATACAAATGAATCCAACTACTTAAATGTCAATATTGGAATCTTGAGGAGCCTGAAAAACCAAGACCCTGGGCATTCTCCAGCATTGGTGAAGTTGAATCTTCAGGGTTTCTTTAGATTTCATATTCTGTTCTTTTCACTTCCCCCTCGAGCTATTTTGTGTTGGTAGGAACTGTCAAAAAGGATTGGGAATGGGAGAGGAGGGGGATATTTTTGCTCTCGAAAGGTCCTTCGGGCTGTTCATTGCAGTCAAAGGATTACTTCTTTATGCAAAGCCCATCTCAAACATTGTGTGGGTGTGTACTACGGATGATGTTTGATTCACTGTTGCATAGAGAGAATAACAAAGCCTGTTCCTGTATGCCTTAGGTTGTATGATGGGCTATAATTTAAAATAAGGCAGTAACAGAAAGGGATCAATAAGCTCAACAATGCTTGTAACCCTCATGGGAAGAAATGTCACTCCTGTTTTCCCTTCAGAGTTTCTAAGCCACTATAGCGCAAGCTTAAAGGGAATTTCAGATGCTTTGCTGCAATAAACTCTTGGATCAGTCATGCTCGGGGTTCCTGCTGATGGCTTGACCATGGCTAAGAAATCAAGCAGGGACTAAGACCTATGAAGAGACCACATGGTGGGGTGCTTTACCCTTCAGACTTCACATTTCGAAAGCAGATTTCTGATCCTGAATTAAATGGCTACCTCAACTGGAAACCTACCAATTAAAGTCCTGCCTCTATATTCAGGATTTTCCTGGCTGGCGGGTGCTTTCTAGAACTATATTGTGAACCCTGACTTTTAAGTGTTAGTTGTTTAGTGTTTTGATTAGTGGAAATTATGCTGCCTCCACATTTGACAACAACTTCCAGCAGCTCTGGCTCTCACATAGCCAATAGTGAGAAATGCTAGGAGTTGCAATCCAATAACACTTTAAGGGCCACATAATTCCCACTTATTTTAATTGATCATCATCTCTGATTTCACATTTTAAGGTTATCTTGTTTCTTTTATGCTATTTCAGGATACTGTTTAAGATGAGCTAAGTGGTATAAACATATTAAGCAGATAAAATTAAACCAGTCAGCTTTAGCCTCAGTTCACGTTACTAGATTCACTGCAGAGAAAGAAGGAGCGAGGTAGGGAAAATGGGGGAATTCTCTGCCCTCAATTTCCCTTTATCCCAAATTCTTAAGATTGCAGTAACTTAAAGCTTCAGTCGAGCCTTTAGAAATACAGAATAGACATCCAAAGTAAAGGGGCAGGCACAGTTAACCCGGGAATAAGAACATAGCAAATGGAAGAACTCTAGGTGTGAATGATTTTCAAGATCTCATTACAATGCTGGACATTTGGGAAGTGAAAGGAAATTTCATTGGGGGAGTGCTGTCAATTTGCCACCCTCTCCCAGTAGTTACATCGCTGGTAGGTGGAAAGAAGTGGAGAAAGGGAATATATGATACTTTCGGCATTTCCAAATGGAGTTGGATAACATGATGGTTGTATTACAGTAGCTTTGGGGGGGGGGGAATGAAACCCTTTGTATTAGGTGGAATGGCTGTCATGTTTGGTGCTGAAAACTCTATCTAAAATGGTGGCCCATTTGATCTAAAGTTTCTTTGCAGTCCTAGAGTCTAGATACGTTACTGCCTTTAAACACAAAATTGGTGTTAAAGAACTTAGTGGGGAAAGAATATGTGCAGTTATTAAATTGCTTACTTCTGCCCTGCTTAAATAATACAATAAGGCATTTCCTAGCCATTTTGGTAGAGCGGGTTGAAGGGAAGGCCATGTTGGAAACAGACTCCAATTTTTGATGGTGTCAGGAGTTACACCTAATCTGTATTTCTCTTCTTCTATGCTCTAGAGTTAGTGATGCTGTTGGAATGGTGGTCTGGTACAGAATGTACTCTCTTCTCAGACCACGACACAGTTGCTAAGTTTGGGAAAGAGCATGTCATCATCATCCTGAACCACAACTTTGAAATTGATTTCTTGTGTGGCTGGACCATGACGGAGCGCTTTGGTGTGTTAGGGGTGAGTGGTTGTAGAGTGGCTTGAACAGACAGCCTTGTACATCATGATAGTTTAATTTGGGGGGAAATATAGAATTCCCCCAAGTGTTCTCATTAGTTATAGTCCCTTGCTAATACTTTAAGTAGACATTTAAAAATTTAAAAATCAGAGAGGCAGTGGGCTGCCTGTGGTCGCAGAGCCCACATTTCTATCCACTGAAGCTTCTCATCCATCCCCCAAAGGCCCTCAAACCCCACTCCAACTTTAATTTTAAAAATATCCACCCTGGTGTTAGAGTGTCCAATCTGAGTTCAAGTTTTTACTACAGCTGGGGATGGGGGGGGGGGGTGCAGTCCAAAAGTAACTTCCCCAGGCTCTACTTCAGTTCCACTCTGGTCTGAAGCTGAAGTTGAGGCTGATTCTGGCAAGTCATTTACTCTCTACCGAACTTACAGTATAGAAATGTAGTAAAATTAAAATGAGATGGAGAACTATGCATTTTGCCTCAAGTCCTTTGAAGGAAATGTGGGGTATAATTGTCAGAGGCAAATTCCTATCAAATTCCAAAAAACTCCACTGAGCTACTTCCGAACAGTTTAGAAAATGACATTTTTTGTAAATGCTATGTTGCATATAAAGAAATAGAAATTATTATTTGTTGTTTCTTTCAGAGTTCAAAAGTCCTTGCTAAGAAAGAACTGTTGTATGTGCCCCTGATTGGCTGGACATGGTATTTCCTGGAAATAGTTTTCTGCAAAAGAAAATGGGAAGAAGATAGAGACACAGTTATTGAAGGGCTAAAAAGATTGTCTGATTATCCAGAGTATATGTGGGTAAGCAAGGCACTTTTCTGTACTTTTAACAGGATGCTGAAAAGTATAGGTTTTTTTTAAATGACAGACATACAGATTATTTTACCAAATTAAGGTTTCACACAGACACACACACACAGAGATATTGTGGAGGGGGCAGAATCATGAGTATTATGTGGTGTGTGGTCTTTGTTCCATTCCCCACCATGGATGAGTGTGCAGTAGGAATAGAGAAAAAAATCTGTATGAATAATCTCCTGGTCAAAAAATAGGTCTCCTGATAGTCAGGAAACCCTGTTGGGAGGGCTAATAAAGCAGTGAGTTTTATACAGTTTTCTCTTGGTATTTGAACATCCTGGAACAGTGTTTTTTTGTGCAGGAAATGTGTATTTACACAGTAAAAGCTCACTCCCAAGAGAATCTTTAAGATTTAGGAAGAGGTTAATTAAAGGATCAGACAGTAAGTAACAATGCCAAGTTTACAGTTCAAATTTTGAGATGGGATTGCAGGTCAAGAAGTCTCTGGAGAAAACACAGTGGAATTAGGTTACTGAAGCTGTGGGCCAGTCCTCCCATGAGGCAAAGCGAGGCAGCAATCTTAGATGGCAGAAGTGGAGAGGAGGGAGCAATGGCAAAAGTCATTGTGAGCACATATACACATACACCTTGCAACCATTGCTCCCTCCTGGAGATGAGAGCCACATGTGCATTATGGTCTTTTTTCTTACCTCTGTCCTTTGGGTTTGGTGAGGAACACTAGTGCATTTAACTGAAACTCAACTGCTGGTCCTCTCAGTATCTATGCCCAGAATGGAGCAGGGCATTGCTTTATACTCTGGCTTTGGCAGAAATGGCATAGGCCAGACTGATTAAGTCTAGTAAGCAAATAGTTTGGGATGGTAATCTAGCTAGGAACCTCCTGAGGTTAGATTACCATCCCAGACTAAAATACTGATACAGGGAGGTGTGTGACCTTGAGAAAATAAGCTTTTAATTAAAGACATTGATGTTTAGGATCTGAGGCTCTGGCTCTGCTGGTAAATCTTGTGGTGTAGCTGTTGCCACTGTGGAACTGGTATGTTAGGGAACCTGGGATACTATGAGCTATGGGTATTTTTGGGAAAGGAGTTAATGGTGGTCTCTGACATAGCACCTCTAAGCAAGTTCTAGAAAAATCATAAGTCCCTGAGGATTCTCCCCCTTCATCAACTGCGAAGATCTTTTTAGGAAGATCTTCACCGGTCTCTGAACTGTTGGTGTCCTGCAGTCCTCCTTGTTTCTGAATCTAGAAACAGTTAACAGATAGCAACAGATATGTACTGTGATATTTTTTAAAATGTGTAGATAGTAATCCTGTATTTCTCCTCTCTTGTTTTATGCTATAGTTTCTCTTGTATTGTGAAGGAACTCGTTTTACAGAGACAAAACATCGTATCAGCATGGAGGTGGCAGAGTCCAAGGGATTGCCTAAACTCAAATATCACCTATTGCCCAGAACCAAAGGTTTTACTACTGCTGTCCAGTGTCTCAGGGGAACAGGTATCTATTTCCTTGGCCTTTTTTTGTGGTGTTTATCAATAACTAATCAACGTACTTTACTTCAGAAGAGTTTGTAATTCCTTATTCTCACCTACCCACACTTCAGTGCTCTTTCCTCCCCTTGCTTCCCCCACTCTTTTTCTTTCTTGTTGGCTTTTCTCTACTATCTTCCCACTTAGGCATCAACAGAACCACTCATCCTTCCTTTTAAAATGTTTGAAGAGTTTGGGAGATCTGCAGGAGATAGAGCAGGAGCTGCCTAGAAACCCTCTAGAGAAATGAATATGACAGCAATTCCTCCCTGTTGATTAGGAAATATTTGAGAAATTGGCCACCTGGTACCTGAGAATGCACTTTAGGATACTAGAATATTTTAATTCTAAAATTAAATTATTTTTAAAACAAAATAATCCCAATGTGCACACACTTGAGGTCTCCTTAATATCTTTGCCAAACTTCAGGTCTGTAAGTTTCATAGTCTTGAAGCAGTGATAGAAGTAGACACACACAGGGAGATACATTTCCTTATTATTGAACTGATTCTTTAACATAGACATTGTTGGTCACTAAACATATAGTTGTTAAATGCAAAATCTCTGTTGATATAACCATTAAGATTTTAAACTGCTAGATTGGATTTTGTAAGTAATTTTAATACACTGATTAGTTTCCCTTTGAATTCAGAGAAACTATTAATGCTATTTAGCACTTCACATTTCTAAAGTGGTGTGCAAACATAGCCTAATTAACACTCCAAGCATGCATGTGAGGTATTAAGTTTGTGTTATGCCATAAATGTGCTATCCTGTGAAATAGGACAGATGGCTGGCTAAACAGCACTAATCGGATGCATGCTTGGTTGTATTTTGCCAATTAGCAGCATCAAAACAATGCCACAGATCCTGTGATGAAAGTCACCAACTCTGTCACTATGGATGAAATAGTACTTACATTATTTTGTAGGCTCGCTCATCCTCATATTCCTGTGTAACTTTTGAGTTTTAATAGCAGATCCCTTAAGTGTCCAGTGATAAGCTTCCCTTTGCTGTTTGAAATCCACACAGATGTGCTTTGCTGTTTGTAATCCTGAGAAACATAGATGTGATTTTTAAGGCTTGTGGAAATCAAAAGGTCAGGTTCCCACTTAAGTATATCAGTACTAACAATTAAATATATGTTGTTTTCCCTGGATTCATTAAAGACATCTGAATGAAAACATAGTTGGGGTGATTGTAGACAAGTCACTACCTTGGATTCCGTTCTCATTTTGCAAATTGGGAACAATATTAACCCATCTATCTATCTATCTATCTATCTATCTATCTATCTGTCTGTCTGTCTGTCTGTCTGTCTGTCTGTCTGAATGAAATTACTAAGTACATCATAGTGTTCCTTTCTGTGCCATATATGAATAATCATACGATTGTTTCAGAACTACAATTGTCTCTCCATATTTGCTAGGGTTAGGGGCACAAGACCCCTGTGAATTTGGAAAAAACGTGAATAACAAAAACACCATATTTTTACCTGAGAGGACACCTCTCTAGGAATCTCTAGGTCCTCCAAAGCAACTCTGTGGTCAGCGTCTGACAGACACTGACCATAGAACTGCACTGGAAGAGCTACAAATGCCTAGTAGAGTATTCTCTCTAGGAATCCCTAGGTCTTTCAGTGCAACTTTTAGTTAAAGTTGACCATAGAGTTGCACTGGAGGACCTAGATATTCCTGGAGAGAACTTATTAATCAAATGCATAAATAATCAAAGCCACAAATATGGAGGGATGGGTGTATTTGCTTTCAGTCTTCTTGCTTCCATGCCAGAGGAGAGGGGAAGGCAGTGTCTGCTAACTGAAGGCTCACTGAGCTTTAGTGTTTAGTATTACATCAAAATGCATCTTTGCCTTCCTGCAGATTAGAAGGAACAAACCATGGTTTCCAGTCCTGGTTTGCATTCATACTCTGATTTGGCATTATGTACTAATGACCCCCTCCAAAAGCAGTGAACACATGCATATCTAGCTGATTGGAATAAATGTAGCTGCATCTATTCCATTTAGTGCTTTTGGAATTGCAACACAGTTATTGTTGTTTGGGATATGTGTTATTTAGCCAGCAGAGCTGCTTTGAAAACTGTATATCCATGTTTGCATCCATCACTTATGTGTGTTTTTGTATAAAAATTAAATAAATTAAAATCTAGCAGTCTGAGCACAGAAATATTGAAGCTATCATTTTGCTTGCAACAGTTTCAGCAGTGTATGATGTAACGTTAAACTTCAGAGGAAATAAGAATCCATCTTTATTAGGAATCCTTTATGGGAAGAAATACGAAGCAGATATGTGTGTCAGGTGAGCATGTATATCATCACTTCAAGATATGTTTATATGAGGGATTTAATCTTTGTATTTTAATTGATTTAATAATCATAGTGTTTTCATTATACATATTTGGGAGTTGTCAGTGAATCTCCATTTCTTGCTTAAGGTGCCCCCATGGATTTAGGATCCTTGAGCCTTTCAGGCTTGCTTTGGACAAGCATAATTTCACCACTAGCAAGAGCACAAGGGCAAAAGTGGGTGCCTAACATTGCACAAATCCTTTACAAAAAGCAATTGGCTCCGGATGCTGTTTCAGCTGGTTCCATCTTTTATTTGAAATATAAGTTTGGAGTACATTATCTAAAGCTCCATAAATTTGTACTGCCACTTCTTGAAAATGGGAGAATTGTAAAGTGTGGCCCAGTCATCATCGTCTCCTCCTCCTCCTCCTCCTCCTTGTTCCAGTTTATTTATAAAGCACCATAAATTTATTTATAAGGCACCATAAATTTACACAGCATTGTACATAATAGTTAAGTTAAAAATAAAGACCTGCTTGAGGTATGCAATCTAAAGTAAACAATAATAAGAGTAGGTGTTAAAATATAACAGTAAAATATATCGGAAAACAGGTTAAAATAAAGGTTGTCTATCAGTCTTGTTAAAAAGTCATCAATGTCTTTTAGACAGCTGAGGCCAATCTGGCTTGAAATCCCCTGTTTTCTCTTGCTGTTGAGCAATGTGGACTGGTGACACAACTGCTTAAATTTTGTTCTGTCATTTATTTGAAAAGGCTTTCAAGAATAGTTTGGCTAGGGCAATTGTAGACTTGACTAAAGTTCTTGCCACAAAGAATGATGGTGTTGATGGTTTTCTTATATTCCTTGTGCCTTCTGTATATAGTTGTGTGATGTCTGCAACTATCTTGTACATCGTCATGGGAAAAGTTCAGAGATATAAAGCCTAGGGACCTTTCTGGATCTCCCACTGTGGCCCACAGTATCTCTTTCGTGATCCAAATAAATTCCTGATGCACTTCTTGGTGATTCTGTAGATCAGCTTAGTGACCCACTGATGGTTGTGTTACATATCTTAGCACTGGCTGTCCCTTAGATTGGATGTTTGGGTGTCAAGGTGTGGAGAGACATAATGAGAGGAGAGTGCATTGGAGTGAAGCAGAAATGATGGCAGAATTCTCAGTTTGTCCATCTTTGCAACAAACTAGAAAGTATAGGTTGTAGTCTACAATTGATAGAGAAGGCAATATTTGGACTACCAAGACAGAGGAGGTATTAGGAAGGACACACAGGGGCAAATTGGTTTAAATGAGGTCTTGATGGGAGCAGCACCTTCAAAAGTTGGCCTGCCGGCTCTCCCTGAAAACACCCAGCGCCAGAGCCGTGAGTGTGTGCGCCTGTGCAATTCCACCAGCACCGCGCAGAGGGACTGAAGGGGGAGGTGCCGGTGGGGAGCTCCTACAGAAGGGGGAGGTGCCAGTGGGAGCAGCACCTTCAAAAGCCAGCCTGCTGGCTCTCCCTGAAGATGCCCAATGCCAGAGCCGCGAGTGTGTGCGACTGCGCAATTTCACCAGCGCCGCGCAGAGGGACTGAAGGGAGGGTGCCAGTGGGGAGCTCCTATTCATTGGTTACCATCAACTAAGATGGAAGGTAAAGGGTACTATCAGAGAAGCTATAATTTGGATGTGGGAATTTGTAATAATATTGATCCCGTCTGTGGAGCAGCACTTAGAGTAGTGTGGGGCAAGGGGAGATATAGCGGTAACAGGGTGGAAATGAAGTACAAGGGAAAACGAGATTGATGCTTAATACCTATTTTGTCTTCCGTTCACCTTGTTAACCCAAGAGAACCGAGGGTCGCCCCAACCATACCACAGACCCTTTCTCTGCTCCTATGTAATGCCAGGTTGGTTAAAAATAAAGTCCACATAATATATGATCTTTTAGAGGATAAAAATGCCGACCTGGCCTGTATCACGGAGACCTGGCTGCGGGCCGATAGTAATGCGATTTGGGCTCAGACCCTCCCAGCCAGTTATGCTGTTAAGGAACAGGTTAGGGAAAGTGGGCAGGGGGTGGAGTTGCCATGGTCCACAAAAGCATTTTCACCTTGACTAGGAAACCTGCCCGGAAAACAGACCACATCGAGTGCATTTACCTGACCCTGAAGGCTAGGGAGAGTCTGAGGATTCTGTTGGTTTACCATCCACCCCGTAACCCAACAGATTCTCTGGCCGAGCTGACACAGCTGGTCTCGGAGCTGGTGTTGGAGTCTCGCAGGCTTCTGGTGCTGGGGGACCTCAACATCCCCTTTGAGGCCGGCTCATCAGATCTAACAGGAGCAGCTCAGGAGTTCATTACTTCCATGACAGCCATGGGCCTGTCCCAATTAGTCTTGGGTCCTACACATTGTACAGGTAATACTCTTGATGTGGTCTTTAATACAGATCAAGAACAGCCGTGGGCAGAAGACAGACCATTTCCTAGTCAAAGTGGGACTAAAGGCCACTACCCATACCCCCCTCGGGAGTGGAGGACCTATTAAAATGGTCCACCCTCAAAGGCTGATGAAAGCCAAAAGGTTCCAAGAAGCACTAGAGGGTTTTCTGGTTGGGATCGACGACAATTCTGTTGATCCCCTGGCTGATACCTGGGGAAATGATTTTACCAGGGCTATAGACAGCATTGCTCCCGAACGTCCTTTCTGGCCCGCCTCAAATAAGAAACCTTGGTACACAGAAGATCTTCAACAAATGAAGCGGGCTGTGCAATGACTATAGCGCCACTGGCAGAAACATCAGCATTTATCCGACAAGACAAACCATAAGAATCTATTAGATTTTTATGGAGTGGCAGTAGGTGCAGCAAAGAATTCTTTCTACGCTGCACATATTGCGTCTGCAGAGTCTCGTTCAGCAGAGCTGTTCAGGGTGGTTAAAGAGCTAACCCAACTGTCTCCCACCCTGAACCCATTATTGGAACCATCTAAGGCCTGCTGTGACGCTTTTAACAACTTTTTTGCAGATAAAATCTCTTGGATAAGGGCTGAGCTGGACACCAGCATTACAGCAGAAGCAATAAGAGAGTTATCCAGAGATTCCACGTACTGTATTAAATTGGATCATTTGAGTTTGTAAATACTGATGAAGTGGACAAGCTCCTTGCAAGTGTAAGGAAGACGACGTGCCCCCTCAATCCTTGCCCATCTTGGTTGACTGCCCAGGGTGGGGATGCTATGATTGCATTATTAAAATCTATAATCAATGCATCCTTCAGGGAGGGTAAATTTCCATCAAAGCTAAAATTAGCAGTGGTTAACCCACTCCTGAAAAAACCCTCCCTTTGACCACCTGGTGAGAAACAACATGGTATTCTTCTGGAATGCCTGAGGGAGTTGGGTATTGGGGGCACTGCACTCTAGTGGCTCCATTCCTACCTCTCGGGCAGATTCCAGATGATGAGGCTGGGGGACTGCTACTCCTCTAAGAGGGAGCTGACATCTGGAGTCCCACAAGGCACCATTCTGTCCCTCATGCTATTTAACATTTACATGAAACCGCTGGGAGAGATCATCCGAAGACATGGGGTGCAGGGCTATCAGTACTCTGATGACACCCAAATATGTTTCTCTATGCCTCCAACTGTTGCAGTGACTAAGGATGGCATCTCTCCTCTGAATGCCTTCCTTGAGTCGGTAATGGGCTGGATGAGGGAAAACAAACTTAGGCTGAATCCAGAGAAAACAGAGGTACTTGCAATAGGCTCCTCTGGTCCGGGGAAGGAAATTTATCAATCTGTCCTTGATGGGGTCACACTTCCCCTGAAGAACGAAGTTTGCAGTTTGAGAGTACTTTTGGGTCCATCTCTACAGTTGCCATCTCAAGTAGATGCAACAGCCAGAAGTGCTTGGTACCAGCTTCGGCTGATACGCCAGCTGTGTCCCTACCTGGACCAAAAGGACCTTGAAGTTATGGTACTTGCTCTGGTAATCTCTCATCTAGACTTCTGTAATGCACTCTACATGGGGCTACCCTTGTACCAAGTTCAGAAATTAGTTCAAAATATGGTCACCGGTTCATCAAAGTTTGACCATATAACACCAATTTAAAAAAATCTTCACTGGCTCCCAATTTGCTTCCGGGCGCAATACAAGGTGTTGGTTATTACCTTTAAAGCCCTAAATGGCTTGGGCCCAAGTTACTTACGGGACCGCATCTCCCTATACAATCTGCCCTGCACTCTCAGAACAACGGGGAAGAATTTGTTGGCATTAACAACAACTAAATTCGTCTCAACTTCCCAAAGAGCTTTTATTACAGCTGCTCCAAGACTGTGGAATAGTCTCCCAGAGGAGACCCGTCTCATTACCTCCCTAGAATCCTTTAAAAGAGCAATAAAAACGGAACTCTTCCAGCGAGCATATCCCCCCGATTTCCTGTAAAATATAGATCCATCTCCCTGAATAGGATGAGCACACCCTGTCCCATTGTCGTTTTGTAATTTATCGTTTTTAATTGTGAATTGTATGTTTTTATTGATTTGTTGTATTGTAGTTGTATTGTATTTTATACTGGATTGTGATCCCGCCTCAATCCACCTGGGAGAGGCAGGAAAATATAAATAAATAAATAAATAAATATTATTATTATTATTATTATTGGACTCCGGTTATCTTCAGCTCCATTTAATGGCCCCCCAACAACCTTTGTTTAATCACCTGAGACTCTTTCGTATGACAGAATTATAGCAATTTGCTTCTACTTTAATTGCCACGGTCACATCCTATGGAATCCTGGGATTTGCAGTTTTGGAAGGGGCTATTTCGAATTCTTAGCTAGAGACCTTGAGTGCCACATCAAACTACAAACCCTAGGATTCCATAGGATGTACCCATGACAGTAAAAGTAGAAACTTACGCTGAAGCCGCTCACACAAAGGGAGAATGGTGTGCGCGCCCGTGGCGCATGTGCATGGCCGCAGCACAAGCACAAGCCCCATTATATCCAATGGGACTCGAGCATACGCACTTTTTGCCTTATGCTGGGAGGTCCGGAACAGATTCCTCCATGTAAGGCAAGGTCCCACTGTATTTTGCCCTCCACGTTCAAATGATAATAGGGGAATTTTCTAACTAATCTACATACTGTATTCTGTTTAAGGGCGCCCTCTAGTGGCATATTCATTGCAAAGATGCATGTGCAATGGTATTCCTTGATAAAATGTGAATGAGCACACTAAATAAACAAAATAAACGCACACTAAATAAATAAAATATTTGTATTCATATACTCTGTCAAGTGAGTGGGCACATTACATTGTCTTGTAAAAGGAGGTCCCAAGGGTAAATAGTTTGAATACCTCTTTATTAAATTGCTAGAGTAAGGATAAATGGGCCTAAATACCCTGAAGGCACCTGATCCCATCTGATTTTGGAAGCTAAACAGGGTGTGTTCAAAAAGTGTTACTCCCAGGTAAGTACAGTAGGCCATGGTATCTGCTGGGATTTGGTTCCAGGACCCCCTGTGGATACCAAAATCAATGGATGTTCAAGTTCCATTATATACAGTAGCATAATAAAATAGTGCTTCTTATATAAAAATGGCAAAATCTAGGTTGGCTTTTTGGAATCCATAGATACGAAGAGTCGACTGTATAGTCGTCCCTCCATATGTGTGGACTTGGAATCTGCGGTCTTGCTTTTTGCGGGAGAGACAAACTGCTATCTTTAAAATGGGGGTGCAGGCCAGCACATGGCCCAACATGCTCCACGGGCACACACACTATTATTTTCTATGGGACTCACACATGTCCGAGTTGCCATTTCCACCAGGAGTGGGGGGGGGGGGCAGAATGGATCCCCCAAGTTGGATTGGGCGACTGTATATTGTTGTTGTTGCTTTTATCCCAACTTTCTCCCATCATGTGATCCAAGGCAGCTTGCAACGTAAAAACAAGTTAATACCTTTTTAAAAAAACTCTAATGTTATAAAATTTTAAAAATTAAATAAGTTATGGTATTAAAACATCAGTAATTTAAAAAAGTATAAATCATTTAAGAGAAAGCACAGCACACCTACTTCATTATAATGTACATATGCAGCCTTTTAGTCAGGTTGGCTTTACAAATAGAAACTCACAAAGACTCTCTGGGTAGTTTTGGCAATGAATGCAGCTCTGTTTCATACTGTAGCCATGGATGGGACATGTGTTCCCTTTCGGATGTGGAGGTCCTGCATGCCACGAATGATTTCACTGCAAGGCCTGATCTGATGAAAGGGAGCTGGACATTTCAGTGGATATAAGGATTTGGCCTCGTAAGGTCTTCTGTTCTCTACATCAGGATACACCACATGCAATCCCTGGACCCCACATTTGTGGCCCCTGAAGCCTTCCAGCCCCCCCCCTTTTAACAAAAGGCACAAAATCATGCGGAAAGCCACCATCAAATGTATGAAAACACACAAAAATACCTCTGCTCCCACAAGTACCCCAGAACCCTGTATTGCCTCTGTTTTCCCCTAAAGCCCCTCTCAAAATGCGATGTCACTTCCTATTGCCATATTTGAAAGGGACTGGGGTTTGGTAATGGAGCCAATTGCCTAGATAAATGGCGGGGCGTCTTTGGGCATCTTCAAAAAGAGGCTAGACAGCTAGTTGCTGGGGATGCTCCAGCTGGAGATCCTGCAGTGAACATGGATTTGGGCAGCAATGATCCTCCAAATATTTTCAGATTGAAATAACTACAGTACTTCACCATCGGCTTTGACAGCTAGAGATGATGGGAACTGTAGCCCAAAAACATCTAGGAGTGGTCCACCACTTCTACAAGACATTATTATCCCTCATATTGCAGATGTTGTGGAGGATTGAGATTAAGACAGAAAGTGGCTTGCTGAAAACAACCTAGTAAATGCAGAGCTGGAGAGATTCAAACCAGGGGTTTCCCGATTTGCAGCTCAGTCCTTCAGCCATTACAGTGCACATATGGAAGTTTGACTACTAAAAGGAATGGAAGATGGGCTGCTTGCCAGTAAGGGAAGAAATGAAATCTTGGTTGGTTGCCTGGAGTCCAGGCCAGTGTAGTGTCGCTGATAAATTCTAAAATGAGAAGTACTGGGGAAAGGTGCAGCTTGTTTCTTGACCTTCAATGTTTTGTGCTTGATAGCAATTACTCCAATATGTGGGCATAGTATTTTGGAGATTCCTAAATGATGTATACCCTTCACATAGTCTAGGGCTGCAAAATGCCACTGAAAGTAGAATCTCTTCTACAGTGATTGAACTGAGTGGGGATGGAAAGTACTACAGTAATTTAATGCAGATGTTATCTTCCAAAGGTTTGTCATAGCTGCTTGCAACAGAAATGTTGATTCTTCATACATGAGGAATAGAAGTACTTTATATAGGTAGGAATTGGAGGAGGAACGAAAATGAGGGGTTGATGAAATTCTGACTTCCCTGATTATTTGTGTTAAGGAGCTTTAAATATTATTTTTAGCAGCAGCAGCATCTTTATTTATTCCCGCCTTTTCTCCAAGATTAAGGGTGCATCTACATGGACAGGAAAATCCAGTTTACCTTCAGATTACCCTGATTTGCAGCATCTACAGCCTTGCCTACATGATTGCCACACAATACTCCCTTTTGAATTCACCCTAGCCCAATAAATTGCAGTGTGCATGGCCACATAGCCATGGCTGCTCCTTTCCCCCCCCCTCCTCCCATGCATGTGAATGTACGTATTTCTGAACTACTCCCTCCAGCACCACACCAACATCATTATGGAGCACAATCCACACACACAAACACACGCACCAGTTGAATTTTCCATTGAAATCTGGAAGAAATCCCAACTCTTTTTGGTCTGAATTAAAGCCGTGAGGTGCTGAAAAGACTGAGATTCAACCCCAGTTGTCCAATATGTCATCTGGACAACTCACTGTGAAAATACGAGGTCATTTTGTTTGGCCCGTGTCGACGCAGCCTGAGACTCAAGCAATTTTACAAATTAAAACGGTTACAGTATAGTTAAGATACACAAAAAGTCAACATTAAAATACGCTGATGACACCCAAATATGTTTCTCTGTGTCTCCGACTGATGCAGTGACCAGGGATGGCATCTCTCCTCTAGATGCCTGTCTGGAGTCAGTAATGGGCTGGATGAGGGAAAACAGACTCAGACTGAATCCAGAGAAAACGGAAGTACTTGTGATAGGATCCCCGGGTCCAGGTCTGGAGATTTGTCCAGCTGTCCTAGCTGGGGTCACGCTTCCCCTGAAGGACTCTGTTCGCAGTCTGGGGGTGCTCCTGGACTCGTCGCTCCACCTTACATCTCAGGTGGATGCGACAGTCAGGAGCACCTGTTACCAGCTTCGGTTGATACGCCAGCTGCGACCCTACCTGGGCCGGGGGGACCTTGAAACAGTGGTACATGCTCTAGTAACCTCTCGGTTGGATTTCTGTAACGCGCTCTACATGGGGCAACCCTTGTACCAAACCCGGAAGCTTCAATTGGTGCAGAACATGGCAGCCAGACTGGTCACTGGATGTTCCAGGTCCAGCTATATAACACCTGTTCTGCAAGATCTACATTGGCTGCCTATTCGCTTCCAGGCGCAATACAAGGTGTTGGTTATAACCTATAAAGCCCTAAATGGCTTGGGCCCAGGGTACTTGGAGGACCGCCTCTCCCCATATAATCTGCCCCGCACACTCAGGTCAGCCGGGAAGCAACTTCTGAGGGTTTCTCCTTCGAAACACTCCACGACTGCACAGAGGGCATTTTCAACCTCAGCCCTGCAGTTATGGAACTCACTTCCCAAAGAGCTCCACTCGACCCCATCCCTTGACCTTTTTAGGAAGAGACTTAAATCCTTTCTCTTCAAACAAGCTTTCCCCCAGATGTTGTAACACTTCTCCCCCCCCCCCCTCCTCTAGCACCTGCACTTTGGCTAGTTTTTGTACGGTTTTTAATCTGTGTTGTTAATTCTTGGTTTTAATGTTGATATTGTATTGTTTTTATTTATCGTTTGTTGTTGCCATGATGCTGTAACCCGCCTTGATCTCAAGGAAAGGCGGGCTATAAATAAACGATTTATTATTACAGTATTATTATTAAAATAGGATTAAACTACTAACGAAATCAAAACTGTTTCAGACATCCACTTAAAGAGGTAAAAAAGTAGTTAAAACAGTAACATTTAATACATTATGTATGACTTTCAGTTATAATTTTACATATCATGTGTATTATCCCTCTGATAAAAGCTCTTTCTTGAACTTCTTTTTAACAACTAGGAGATTTCCACTAGAAGATATTCCTTTAGATGAAAAGGAAGCAGCAAAGTGGCTTCATACACTTTACCAGGAAAAGGTAAGTAGTTTGTCTCTAAGATTGTATAGAATAATAATACTAGTAGTAGTAGTTGTTGTTGTTGTTTCTTCTTACCTGCCTCTCCCCATGATATGGGCTTTCTCTATAGGAACCCTTTTACACTACTCAATTATAATGCTATGATTCCATTTTATAATGCCATAGTACCATACTTTGGGATCATGGAATTTGCAGTTTAGGGAGGCGTACTTAGAATTTTTTCCAAATAACTTTAGTCCCTTCTCTAACTACAGTCTCTAGGATACCATGGGATGGAGCCATGGCCCTGCATCACCTTGGACTGCATGACAATATTCTGAGTTTAATCCTCATCATAGATTACTAAGAGACTGATGTGGAGTTATATTATTTTTCATGGTAATAATGTCTGTTTAATTATCAAATAATGACTGCATTCATGTGACTAATGTAATATATGGAATTGGCACACTTTTTAGCTTTTGGGGACACTGTACATCTTTTCATTCAGCTCCTTCTCTGTTTTTCTTCAGTTGGACCATACTTGGTGATTGACTTATGTATTTTTTATAGTTTTTTATTGTTTCCTTTCTTAGCAGTATTGAAAAAAATGTCCAAGTTCTACGGAGGTTCTACAGAAGAAGGCATATGTAATAGAAAGAATATAGCACGACTAGATTTTCTAAACACTGTTTTTTTGTGTTAAATACTTATGATAGAACAAAAATAGAAATTCCTCCAGCAGTAGCCAGTAACACTGAATCACAGAGGCCTGCTTCTGTGACAGTATTAAAATTTGGACAGTTATTAAAAGAGACTTCCATGGAAACCTATGCCTTCCCAAATTAGGACACTTTTCTTTTTTCTTCAAGGATGCTTTACAAGAGAAGTATAATCAAGAGGGCATATTTCCTGGAAAGCAGTTCAAACCTCCCAGAAGACCATGGACTCTCCTCAACTTCCTCTTCTGGGCTACCATTCTCCTGTCTCCTCTTTTCAAATTTGGTTTTGGAATTTTTGCAAGTGGATCACCTCTTCTGATTCTTGCATTCCTGGGGTTTGTTGGAGCAGGTAATAAAACATAAGAAAAAAAGTGAGGCATTCTAACATTGAATTTAAATGTCCGTATCAGAATTCTGTGATACAGCCAGCTACCTCTGTCATTGGCACAATTAATCCACAGGGGGAGGAGTGATGTATAATAAATAAAGTCTCTGGGCCTGCCTTTCTTCTAATACAATGATAGCTAGAGCTGATGATTATTAGTAACTTGAACTCTGAATCTGCTTCATAGTTTATTCAGTCATTTCCTCCAATCTTTCCCAGGACCTCAGAGCAGTTTAGTTTGCCCTTCATGTTAGCAAATTGGGAAAGAGCAGTTTCTTTAGGTCATAGACGGATGTGCCCCTGATCAAACCTGATACAGTATACTATGTCCTGCATCCTATAGAGTCCTATATATGTTTCTCTTTTGCAAATTCTTGTGCTGCTATTTTTTGAGGCCAGAAGGTAGATCTGGATCTGTAGAGATCGCTGGATAATTTTCAGGAGACTGGCTCCCAGTTGTGCAACAGTAGGAAGAGAAAATTGTACTCCCACCCCATTAAACTGCTGAAATAAAGAGAGCTTGGGATGACTAGGAGTGGTTTCCTTTCTTACAGAGCCACTGAGTTCTAGTACCCAAATCAAATTATTGGGTTCAGAATTCTTTAGTTCTATATGTGTGTGTTTTTCCCCATTGTGCTCTGGTTGTTACAATTTAGGATTCCAGTTGTTGTTTTTTAAAGTAGATCTTACAATCCTGAAGTTTGACCACTTTGTTTAGTGCAGAACATGGGGAAAATAATTTTTTGGACTGGAACTTCCAAAATCCCCAACCAGTTGGCTGGAAGTTTGGGGATCTGAAGTCCAAAAAATAATGTGTGATTTAGACAGCTCAATGCACAATGTAGATCATTTAAACAAGTCTTAAAAGCAATTTATGTTTAGACTATGATCTTAATAATAAAAATAAGCCAACTATCAACATCACTGACATTTTAGCCTTCTGGGCATCATCTTCAAAGTACTCTTTCAGATTCTGTGTTGAACTCAATGCAGGAGAAAGGAAGGACAGTTTGATTACAGTTAGTGGTGCTACTGTTACTACTGTCTTCACTAGCCAGAGCTCTGAATAGACACAAACCAAAAGTAATCGAATCATTTGATTTATTCCTCCTTCTGAGTTTTTGATATGTTTAAGATGCTGGAATTGTACACATTGCATAGTTCTGGAGAGCAATAAAACACGATGGTGAAAAAGTAGTGCACCTAGTGATTCACTTGCATTCTGCCTCCTCTTGGCTGTGTAGATAAGTTTAAAAGTCCCCATGCAATGTCTACTGAATTCTCAGAAGGGGTGGTAGTGTGTAACGGTGCAGATGATTTCTAGTAATGTGTTTCAGTGCCCTGAATTGTTCCTCTCTTCTTAGTGGCTAACTGGAACAGAGTATAGTACATTATATAAAATAACTGTGTATATATAAATACAGGTTGAGTGTTCCTTATTCAAAATGCTTGGGACCAGAAATGTTCCGTATTTCAGATTTTTTCAGATTTTGGAATACCTGAATTTGCATATACATAATGAAACATAATGAAGAGAGCGAGGATCTGTGAAATAATGGCACAAACCCAAACATAGTGCTTGACATGAATCCACGCCTACAGCCAATTCACAGATCCTCACGTCTCTCACCAGCCTTGTAAATACAGTACAGGTGCATAGCTCCAAAATGTTTAGATTTTGGAGTACTTTGGATTTTGGAATTCTGGATAAGGGATACTCAATCTGTATTATGAGCATCCACTTTCATAATGTATAAAATTTCTAGATTTTTTTTCTTGGTGCACTTTTTTATTACATATCTGTCACTGTATGTGTTATTTGCAAGTGCACATTTCATCTTACTCCATTAAATAGTGATGTAACTCATGACAGAACTCATAGTCTCTTTTCTTTATGTTTTAAAGCTTCCTTTGGAGTTCGTAGACTGATAGGAGTAACAGAAATAGAGAAGGGCTCCAGCTACGGCAACCAAGAATTCAAGAAAAAGAAATAATTTTACAGATGAAGTTTTGAACATATAACAAGACTGTGATATCAAATTAACTTCATTGAAAGAAAGACACTTAGAAAACTTATCTTTTTTCTTTATTAACTGATAACTAATAATACTTGAGCCAAGACTGAAGAAATGGGAAAATTCAAGAGAAGAGGAAACAATTGAATATCTTCCTAAGGATCCCTGTACTCATAGTTTTTGGAGAAAAACTGGGCTAAAAAAATCAACATGAACTTTTTCCCCTTTTTTGTGGGTGGGGGGAGCTTATGGGTGAAGCTACATGCATCTTCAGATAACTGTTTTGTCTTTCAAGAATACAACACTTACTTTTCAAGAGAAGATACCAGTTTCTTCTTGTTAAAAATGATCTAACATTTTCTTACTTTTAGCATCTTTTAAAAAGAAAATAAGGCAGCATGCATTGCAGCAAAACATGGTATCTGGTTCATTTTACAGCTGTTTCTTGGAGAGGAAGCCACTTGGAAAAGCTACTTCATCCTTGCAATCATTTTAGTTTGTCTTTATTTTAATATTTATTAGTGTGTACAATACAATGGCATTGTGATGACAGCAGTACGTTTATTGATACGCACGTGTTTTCAGCCACTAGGATGGATGCAATTTTAACCTTTTTCCACTTATGCTGTGATAGTGAAATTGGCACAGGCTTATTCAGTGACCTACATAGATGCTGAGTGCTGTTTCAGGGCTTCAGAAATGTAGGGGCAAATGTGTCAGGAGATTGGTTAACGTTGTAGTGTCTGTTGATTTAGTTCTTGGGGCTCTTTTGAATATCCATTGTCTTGAACTATTTTCTGTCAATTCCCATCAATGGTTTCCTTTTTTAATTTTGAGAATATGGAACAACAAAAAACAAAACAAAACCCAGCATTCTTCTCTCCTCCTTCCTCCTTTTTAATTTTTTAAAAGACTTATAGTGCATCAGTTCATAATTGAAATGGCACTTTTGCACTATAATGCCATGACGCTTCCCCAAAAATATATTAAAAATTAAGAGAGGAGAAAAATTGCCCATCAAACCATACAACCATCTCAACAACTCATGCCCTTGATTTAAAAAACAGCCTTGGAGGAGACCTATAGCAGATCCAAAACAAAAACAAAAAACTGACATTTGGAGCTAAGTGACCACAACCGTTCCTGGTCTTGTAAGTTTTTACCAGGTTCATTCTGCTCTCCTGTATGGCTTTATTCTGAAAACCAGCACAGCAGTAGAGTTTAGAAAAGTTACTTTTTTTTTTAACTGCAGCTCCTTGTCCCCACATAGCCATTGCCCACGCTGACCAAAAGATTCTGGGAGTTGTAGTCCAAAAATGTAATTTTCCCTCCAGTTCTTCATAGATGCCTAGAACAAAAACTTCTATTTAACAACTCTCAAAAGCAGTAAGCATTTGGGGCTAGTACTGTGTGTGCGTGCATGCATGCGTGTGTGTGTGTGCATGCATGAGTACACGTGTACAGGCATGTGTTTGTGAGAGAAAAAGTAAAATTTTATATCGTCTTTTTATCTGATACTTGAAGGACATTCTTCCAGATGAGGCTGGGGGCTCTGACAGCTGGGATGTCACTTTAATTGTTCTCTGTTGTTACAGCAGATCTCCAGGTGAACCAACAGTCTGTTTGACACCTAACAAAAATTGATATCTACACATCAGATGATACAGATTATTTCTTCTCTTTATCATCATCATCATCATCATCATCATTATTAGGTTTATTTAGTTTTCTTAGCATTTTCTGCTGCATGTTATATCTCCCCAAAATAGTTTCTGTCATCTTTGGCTCCAAAGAACACTGACAGGTGCTACACAGCCTTCATGGTGGTAGTTCTATTCAATCAGACTCTATTATGGCCACTTCCCTGAGGAAAGCCATAGATTTGAAGTGTCTTGCAAACTATCCACATTTTGACTGATTTGGGAACTCTTACGTTTCTCTGTTGAATGGATTTTAAGTAAATGCTTATCCCCAGGGAGGCAGCCTCCTGTCAGAGGCTGTTTTGTGTCCCTGATAGAACTTTGCAGATTGATTGAAGTTTACATGTTTCAAAAGGGGGGTATTAGTAAGTATGTGACAGTGGCATGTATCTTCTTCCAGTGGTGGGACCAAAATTTTGCAATCGGCTCTGCACTAACAAAACAAAACAAAAATCTAAATAATGCTATCTAAATAGAGTTCAAAGCAGAATTGTTCTGTACTGATCCAGAAAATGTAATATTAATACACACAGACTTATATGAAGATTTGATTACTAATTTGTAAGACAGTATTAAAAAACTGAGTGCTCTCCCTCTCTCCCCCCCCCCCCCCCCTCTCAAAGCTAAGGGTAAATGTGTAATATTTTACTTCTAAAATGTGACTGTTCATGCTAACTTTTTATTCCTTACCCACAGAAGGTCACTTAATTTCTGGAATACCATGATGTGCAAGTTGCCACTTGGAAACTTGGAAAAAGTCTCTGTGGAAATTGCTTGCCATTACTTTCTCAAGCACATGCCCACTTGTTTAGGTACTTCTAAATAAAAGTGGTTGATTTTTTGTTTTGTTTTGTTTTTAAGTCATCTTATGGGCTGCAACCAAAACAACTGATATGCAAGTATGGTAGGGAGTGGATTGCAGGAGAAATGTTTTGTTGCTCCAGTTTCTGTTGCTAAAGAGACAAAGCATTTTTCAAACTAAAGAGTTGCTTGTCTTCAACTAGAATTACTATTTCAGGCAGAAGCTGTAACTGCATTCATTTCTTTCCTGCATGTATATACCAGTACTTCAGATCACAGCCCAGTGTATCCATACATTTTGCTGTGACTTTCCCCTAGCAGAACATTGTGCTGTTAATCCCAGAATACACAAATAATTCTTCTTGAGAGGAATGAAATCTACCCTGACTGTAAGGGCAGACAACTCATATATTAACTTCATTGGAAGTTGAATATGTGCTTCTTGGGGAGGGGCAGAATCCAGCTATGACTATATATATATATTTTTAAATTCAGTAGATATTTTCTGCTTTTTGTTTGTTTTTTAAACTGTTTTAACAGCTGAGCAGAAAAAAAAATCTCTTTTCTGTCCAGAGCACTGAAAGAGTTGGGATTGTAAAAGTATTTGGTAAATAACTCTTGCTTGTTGGAAGGTTATTTTTTTCCCTATAACAAATGCTGTATAAATGCTTTCCGAAAAAGATTTTGAATACAGTATATTTTAATTGCACTTAAGAACAAAAGCAAAGTAGGAAGCCCACTGGCTGTGTGATAGAATTATATGTGAGCAAGGAGCTATGTACTGCTAGGTAAGCCCAGAATTTTTTTTACGCCATTAAGAGGGGCGGGGCGGGGGGGGTCAGACAAGGAGAAGTTGGAGGAAAGAAGAATGAGCATAGAAATCTTTTTTAAAATAGGTGTCTAGTTTCTAGTTAGTACAGATAACTCCTGCTTGAAAGTAATGGGAGTAGTGCATGTATGTTACGGGGAGAAAAAGCAGATGATTTTCTTCTATTTTACTTTCATATCATGGCATACTGATCATATTTTATTATAAAAACATAGCAAGGAGCACACATTAATTTGTCTGCAATTCTAGGAAGACATATCCATTTTGAAAACAAAAGCGTACAACATTGCACAATATAGTATATGAAAACTCATCTTTTTGGCTTGAACTTTGGTTTGTGTCTTCAAATAGTTTTTTTTTTTTAAAAAAATACAGAGTATGTATGAAAGAATATTACTGGAAATAGCAGTAAGTATGTCTCATAACAAAACTCAAGTGGTTTGGATTGGAACCATGAGCATAGATTTTATACCTTACACTATTTTCTTCTGGTTTAATAGAACATAGCTTGTATATTTGACTACCAAGCCCTTTGAGAGCAATAATAAACAAAATATACCATGAGCTTTCTTTTCTTTCCCTTTTTTTCCTTTTTGGTCTTCTTCATTATTCAATTTTAATCATCATTACAATGTTGACAGTGTTTCCCTCTTCCCCTTTGTTTCCATTTTCAGTGCTTCATTTGTGTTTTGATGTATAGGATTGAAATGGAAGTATTAGAATCTAAAATGTAGATACATAGATTGCAATCCCAGAGCTACTCTAAGAGCTTGAAGACACCTTGCGAGATGTTTTCCCCCTTTTCTATGGTCAACATGATCACAGGTCATTCTAAATCTCTTCCTAATTTTTTGAAAGTATATCATTGCAGTGAGAGATGGAATTCCTGCTGACCAAGAAAACACATTTAAATTTTCCTAGCCTCAGTTGCCAATATAAAATAATTATTCAATTATTTGGATCTGTGCCATTGGCAATAAGCTAGTCTGAAGCAGGGTGCAATTAGGTGCTTTTAACATCCACAGTTAGTTTTAATTAGCCTTAACACTGGCCTGTACAGTGGTGCCTCGGGTTACGAAAGTAATTCGTTCCGCGGCCGCTTTCGTAACCCGAAAAGCCTTCATAAGCCGAATTGCCATAGGCGCTAATAGGGAAAAGCCGCGTTTCGTGCGAAAAAGCCGAAAAAAGCACCAAAAATTTTCTTCATAACCCGAAAAAACATTCGTAACCCGGAACAATGATTTCCAATGGGATTTTTTCGTATCCCGAAAATTTCGTAACCTGGGTATTTCGTATCCCGAGGTACCACTGTATTAGGATATTATTTTTCATTTGAATAACAGTGATTATAATACATAAAACTCCTTTAGTGGTTTTAAATCATTTATAAAAAGAACAAGGTTAAGAAAAAAAGAAAACTTATAGAAGCGCCTCATCAGATCAAAATAAATCTTACTTGAAAAGTATCATATATTTCTGGTACTTAAAATTGTGCATAGACATTGGTTTCTCTCTCTTGACTGTAAATAGTTCAGGGGGAGGAAGAGTAATGTCCTGAAAGGAGGAGGACACATTCAATTTCTTGCCAAGTCCTATTGTTTTCAACCACTTGACACTGGTATTTGTTTTTGCTGTTGTTGTGTTCAATGCTCCTGTTAAATTATGTTTATGCCAAATTTCAATCAGGGAATTTGGGGCATACAAGAGCAGGACTAGAAATTAGCCTTTGTTTTTACAGATCTCCTTCTTCTACACTGTTTCCCCAGCTCAGTTGATTATAGAGATGAAACCACACTATTTAGCTTGGAAGCTAAGCAGGGTCAGCTCTGATTAGTACTTGGATGGGAGACTGACAATGAACACCAGGTTTTTTAGGCTATATTTCAGAGGAAGGGACTGATAAAACCACCTCAGAGTATTCATTGCCTAAGAAAACCCTATGAAATGCATGGGGCTGCCATAAGTCTACAGACAACTTGAAGACACACATATACAAGCCCATCAAAATACCAGTAACCTGAGCTGGTTCTACCATTAGCCAGGAACGGGCAACTGTCTCAGGTGGCAGGTGCTGGAGAACAGCAAGAATCACCACTTGGCTGTTCCTCCTGAATCCCTTGACTATTCTGCTGCCTTATATGGAGCGGAGGTTGCTCTTTGACTCACACAGCAAAATGTTTTAAGCTCACCATCATACCCTGCATTTGACTCGTGGTAGGGCTTGGCCAATGTAAGGCCCTCCAGATGTTGCTGGACTGGAAAGTCCAGCCAGCCTTACCATCATAACCCATAGCAACGGATTATGATTGGTCCAGTTCCAATAATACCCACAGAGCCACAAGTTGACCACCCCAGATTTATGGCAAATTCCAAAACAGCATAGTTGTGGCCAAAAACATTGGTTCATTTCCTTGTTGAGTATTTTCTACCTTAACGTAATGCCCTTTTCTTGATCTAATTTTCTTTTACTTGCCCCCTATGCTTTAAATGTTGCATCCTTTGGATTTCTTTGTTCTTTTGTTTTCTTTTAATTGCTTTTTCCTGCACTCAGTTTACTTTTTCTTACATTAACGCTATCCATTATTTTGTTCCACCTTGTATGTCTTTGTTTTCACTGTACTCTCTGTCATTGTTGCTCTTTTTGTATATCTAAATTCACTTATTTTATCCTTTTTTTTAATTGCTGTTTGTGTGTGTGCGCGCATGTGTGATCACTCCCCCTTACCACCACCACCACCACCACCACCATTATATTTATACAAAATGCTGAAGGGCTCTGAATTTCAAGGTGAAGTAGGAATTTCATCTCTGACTCACCTCCCCATCAGCAGTCCCATGCTAAATACTGCATCCCACTGGGGCTCTAATTTGTGCCTCCTTATACTGGCTGCACCTGATTTTTGGAACAGACGCCTGATGTTCTTTTCCATCCTTTAATACAATGGTGGGGATGTGTGGTCTCCCAAGTGTTGCTGAACTAAAACTCCATCACTCCTCACCTTGGCTATGCTGGCCAGAGCTGATGGGAACTGCAGTCCAACCAGTGGCACATGGGGGATTCCATGTCATTTGGACAGTGGATCTGCTCTGAACTTTAATTGAACTTTAAAGAACCTTTTGAAGATGCTGAATCTATTTTAGAGATCAGGTTCAATACCTTGGGCAGCTCCTTTAAAGTAAATACTAGAACTCTTATGGCTGGATTTATACAAACACACCACATTCTCCAGTTGTGCTTTAAGAAACTGCTTAAATTTTTTTTCAAGACTGATTTTCATTAGCTTCTCCATTTGTTATATAACTTTTACAATGATAAATGTAGTATTAGGACCAAATTGGTTAATACCAGGAGAAGTGTAAATGGTATGTTCCCATTGGGTTGTTGTCCTGTTTCTGGGCACTTTCAAAATGCAAACTGATATATTTAAAATAAACTTTCAAATTATTAGTCTTATGCTACAAGACAGACTGCAATTCTGTACCTAGTTTTCAGGGAGTCAGACCCACTGAATGCAATAGGACTTTTTTCTGTGCAGACCTGTATAGGATTGTGCTCTAAGTAGACTTAAAGCAATGGTGGGGAATTGTGTGGCCCTCTAGATGTCATTGAACTGCAACTTTCAGAAACCTTAGCCAGCACAATGATGAAGAATACTGGGAGCTGTAGCTCTACAATAAGTGGAAGGCCACTCCTGAAGCACATGTATTTTAGATTATTCTTATATGTCACTATAATCTGCAAAATGGTTAGAGAACAAACTGTAATATCAAGACATCAACAGAAGTAGCTGAAAATATAGGAAAATGTAAAATCCAAAGCAGCCTACAGAGCAGAGTTATGGGATGTTGATTGTTGAACTGTATCTCCCATGAGCACAAGCAAATATAGCAAAAAGTCAGGAATCATGTTTCCTGCAGTCTTACATCTGCCACAGAGCCAATGTAAGTTGATGCTTTAATTGAAATGGCTCTTCTTTGCCATGCTACCCATCACTAAGGACCATAGAGTCATAGAGTTGGAAGAGACAACAAAAGCAAGCTAGTCTAATCCGATGCCATGCAGAAATATACAAGTAAAGCACCCCTGAAAGATGCCCTCCCAACCTCTTGAAATGAAAAAAACACAAAAGGTTTCTTGTCCCATTTTCTCTTCCAGCTACAGAAGGGACTGGGCTAATTCAAGTCTCATGTGTGATCTGGATCAGTGGTCCTTATTCACTTGGCCTCTAGATGTTTTCAACTTCAACTCCCAGAAATCCCACTCAATATGGAAGTACCAAACATTTGGAGGACCAAAGGCTGAGAACCACTGCTAGTAAAGAAATTCTTTACTAGAATTTCTGTGACCCACTGAGGTATGTTAACTTTACAAAGTAAAGATGTATATAGACACTGAAAACCAAACTAGCAGACTACCTTGTGAGACTGACTGTGCCCTTTAGCTTCCAGGACATGAGAAGTGCCTTGCTGGATCACACCACCATCTGCATGATCCAGTGATTTCAAGAAGCCCTGAAGATACTGGAAAATCCCACAGAATTTGGTCAGTGCCGTCAATATTTTTAGAACAAAACACCCCAATCTCTGTTCTGCTTACTAACATGAAGACAGTTTTCCCCAGATGGGTTTTTTGAACTCTAAGCTTTTTGTTGGTACAGGATCTTTTCCATAATGTTTGTTGTGCAATTTTAGCAGCTGCCAAAAGTACATTATCTGCAGTTTTGCTTTATTTGTATTGGTCAAAGGACAACTGTGCTTTAAATTCCAAAGAATGTAATTTCAATAAATCAGATTTGCTCAAGACTGAGAGTTCATACTGGAAGTATCTCATAATGGAAACAAAAAGAAATGAACAGTGCCCCCCACAAAGAGGTATAAATAGTATTTGATTGCATTTATCTACTTATTTCCATTGTTCTTTTTGTAATTCCAGCCCTTTAAGGAAGCCTCATATTAATCACTACCCAGTAGGAAAATATACACGTTATAAAACTAAGCAAGTATAGGAACTTCACACTGCAATCCTGCACATCTACTTAAAATTAATGCCCAGTGGCTTCAATATAATTTAGTTCTAGCATTGGACTATAACTCTGGAGATCAGGGTTTGATTCCCTGTTTGGCCATGGAAATCTACTGGGTGACCTTGGATGAGTCACACACTCTCAGCTGCAGACAACCACACAATAGGGTTGCCTTTGGATTGACATAAATTGAAAATGACTTGAAGGCATACAACAACAACTAGTAGGGAATTGCAGCCTATGTGGTATATTAAATCAAGAAGAAAAGAATGAGGATGACAACTTAATTATGTTCTATAGGACTTTACTGAAGCTTCATGTTTCCTTTTCTTTGCTTCTTCGAATACCTCACTCAACAGCCTCCAGAGACCGAGTTTCTGAGAAAATACAGTCCTTTTATCACAGAAATGAATAGCACAGATTCAGACACAGCAGAACCCCCCCTCCCCCATAACTGCTAAGAGGATTTACAAATTGTAAGACAGACATAGGTCTGAGACCCCACCTGGGTTGTTTCTCTCGGCTCTGGAAAACAAAAAGTTTCACCATTAAATGAGCAATAACATATTTTGACAGGTATTTTGGTTTTGTGATCATGGAAGTTATAGTCCAACATGTCTAAAGAGCACCAGGTTGGGGAAAGCTGTATTAGGGGCTTGGCACGATAGGCTTGAGCTGCTGCCTTCATAATTTAGTGGTATCTGATAAAATCTGAGCCCCTCTAGATGTGTTGGCATCATTCCCAGCTAGGGCAGGTCCCTGTTTGGAGAAGAATATTAGTTGCAGGGTAGGACAACAAATAGGTGGATGGTATTACATTTCCATCCTACTTTAGGCTTTCTATAGTTATCAGGTTGATCAATGCCCACTGTATGAGAAGTCTGCTGAACAAGATAGAACTTTAGATTCAACAGCAGTGCCCTTCTTAATACCTGAAGGACCCCAAGTTGCCCACCCTGACCTGGACCTTTAGTAGTAAGAGAGCAGAGCATGACATTTCTCTTTCCTTTCAGGGGAAAACTCAGCTTTTTGAATTTCTTCCCATTATTAAGCTGTTAGAAGAGTCTAGCTAGAGAAAAGTGCCTACTCACTCTTTATTCTTCCTCAGCAGCTATTTAGCCTTCTTCAGACTCTTTGGACTTCCTGAGTGATGGCAAGAGTTATTCTGAAAGTAATGTGAAACACTATGCTTTGGCTATATCCTCTGACAAAGATGCTTCTTCTTACAAAGAGAATTTTATGTCCAGCCAGCTCTACATTTTCCTCCTTGTCCTTTGTCTAGCTGGAACTTTTTAACTTCATTAGTATTGGGAGGATGGTGAAAGAGAGCTGGAGAAACAGTCTTTTGGTGCCAGGTTACAATAGCACGTCGGCAGTAAACAATGCAATAGGTCTTGAGCTGGAAGGGAATGGGATTATAATGTAGTTTATTGGATTATAGCTCTGAGTGCCTGCCTCCAGAATCCATTGCTGAGCATATGTGAACAGCCAACCAGAGAGAAAAAGGGTGAGCAGATAAGTTTGGCTCACCAGCTACCCCTAGCACAGATCTAAAAGTTTGGCCACTATATGGAAATCCTAAGAAAAGTGGACGTTAGTGAAAGAGAAAAATTGTCCCAGAATGCATTTTGGAAGAAGCCTCCAAGTGGTCTCTAGAAGATTAAGAAACGGCTGTGTTTAATTATGCAAGGCTTACCTGCTCTAATTGTTTAATTTCACAGGTGCATATTGTTAATTTTCAATAAAATGTTTCCTGAAACATAATGAACTGCTCCTCTTTTTTTCTTTTCTTTTCTTTTTCTTTTTTCTTTTTCTTTTGTGATATAGGGATCTATCTCTTTTCTTTCATGTTATTTCTGCCTCTGGTAACTGAGACTCTTCTGCTTAACTGAGGTATATTTGTATCCCTACTTCAGATGGGTCATACTCTCTGAAGCAGCTGCCTGATTGTCCTCTGCGAAAATGTTCTCTAGGTACAAGTTGAGACCATAAGTCTTTTTGATTACAGATTTTGAAGATATCTTGGAGATGGGACCCAGGTCTAAACATGAACTTCATTTATGTTTTGTGTACATCTTATAAACATAGCTCAAAGGTAATTTTATAACATATTATTTAATAATTTTGTGCATGAAACAAAATTTGTGTCCAAGGAACCATCAGAAAGCAAAGGTAGCGACCCATGTGGATAATTTTGGATTCTGGAGTATTTTTGATTTTGGAATTCTGATATGGGAGACTCAACCTGTAATTGAGGTGGAGTAAAACATTGCCTTGCAGTTTTCTCACAAAGGCATATTTCTGATCAGGATGGGAACCAGCTATTCCCCCATTCTTCGCACATTGGTCTATTTTGTGGTTTGGGCTCTGTTCCTCTCCTACAATTTTATTTTCCTGTTTTCCTTGTGTACTTCTACAAACCTTGTGGTTACCCCAACTCTGCTGATACCTTCCTTTTGTTGAGTTTGTTGTTTGAGGGAATCATGGGAATACAAACAACCCTATAATATAAAAAATGATTGATCTCTTTTTTAAAAATGTTATTTCAGGAAACATATCTAATAATAAAACTCATCACTGAACAAACATTGAAAACTGAAGTACGTGTGGGGTGGTATAAGTAAAAGGTATGGGAAAGCTATCACTTGTTTCTAAAGAATAGATATTCAACTGTATTTTCAACAAGCATTTTATGAAAGGCCTCCTAAAAATCACATATATGTGTAGGAATTTTCTTCTGCCAGATATTATTTCTTGTCTTAATTGACAAGACAGCCATGGAGGCCTAGCATTCTTGTTTTCCGTGTAGTGCTTGCACAGAGTAATGTTTTGTGTTTATCAGTTTAAAGTATAAATTTACTAATTGGGGATGGTCCCACCATTGGGTGGCATGAACTGATTACTTCAGGTAGCAGATGATGGGGACAGAGAATCTGATGTTGGAGCTGGACAGAGCTGGGCACCACGTGGCGTGCCCTTCATCCTGTAAATTATCATGCTCCCCTTGGATGAAGTGGAGAGTGTTCTCTTGTCATAAGTTTTGGAGGAATATTCAACCATCAGTTCAGTCAGCTTCTAAATGTGTAAACGGGTGAGAGACACCTTTTCCTCAGCCTCTGGCAGCAAACTGTTTTGAGCCAGCCCTGCTATTCACATTTTCTTGGCATGCCATCAATCATACAAAATTTTAAAATGAATCCTGTTTAAGTCTTCTTTTCCAAAGGTTTCAAGAGAATATTTATCTGATGTGAGTGTTCCTAATTTTTTTCAAACTTATCTTAGGGTACCCTTCAAGGAAAGCTATGATGCCAAGCAACATAACCAATTTTCAAAGCTAGTGGTTTGCTTTGTTTTGTTTTACACCTTTTACAGAAAGACAAGCTGGTGAGTCATCTTGTCCAACCTCAGTATGGCTGCATCTACACTACAGAATTAATGCAGGTTTTTTTTTTATTTATTTAGGTATTTATATCCCGCCCTTCAGCCCTAATGGCTCTCAGAGCGGCTTACAATAATATTTTTAATCAGACAGTTCCCTGCCCTCAGGCTTACAATCTAAAAGACACGACACAAAAGGAGAAGGGAATGGTGAAGGGAAAGGGGATGAGGTCCAGTGGTTCTTCTCTCCCTCTGAGGCCTGGACCAAGGTTGACACTGCGTTAACTATCATGGCTCAATGCTATGGAATTCTGGGATTTGTAGTTTTGTGATATATTTAGCCTTTTCTGTCAGAGAGCTCTAGTGCCACAACAAACTACAAATCCCTGCAATCGATAGGATGGAGCCATGACACTTAAAGCAGTATCAAACTGAATTTATTCTGCAGTGTGGCAGCATCCTAAGTAGGAAGAAACAGTCAATTCACTTTACAAATAGGAATATGGTTAGAAAAAAATGGTATATTCAATATCACTGCTGCTATATTCTGGCTTCAAATAGATTATGATATAATATTAATTATTATTTTGAAAGGCACAAGGTTGATCAAATAATCATTAAATAACATACCTATGGGTCTTATACACTGAAGGGCACAGCATTAAATTAATATTAAATATCTAGTCGTGAATTTAGAACATTGCATTATCCAATTGCGATAAAATATCCAGTGTTAGGTTTCACATATTTTTGTAATGTGATCAATTTGTTATGGGTACAGCAAGTTACAAGTAGTGTTAGTTACCTTGAATGAATTACTTCTTTGGTAATAAGGATATAGAAACATTTAAAAAGGAATCTAGATGAAGTTACTTTATTGGTATACTAAGTAATATTTCCTAGCTATTTTCAAAGTTACTTTGTGGGGGCATTTTAGTGGCATTTTGACACTCCACAAGTTTTATGCCATTCCTTTATCAATTGCAAAAGGGCTTTTAAAAGTAGGAAGCAACACAACAGACAAAGAGTCACTGTTCAAAAACAATGCAATAGGTAATAATGGCTTTTTAAACACCATAACAAGAAGAATGTGTTGTTATTTTAAGTAATTCTTCAGTCTCTGGGTTGCAGAGCTGGAATGATTGAGGACAATTGGGGATGAACAAAATAGACATTCAACTAGGAGGAAGTACGGAAAGGTAAAGACTGGGCAACCCAGAATTGCTCCCATCCTAGGAAGTGCTCAGAATAAGGAAGAATTGACCTTGGTGCAACATGCCAATATAAACAGCAATGTGGGATTGGCTGTCTTGGATTACCTGACTCCTGGGATCAGAAATAAACTGGTTCATGTCTCTGCACCTTAGCTTGAAATACCAGCAGTTCTCTAGAGAGCAATCCTGGCGGCCCAGCCATTGGGAAACTGGTGCCTGACGGAGTCCTAAGGCTACTGCTGTTTTTCATCTGCTTCTGCTAGTAAAATTGTAATAGTGCTTTAACATTGGAGAGCGAGAAAAGAAATATAAAACATTATCTGGCTTTCAGCTGCAGAATCTCAGCTTCTTAAAGGCTATCTGGAAGGCAAGAGAGCCAGCCATACTAGTATAAGTCAGAGTAGGACAACCCTGCATGTTCCTCTAGCCCTCCAGCCAGTCCCCTCTTTTGAACAACAGAGTTGTATACGCCACTTGGCTTTTTCTGTACCCACTAAATCAACTTGCTGTCTTCAAGGATAACGGAGGATCCCATCCCAGGCTTATCTGATGTTCAAATAAGATGCAGCCACCAATCCAGCTTGCTTCTTTACATGGAATGAAGTGGAGCACTAGTTCTTTGCCTCAGTCAAAGGAATGGGCTGCCTTTGCCACAACTTCTACAGAATGCAGGAAGCACAATGGCTTCAACTTCACAAATGATCATTTGGGCACAATTCTTATGGCATAATGACATTAAAATGATCATCTGGAGAGAAATTTAGATTGCAGCCCTAAGGACACTCACTATACTAGAGAGCAAAGGGATCTTGTAGCACCTTTGAAACTAACTGGAAAAAAAGCTGGTAGCATGAGCTTTTGTAGACTTGAACCCACTTCCTCATCAGATGAGGAGGTAGGATCAAGTCTATGAAGCTCATGATACTGGCTTTTTCAGTTAGTCTCAAAGGTGCTACAAGATCTCTTTGCATACTGATTTTCCAGATTAACACAGCTATGGCTTTGAACTATACTAGATAGTCGCATTGAACTAAGTCCCTTTACAGACCAGCCTGAAAAGCTGACTTGGGGGCAGGGTCGAGGGGAAGCGTCCTGATGATGCACACCTGAGTCCACCCCCCCAGGGCACGCTGATGCTGTGCACTGCTCTAGACATTACACGGCATCATAGCACACCTCTGGCATTGCTTCCAGATGACCCAGCGCCAAAGGGGCACCAAACAGCCATGCTGCCATGGCTATGGCACCCTTTGGAGGGCGCAAAAGGGAGCTGCTTTTTGTGGTTCCTTTTTGCACCCTCCAAAGGCTGGATCAGGGCTGCAGCGTGAAGTTGCCATGGCCCCAATCTGGCCAGGAAAGGGGTGGCGTCCTGGCGTTCTGCCATCCCTTAGGGGCGGTTTGTAGAGCCCCTAAGAGAGACTTGCTCCTGGGTACATTGCTTAGAATTGTAAATCCCCGCATTTTGTGATTAGAATGCCTACATTCTTACTAGAATAGCTATTGCTAAAAATCTGTATTGCCCATTCCTGTGCTACAAACAAGAATTATATTGGATCCAAAGATGTGTGAAGGAAGATTCTTGTGCCTTGTTTCTTTCCTTGGCATTTCACATCCTTGCCCACCCCTCAATCTGGGAGAGGCTCTCTGAAGCACAATGGGTGCTGGTACTGCCGAGGCATATTGTGCAAATAGATGGGGTGATTTTCCTTTCCATTGCAGCCTCCCAATATTACATATCAGGGGGAATACTCTTCACTAAAGCCCTTCAATACTCTTAATGAGCTGTGATGGGAGCTGTTTCTAGAGATAAAAAAACAAACAACTTTTTGGACTATAGTTCCCAGAATCCTGAGCCATTAAGCCACAACTGCACACTGGTTTAGAGTTTGGGAGTTGTGGGTCTAAATATGTAACCTTATTAAGTTCTGCTATTTCCTGTTAGGTGGCAGAAAGAAGTCAAATTTTTGTACAACTAGACATCCTCACTCATCCATTTTATTGCTGTGATTTAAACTTCAGAGTACATGACATAATTATACCACTAGATGGAGATACTAAACCCTGCCCTAACTTTGCCAACAAATTAATTTCTATAGTTTTTTCTATAGTTTTTTGTGGTTTTTTTGGGCTATGTGGCCATTTTCTAAGATGCCAGCCACAGATGCCAGCGAAACGTCAGGGATCAACTCTTCTAGAACACGACCACATAGCTCTGAAAAACCCACAAAAAACTATGGATGCCGGTCATGAAAGCCTTTGACTTCACAAATTAATTTCTAATTGGTGGACCAGAAATTCTAAGCTGTTGTTGGTACATACCACAGATGGTTCAGATGGGGACACAGAATGCAACCTGAAAACTCTCAATTTCTTGCAGATTGCCAAAACCAACTGTATTTAAATATGAGTAAAATGTGGCTGGTTTATTTTTGTTGTTAAATACTTATTTCACAGATGTTTCCAGGTGAGGCCTTTATGGTGAAATTGCCCAGAAGCTGATAGAAGGTCCAGAGAACACTGACCATTTGAAACTTTTCTATTTTCCCCATTGCTTGTTCCATCTATTTTTTTCACATACCCCATACCTACACACAGGCTGGCATCCTGCAAGGAACATACAGTATGCAAGTCTGAGTCCACTTTATGCCTTCATATGTCCTCTTTCTTTCTTTCTTTCTTTCTTTTTCTCTTTCTCTTCTTCTTCTTCTTCTTCTTTTTGGTCATTGCAGAGTTCAAAATTCCCTTCCTCCCTCTGCAACCACCAAAGTCCCCCAGACAACCTCAAGAAATGATGTGACCATTTTGTATCTGGCTACAGGGATATAGCAATATTTTCTGAAACCACCTCCACTACCACACACACACACTCCACCAGACATAGAATGGCCACAAGAAGGCTTTAGTGGCTAATAGCACACCCAGTCATGCTGAATGGCCAGCTGTAGTCCCACATGCAGAATTACTATGCTGCGTTTTGCCATAACAGGATTCTGGCTTCACACTGTAAAAGAGGGAACGACAGAATAGCTGTACAATGTCTTTTGAACTATAGCTTTAGTAATCTTCTGTCTGGAAGAATTCCATGGTATACTCCATTTTAGGAGCACTTTGCTTCTGTGGAAGTCCTCCTTCAGGCATATTGACCTAGGGCTGCTCTGATCCCAGACGGTCCATTCCCATTCCTTCTGCTCTTACGGGTACAGCCTGTTCAGACTTTTGTCTTTCCCTTAGCTGGGAGATCCTCACTGGCTACCTTGCAGCTTCACTTTTGATGCCAAATGAAAATCTTTCTATTTTTCAAGGCTTTGGTTGTTTTGCTGTTCATAGCTGATTTTATGCATTATGTTTTCTTTGGGACATGGGCACATTTAATGGAAAAATTATACATTAAAAAATGACAAAGGACTCAAGTTACATCTTCTAAACCTTAAGTATACCTTTGTTGTTGTTGTTGTTATCCACCCTCAAGTCAATCTCAACCCACGGTGACCCTGTAGATGAGACATTCCCAAGACTCCCTATGCTCCACTGCTCTGCTCAGGTCCTGCAAATACATACTCATGACCTCTTTAATAGAGTCCATCCATCTAGCATGTGGCCCTCCTCTCTTTCTGCTTCCCTCCACATTTCCTAGCATTATTGTTTTTTCCAGTGAGTCGTGCCTCCTCATGATGTGGCCAAAGTACAACAGCCTCAGTCTTGTCATCTTGACTTCCCGAGAGATTTCTGGTTTGATCTGCTCTAGGACCTATCTGGTACTGAATTCCACTGGGATGAGGGGACCTCAATATACTTTTCGTTCAGTTATTGCTTTTATGCATACATTAGCTAGGTGCAGGGAAGCAGCCATGGGGCTATTAAAATAAGGGCATTGCCCCCATAAGAATTCTGTCTCCCATCTAAATTTTCCTTCAGTTGCTCAGTTTCAAGTACAGGCATACCTCAGTTAACAAAACTCAGGCAAAGAAGCTCCTTTTTACAAGGTATTTTCACATGCATCCAATCTCCCCTTTTCCTTTTCCTTGCCCTCTGTCCAGCTTCAGTTTTTTAGCAGCATCAACACAGGGAATACGGTGAAGGAGAGCAGGAGAAACACAGACTTTCAGTACTAGTCTGCAGCAGTATGTCTGTAATAAACAGAGCAATAAAGCTTGAGCTGGAAAAGATTGGATTCTATTCCAGGCCATCCTACTTTAGCAGAGTATGCCTGCCTACAGCATGTTTGACCATGTTTCTCCTTTTATCCTCCCTTCATTGGCTCCCCTTCCCCTTCCACATCCGGTACAAGCTTTTGTTATTGACTTTCAAAGCCCTCCATGGATTGGCCCCTCCTTACTTATCTGACCTTCTTTCTCCTTACATTCCTACTCGCACCCTCTGCTCTTGTAGTCAAGGTCTCCTGTCACAGTGTAGGACTACCACTGCCCCCTCCCGAATTCATCCTTTCTCACTTGCTGCCCCTTATTCCTGGAACCTTCTTCCCCCACATGCACACCTCATCACTTCTCTACCCAGTTTCAAAACTGAGTTAAAGACTATATTGTTTAGAGAAGCATTCCCAGAGGCTAGCCCCTCTCTGACCCAGGAAGCCTCCTTTTAACCATACATTAAGATAATAAGAAAACAAGCCCTTCCTCCAGTCCATCTGCCTTGGTCCAGGCCTCGGAGGTGGAGAACTGCTGGACCTGATCCCATTCTCCACCACCACTTCCTTCTCCTTTTGTGTCGTGTCTTCTTAGATTGTAAGCCTGAGGGCAGGGAACCATCTAACTCAGTGATGGTGAACCTTTTCGAGGCCGAGCGCCCAAACTGCAACCCAAAACCCACTTATTTATTGCAAAGTGCCATGTTCCTCTGGCTTTCTAGTAACAAACTCTGGCAAACTCTGTGTTGGGGTGACGACAGAAAGGGCTCTGAGTGCCACCTCTGGCACGTGTGCCATAGGCTCGCCATCACTGGTCTAACTAAAAGATTGTATGTACAGCGCTGTGTAAATTTACAGCGCTATATAAATAAAGGTTAATAATAATAATAATAATAATAATAATAATAATAATAATACAGCAGGCAAGGTAAAACAGCTGGGGAAAAACACCCAGCGTAGACACAATTAAATCCTATTTGAATAAAAACCATGTATGAGCATCAGAAAAGCCATGCTTCTAGAAAAAGAAGTGATATGAATGTTTTTGCTTCCTGCTGTATAAGTCTGAGATAATGGCCAGATACCAGCATGGCATACTGGTTTGAGTGTTGGACTACGACTCTGGAGACCAGGGAGTCTGGAGACTTTTGGATACTCCAAAATCCCTTCTGAGCATGCACGAGTAGCAAAACCTAGAGAAAAGGGGAGAACAGGTAAGCCTGCTTCACCAGCTACCCCCAGCATGTTTAAAAGCATAGTTTGGTCACAAAATGAAATTAAGAAAAGCAGAAGATGGTAAAAGAAAAAAAAGATATCCCTGGATGCATTTTGGAAGAAGTTTTCAAGCAGCCTCTAGAAGATTTGACATCTTTTTATTTACCTGTCATGGGTGTCTCATTTGACATGTGCTTATTGTTGGTCCTGGATAAAAAGATTGCTAATTGAGCTGCTTTTCCTTTTTTGTGATGATGGAACCCATCCTATTCTTTCCATGCAATTTCTGCTTCTGGTACCAATTTTTCTGTTAAAAGATGTAATCCTCAGGAACACATCTACTTCAATAACTAAAGTATACCTGTATTGTAGAGAACAAGATATGAAAAATTGTTCATACTTGCTATTGTTCACACTTGCTATCGTTCGACTCTTCCTATATTTGCATTCACTTGGGAAATTTGCCTGCCCTTTTTCTTGTGATGTCTGAACTGTATTTCTAAATACTGTACATCTGAAATGATACCTCTCTCATTCCATTTTCTTCAATATATATTTAAAGGAGGTGAGGTTCAAAAATTACTTCCTCTTCTCCCCAGGGATTTCTCGGGTCACATTCTGCGCAGGCCTTGATTATAACATTTTGTAAAAGCTCCAAAATTCTCAGAAGCTTTGTTTAAATAAATTATAGATTTGTATAGCACTGCAATTTCAAATGTCATGCCTAACTGGAAAAGGAAAAAAAAGTACAGTTCAGCACCCACAATAATATTATGACTACGCATTTCTGTTGTTCTTCTCTCTCAGTATGGAACTTTCTAGCTGATGTGATCAATGCCAGATGATTGCTGGGCAACTGGCTATAGCAAGAAACTACTGACTAAGGGCTAAATGAGTGTAGGCAGCAAGGAAACCTTTGTCCCTGCCCATCTCAAATCAGATTCCGTGTTTGCCTGGGCAAATCTAGAATGACCAGGAATAGTTGGAGAAAGCAGTTGAGTTCTCTTGTCCTGACATCTAGTTCAGCTTGGGAAGACCTGGATGACATTGAATGGGACTTAGCACTGTTTATGTTTGCTGTCTCTTGAGGGATACTTGTTCAACCTGTTGTTCAGTTCAGTACATCTTTATTACAGTCACAGACCAGCACAGGTAAAAAGGGGATACAGAATAAAAGAAGGTAATGATAAAAACAAGGTAAAAACAAAGGTTAAAAACAGTATTTAAAATATCTTTTTAAAATCAAGTGTGGTAGGGCAAGATTAATACTAGCCTACTGTGGAGGTCATTGCCTGTCGGATTTTAACTGCAGCTACATAGAATCTGGCAACATTATATGTTATATCTGGATTGGTGTCTGAAAGCAGCAAATAGGTGTAAAATTGACTGGTGTGTCCTTGATGTTTATACAACAGAGGTGAGAAAAGGCTGAGGCAGATATCCCTGTAGTTTGAGCACTGCAGTAGTATATGCTCTGTTGTCTCTATTTGGCCAGAGTCACAGGGGCATCGTCTGTCTGAGAAGGGGGTCTTCTTATATCAGCCTTCAAGATCAGCTGAAAGGAGGGCATGGCATCGTGGTAAAGTAAAGGCTCTCTGGTGTTTAGGCACTTCAAGTTTTGCTAAATATGCCATAGGTGATGCCAAGTATCTGTTAAAGTCACTAACAATGAAAGTTGAACCACTAGCTAAATCTATCTGTCACTCTATATCTTATCACCAGTTGTCTGATCGTTGCTTTAGCATCTTCATATCACATGATATGAACAGAAGATCTGGAGAGAAACCCAGCGAAGAAATATAATCATCACCATCTGCTTCCACATAGACTGGAATTAATCAGTCTGGTTAAGTGGAGCAAGGCCAGTGGGAAAGAAGGATAGTCTGAACCAGTAGCTGAATATAGTCACCCACACTCTGGCCTCCATTTTCATAAAGTTCAACCTGTAAAATAATAAATCACACATCCTTAAGGGAATTACTTTGATGCTGCTAATGGAGATGAAATTTTTATTGCCTCACTTTTTCTGGCTTTGTCCTTTGTCTCTGCATACCCAAAGATACTTTGGATAATTTCACAAGTCCATCCTCACCAACTCTTTCTTAAAAACCAATGTAAGCAAACATTTCAAACAAAGGGAAGGCCTAGGACTCCACCACTTTTCTTCTCCTGTATGATTTTCAACTAATTTTCCCGATGAAGAAGTAAGCTTTGAAAGGAAATGAAACCTAAGCTTGTCTAAAGTAATCACTGCAGTACAGTGTTATAGAGCTATTGTTCCACTTTTACTGTTACAGCTGCCTTTTGGAAGAATCCTGGGATTTGCTGTATAAGGGAGAAGGGCATTTAGCATTCTCAGCCAGAGAGCTCTTAGGCTCCACTAAACCACAAACCCCAGAATGCCACAGGAGGCAGCCATAGCAGTAAAAGTGGAATAATAGTGCTATAATGGTGTAGTGCAGTATTGTACTGAAAGGAAGCTGTTGTGCTGATTCTAGGGTACCCCTCCTGCTTCTGCTGAGTAGGATGAAATCTCTAGAGATCATCTATCTGAGCTGTCACCACCCACTGATTTTAATCCTCCCTTCTCTAGTGACTATGGGAAATTACTGGGGGAATTTGACGTGTGCTTTCCCACATCTGACTCCGCAGAGACTTGCCCTCTCCACACACCCCTGTTGCAGCATGAGACTAAGCAGATATGTGAAAGAGAAACAGTCTAAAAGAAGCCTTATTCTAAACAGTAATCAATGTTAGCAAAAGGGTCTCTTACATGAAGGGCACCTCCTTCAGGCATTTACTTAAAGTTACAAAGCCACCACCTACCAGATTACATTCAGATGAGATTTAAAAAGAATATAATTTCTCTAATGCATTTAGTACACATTTCCCTATTCTACTCCCAAACATGTCCTTGGATCTTGGATGTCCCTGGAAGAGGCAGGTGGGATTATCAGATGCGGGGGGGGGGGGGGGGGGGTAAAGGCTTTGACATGACATCACGCTTGTCCTGTCATTATCTTGTCTGTAAGTGGAATTGTGCTGTCACTTTTGAATAATGGAAACTCCTAATAGTACAAAATTATAGGAGAATTCCACTTCAGGGGCGGGACAATAACAGGCTAAGCATGACATTGTTTGAAGGTCTTTCGTACAATATGTGATAAGGACGGGACAAGGATGTCCTTTATCCTATGTGATAATCTCCAGGGAATTGGGACTGTGAGATCCAACCTTGACCAAGCATTCATCGATGTGGCACACACCCAACTCCTCTTGTTTGTTCTCTTATGGTCACATGAGGGTTTTATTACATTTCCATGGGAGCCCCTTGAAGCTTTGGCACATTATTCCAAATATCCCATCTCACTGGGAATTGTCTCTCAGGGCCTCTGTTATTCTTCTGTGATGCTGGCCCCAACAAATACAACCTAACACCACCACATAATTAGCCCTTTGTTTACATGGAGGAGAGACTGTTAAAGTCTATAGGTTCTGTAGGAATAAAGTTATTCCAGGTGCAGAAAGAAAAACAGAAGCAGATAAGCAATAACTGTCTGCACGATTGATCTCACTCTGAACAAAAAGGAAGGGTAGGAGTCGAGGCCACTCTGCTACCTTGAGCATCTGTACTAATGGGACTCTGTAACTTTTATGCTTTGAGCCACCAGTAAAGGCTTACTAACTGAGAGTGCAGTCTATGTTTTTCTTCAAGCTGGATAAACAGGTTAATGGACTGGAACTGTGGCACTGGTACGTGGTGCATTCTGCACTCTGCACATGTTGTGGATGAGCATGACTGTCTTGCAGTGACAGAGACTACATCCCCCAGCTGTGTATTGCCCAGATAATGGGAGAGTCCATTATCACAGCTGCAAAAGAGCCAGGTTTAGTTCCTGGCATCTCCAGGTAAGACCAGGAAAGGGCCCTGACCTAAACACCCAAGAGAGGTGCTGTCTGGCATTCTAAACAGTTCTGAACTAGATGGACCATTAGGCTATCAAGGCAACTTCCAATGTTACTTTGGAAAGTGATATACCAGTTACTGCTAGAAGAATGAGATGCAGAAGGAAATTCTTTAATTATGGAGGCTTCCAGAATATTTATTGAACTGTCATCCCACAATTCTTCTCTGCATTTTCCAACTCCTTGCCCGAAGCTACCTGCTACTAGAAATTGGCTCTGTACTCATGGAAGCCTCCATATGGGCAGTAGAAACTTTTTAAGGTGTCAAAGATGAAATGATTTACAGAAGAGGCGACTGTTCACCTCAGTGAGTTTGTTTCATCTTCTTGAAGACCACAAAGAGGATGCTAAATGGAAGATGGTTATGCAACCACAACTTCACAGTGAATAGACCACAGGATCTCTCAGCTTAACAAGATGATTAAAAAATTAATAGCCTTTGGTATCTATGCTTCTTTTAGTCACAGTAAACTCATTACGTTATCATTCATCTAATGCAAAGGAAGAAGAAAAAGATGATGGTAGGAGCTATTCTGATCACTAAAAATATGCTTTTAAACTATTTCCCACAGTATTTGTCCACCACCCCTTTTACTTTCCCCCTGAAAACTCTAGTATTGTATTACCTCATCTTTCTGAGAGCAGGGATTTTGTTTAAAAGAAACTATTTGTTTTGCACAATGATTTTATTCATAATTTATTATGAAGGCCTAGGTCATTCTCATCAGAAATCAATGAGCAGGCTCACACTAAGATGTTCCCTGGCACTACTTAAATCTCTAAAACCCAAGCAGGAGCATTCATTCTCATCCACTACTTTCTCCTACTCCTACTGTTGTATCAGTACAACATTTTAGTCATTTGGAGAATTACATGATGAACAGGTTTCATATTTATTGCATTTATACTGCCAATTTTTAAATCCAATGTATATTTGGCTCTGATGTATCTTTTCTACTTTTCTCCTTACATCCAGTTCATCAAGTTTATCATAATTTTTTCTTGAAAAATCCTAACTGCCATACTGCTTATAGTTCCTTCCAGTTTACACAACCATAAGATCTCATATGCATAATCCCTTTTACTTGAAACCATTAAGATTATGTAGCACCCTGGATAGTACCTTGTTTGTCCTGCTCCAGCATAGTAGAATGCTGCATGCTTTGTAATGAGATGTGTGTGTTGTGTTGTGTACTTTCAAGTTGTTTCTGACTTATGGCAAACCTATCATGGGGCTTTCTTGGCAAATTTGTTCAGAGGAGCTTTGCCATTGCCTTCCCCTGAGGCTGAGAGCTGGATTTCATGGTCAAGCAGAGAATCGAACCCTTGGTTTCCAGAGTCATAGTCCAACACTCAAATCACTATGCCACATATTGGGTGGATGACCACAATTCTGAAATCACACTGCTCTCCTCCCCATAATTTTGGAATCACTCAATGTGCTTTACAAAGACCTCTTTTCAGATCTAAGGGAACAAGTGTCCACAAAAACCTATGCCACAATAGCTTTTTTTCTTCATGGTGCCATATAATGCTTTGTTGTTGTTATTTTGCTGCAACAGATCAACACAGCTAGCCCTTTGGAGATCTACCTTCCATTTCAACCTCCAATTATAGAACAAGAGATTCTTAAATGGCTAAGCTGCTTTTAAAATGGCAAAGTTCCAGCAGAAGACAGGCCATAAATGGAACTAAGTGTGTATGGTATTGTAACATATGTTTGGGCCATTCTCTTTTCCCTCTGAGAGTGCAATGCCTGTTTTGTGATCCTGACTTTTTAAAACTTTGTGGGGAAAACAGTCACTCAAATGTTATTGTTGACAAATGGAGTATAAAGAACACTTCAAAAAGTATCCAGTACTAATTCTTGTTTTCCTTTTTTCTCGTGTCTTTCTTGAAGTACTACTGTACTGTTGTCTCTGAAGAGCTTTATGAAAGGTCATATAGACAGAGCACTTCTTATGTAACATCTGGATCCAAGTCATATGCTTGACACAAGGTCCCTTAAACTATGTTTGCTGAATCAGCCAAACATTCTGAACTGTAGAAATAAATGTGAAATTCCATCCTCTTATAATTTGTTCTTGGGAGTTCAATATATAGGCAATCATAACTAAATTAAACTGAAGAGACTGATAAAAGTTAAAATTTGGGGAAGGGCTCACAACATTTTATTTCCATGATATTATGGTTTTGAACTATTTTCTCCCTGGTGTTGTTACTTTAAGACTGACATAGGAGATTATCACATAGGGGACGGGATGTCCTTGTCCCATCCTTCCCATGCAATTGCATCGAGATTTTCACATTATATTGTTATTATCCTGTTCTTACCCCATTCTTATAATGTGATCGCAATAGGATTTTCAAATGATGTTGCACTTATCCCGTCCTTCTTCCGTCCCTGAAGTGGCATGGCTCCGTCACTGTGTATTAATGGAAATTCGCTTTAATACATTGACGGGTACCACTGATGGCAGAAGGACAAGATAAACGTGGACGAGAGAAGGACGGGGTAAGAACGGGAGCAATCCCTCCTGCCTCATGTGATAATCTTCATTGTCTGACAGCAATATTTACAAGCTTTTACCTTTTGCTTTTTAAGGGCTTTTTCAAGGATATATGCATTCTGTTTTTCTTGAAGGCAAATTCTTATTCCCCTCCTTTGAGCGTCCTTTTTGTACTTTGGACCAGGAGTCAATGTGCATTATTTATTAAACTAACTATTATATGATGGCGCAAAATAATTTTTGCCAAAGTTGTTAGAGCTCTTCCTGAATATTCAGATTTTGTTAAAGTTTGACATTTGTTTGTCAAATCAAAACAAGCAAGTACAACTTCTTTATATGCTGTTCTAACATACCAAATATGTCATAATTGTTTTGTATTTTCTGTACTGATCACAATCTGCTAGGCTTTAATCTTGCTGGATAATCTTGTGTTCTCTCTTTCTTTATGTCCATATGCTTCTCTGTTTTCTATCTGTATGCTCTTTTTGTATTTTGCAATGTTGTGTTTCATAATTTTTATCCCATGTTGCCAGAAATAGACTACTCCTTAAACAATTTTTTAAAGGATTTAAAGTATTTATTTTCTAGAATTTCTCAGAAATGATTGCTCATGTCTTTGAGAAGCAGCTAACACATTGTCTAATGGTAGTCGAATGATATTACAGACACCCTTGCACTGACAAGCTAATTGGTACATTTTTGTCACACTACTGCTTGCATCCCATTTGTGACTTATGTGTGCATACATTCATTTTTGATTGGGGACCCTTGCACTCAGTCCAGAAATCATCCATGTCCAGTAGCTATAGGGTCCTGGGATAGGCTTCTTCTGCTTTCCAGGGGAAGCAAAAGGGGGTTCACTCCATTTGAGAGTGCACCTTCACTTCTTCCCTCTACCCAAATGAGCTGAGATCAGTTCTCCTTCTGGATGGTCTGAATCACCTCCCTTCCTTACTGCCAGCTGGTGGGAGGATGCAGAACTTTATATATAGGACCTCAGCCTACATGTGTGTACTGTTTTGATATTGATGAATTTAAAATAAATATTCCTGACTACAGGGACTGGAAATGTTGTAGGAAAGGATTAACAGTCTGTGAGTTGTTACTGAGACAGATACTGAGTTCACTAATTAATGTGTTAACCATTTCTACTTTCTCATCTCTATTTGTACTTCGGCATTTCACTTTCATGTGGCTCCACTGAGTTCAGTCTCCCTAGAATGTTTATGGGATCTCAATAAAACAGCCAACTGTTGTAATACTTTATGCATCTGATGAAATGTCCAGGGTCCAGGAAAGTGTTGGCCATTAAAATAGCTTTTTAGTGCTATAGTACGCTTTACTGTTTTTACTGCAACAAACACAGCTATTCTCCTTGGAAACAGATTCCTGAGTTTTCTTGTATGAGTGTTTTTGAAATATCTTTATGTATCACTCTATCCCTTCAACTGATCCTGAACATTACCCTTCATATTAAATGACTTGCATCCAGTCACAGACACACTGACTCATGCAAATCCCGTTGATTTCAACGAAATCTAATTCTAGGCAAGATTGCAAGCTTTAAAATACACATAGATGCAATTCCCATTACAATCAAGAAAATGGCCTTGCATCTTTGTATAAAGCATTTCTACTTAAACCATCTAAGAGCTGCAACCTTAGACATACTTACCAGGCAGTAAAACTCACTGAACTCATTGGGACTTTCTTCTGGGAAAACTTGTTTTGCATGAAGCCACAGCTCTAAATAGTCTAGAACACAAAGACTATCTCTTTCCACTTTTAAGTGCAGCTGCTATTTGCTTATTGACACTTACTGGAACAGGTACATACAGAATGCAAATAAAAAGGATGAAAGCAAAAAACAAACTTGTTGGGGAATGTATAAGGTAAACATTGATTTTAATATATGCCAAGGAATAAAAGCAACTGCACCACACGATTTTGTTTATATAGCACCAACAAGATAACATCTTAGCCTCCACTACCCTCCCTGATGTTCATTCACAAACTGTCCTGTAATGGAGGAACTGCTTTCAGTACGAAGCAATAAAATTATATTTGTAATATTGTGCTTAGTGCTTTGAAGTAAAATGGAAGCATGCTGTGCTTAGCCAGCTCTTGTTTTTTTTTATTTACTGCATTTGCTAGAGACACTCTCAAATGCCTCTTAATATTCTATAAGAGGCGGCTCTATATTAACAAGGCAGAGCTCCAACTAGATTTTTCAGAGTGACACGCATACCAAACAAAGCTTGCAAGTCATAACCACATCGGTTAATGTGTAACAGACAACTGTATATTTACACAAAGTCTGAAATAATTGTGTTGATCAAAAATAGATCCACATTATGAAGTCTAAGCCTGCCTAAATACCTTAAAGGCATCAGCTGCTGTCTGATCTTGAGAGCTAAATAGGGTCAGCCTTGGTTAGTACTTGGATAGGAGACTGCCAAGCAATACCAGATGTTGTAGGCTATACTTACCAGAAAGGAACTGACAAAAACATCTGAGTATTCCTTGGCTAAAAAACCCCTGTGTAATTAATGGGGTCACCACAGATTGACAGGTGACTTGAACACACGCTTTTCTAAAGTTGCTTCCTTTCTGCATCTACAAACACCATCACACCAGACCTGCTTCTGGAAGGGTGCCTTGAATATTGACGCCATTTCCATTGAAAGCTTTAACAGCAACACAAAATATTTGCCTCCACCACAGGCACAAGAACTGGGATATCTTATGTACCAACATATTCCATTCACTTCCATTATCCTTTTGCTTTTGTTTCACTTGTTTCTTATTGCAATTTGAAAAAATTCTCAATTAAACAAATGTGAAGTTGAAGACTTAGCCCAAAAAACTCACCAAAAATGCATTTACATCTCCTACATCAGTATGTGAAGAGATTTTGTAGCACCTTTGAGACCAATTGAAAGAAAGAAATTGCCAGCATGAGCTTTTGTAGACTTCAGTCTACTCCCTCAGGCTGAGCGGATGTATTTGAAACATGTTCAAGGCATGCGTTGTTTTATCCCAATTTGTCCTGGGTTTATTTACATCAGTTATTTACACAGTCGGCAATGTGAATCTTTTAGGAAAACTTGGGGGGGGGGGGAACCTAAGACCAATTATTCCGGGCTACATGAGTTTTTTTGGCAGCCCCCAACCCAAATTTACTCAGGTATATTCGAAATGCATGTGAACAACAAAGATTCAACCCGGATTCTGCCAAGATAATTTTCACCATCTGAATAAACCGAATGCTAATCCAGTACGAAAAAAACACTACACCTTCCTAGCCTTTATCAACTCCAACAGGAACTACCAATAGCATTAGGCTGTAGTAGTAGCGTGATAGGAAACTATGATGCTGATTAAGGTAATACAGCGGAATTGACTAATGAATTGTAATTCAACTATCTCTCGCTTTAATTTTCCCCCTGAGGTTTCTTTCCTCCAGAATGACTGCTTTAAGGTCAGTGACAGGATGACCCAGAAGATTAAACTGTTCCTTCACTGGCTTTTGAATATTGGCATTTGTATCCCTATTGGCACTATCATATTTTTGTCCATTTGTGCTGGTGCTCAGAGTCTGCCCTGTCTGCAATACGGAGGCTGCCTAGCTGGCAGAAAATACCTAGTACCATGGCCTGGTTCTTCTACTGGATTATGGGTTTTATTTTGCTTGCTGAATTGTATTAAAGGGTTTAAATGGAAAACAAGTTTCAGATTGTGATGACGCTATTTCATGGACTGCCTCCTGTTCTGTGACTGTCACATGCAGGGTAGGCTAACTTTTAAAATAACAAGAATTAATAATAGCTAAATAGTAATAAAAATCAATTGGAAGTTGAGTACATGAACTAATCCTGCATGTTTACAAGTGGTATTGTGCTGTAATAGGAAAGTAGGTTGGTAACGGGGCTTTCTCTTTAGTGGCACTTGGACTGTAGAATATCCTGCCCCAGGAAATTGGGCTGGCCCCATCTATTTTAAGTCTCTGGTCCAAAACACACAGCAGAAACAATCCAGTTTGAGACTGCTTTAACTGCTATGGCTCAATGCCATGGAATTCTGGGAATGGTGGTTTGTTGCAGCACCAACAAATCAGGAACAGGGCTCTCTTGATTTGAGATGGTGAGGAGGAGGCACCACAACAAGCTACCATTCCCAGAATTCCATAGCATTGAGTCAGGACAGATAAAGCGGTGTCAAGCTGGATCATTTCTGCAGTGTGGATGGACTCTCAGACACTTGTACAAAACACACCGCAAAGAGGGCAGTTGGTGGTTGGTGTTTCTGACTTATTGGCGACCCTGGGTCTTTCTTGGCAAGATTTGTTCAGGATGGGTCTGCCTTTGCCTTCCTCTGAGGCTGAGAGAGTGTGACTCCCTCTGAGGCTGAGAGCTAGCATGGCGTAGTGGTTTGAGGGTTGGACTCTACGAGTACGACTCTGGAGACCTGGGTTCGAGTCCTGCTTTGGCCATGGCCACCCACAGGGTGACCTTGGGAGAGTCACACTCTCAGCCTCAGAGGATGGCAATGGCAAACCTCCTCTGAAGAAGAAAACTTGCCAAGATAACTCTGTGGAAAGGTTGCATTAAGTCGGAAACAACTTAAAGGCAGAAAACAATGAGGCTGAGAGTGTGTGACTTGCCTAAGGGTCACCCATTGGCTCTCTCTCTCTCTTTCTCTCTCTCTCTATATATGTGTGTGTGTGTGTGTGTGTATGTCTATCAGTGGTCCTCCAAACTGTGCCCTTTAAGTGATTTTGGACTTCATTTCCCAGAAGCCTCAGCCATGTTGGCGAATAGTCTGGGATTCTGGGAGCTCAAGTCCAAAATCTCCTAAAGGGCACAGTTTGGGGGACCACCACTGATGTATATGGATTCGAACAATGCTGCTATTTGACTTTAACTGCTCTGGCCGTCTCCTGTTGCATTGTGGGATTTGCAGTTGAGGGAGGGGGCACTTAGAACCCTCAGCCACAGAGCTCTTAGGCCTCACTGAACTACAAAACCCAGAATGCAACAGGGCTGTAAAAGTGGAATACTGTAGCAGCACTCTATGAGTTGTTCTAAGGGAGGAGGGGATAATCAATGGGACTTACTGTATTGTGTGGTTTTAATTACTGTAAGCCGTCTCGATCTTATAGGAGAGGCGGGCTAGAAATAAATTTTATTATTGCCATCTTTTTTTTAATAGTAACTTAAAGGAAAGGAACGGAATAAAATGTTTAATTAGATATGTTAGAAAAAGCTTCAACAGAAAGTTCAACAATCATTTTATAAGAAAATGGTTACTAAGAATTTGGGAGAAGTATAAGCCCTTTTTCTTTTCCAAAATCCCTTCGTGGGCATCTATCAATGAGGCCTTTGTGTGGCGAGAAAGGATGAAGGATTCAGGGTGGGTTACATACAATGACTTAATGAAAACACAGAGTGGTATAATTAAAATGAAAACAATGGAAGAATTGATTGCAGAGGGTCATAACTGCAACTGGTATCTATATAGGCAAATCACGGGAAGATTTAAAATGGATATGAAACTGTGCCAGATAGAAAAGGAAGAATCACAATTCGGAAAATTATTAAACAGAGAATCAAACCAAACTATTTCAAACAATTATAAACTTTTATTGCAATTAGAAATGGAAGACAAAACAATTAAACAATTTATGATCAATTGGGCACAGGATACAGGCAAACCCATACTCTTAAATGAGTGGGGAAAAATTGGAAGATTAAAATATACATTAAGCTCAGATGTTAAAGAAAATTATTATAAGATCCAATATCGGTGGTATCTCACCCCGGAAAAATTGAGTAAAATTTATAAAAACAGCAAAACAATATGTTGGAATTGTAATAAACATACAGGAACATTCAAACATCTGTGGTGGGAATGTGGGTCGGTTAAAGATTCATAAAGAAATTGAGAGGATATTGTTAATAAATCTTGTGGACACAGTGAAGATAGTGCATCGTAATGGGATCATGGAAACTGAATTTGTCAGTAATAATTACAGACATGAGGGTGACTTTGAAATATATTGATTTTCTAAGAAGATTATAATAGCTAATAATATTAGAGTGTAACTAAAGGGGATGTTAATATTAAGTTTCACAAACGGAAATGATACAGAACGGAATGAGTTTATCAATATTGGATATAAGAAAAGGTTTGTCTCTGTGGAACTTCTGTTAAATCATAAAGTATTGAAATATGATGATCAGAAAGTACGGTTCAATTCAATAATATACAGTTTAAAGGATGGGAAGGTTTTATTGTTTTTGTTTTATGTCTTATTTTTGTTTCTAGTTTTTATATATTGTCTTTGGTTAGAGGACTGGTGATGGGATGCTGAGATTTATGTGTAGGGTTATAATAATGTTGAGGTGTTATCGTCTGTTTTCTGTTTACTGTTTTGAGGTCTTGTGTTGTTTTTTGTGTATATATTTTAACCAATAAAATCATTAAAAAAAAAGCTTTATAAATAGAAGGGAACAGAAAGAGAGATACAGTTAATTAAAGGAATCAAACAAAGAGGGAGACTGTAATAATACTACAGAACAAGGCATTTAATAAGAAGCAGGAACTACTGGGAGGTAGTTAGTTTTTGTGACAAGAAAGACGTGAAAGGTTTTGCTTTTAATGTTTGTTTTTTCAAGTTTTTAATAAAATATTTTAATAAAACAAAAATTAAAAATTAAAATTAATTAAGTTAAAATACATTATTATTATTTTAATAAAATGTTTTAATACAATTAAAATTAAAAAGAGTAAAAATTAAATAAAAATAATAAATCTTATTGCTGTTATTATTTTAGTAAAATTATAATTAAAATTAAATTAAAATAAAAAAGAGTAAAAAATAAATCTCTCTCTTTTCACTCTCCTCCCCTTTAAAAAAGACGACCGTTATTATCATTTATATCGGAGGCGAGAAAAAACCTTTTCCTGGTACTCCTTACTCCTCCTCCCCTTTAAGCCCTGACCCCTCCCTCTCCTTCCTTAACCGGAAGCGGTAATGCTGGTCCAGAGATACAGGAAGCGGATGAGCTTGGCGCTAGTCTCTTTTTCTCTCCCCCTCCTTTCCGTCCCATTTGTGGAGGGAGGGGGGTGTCGCGAGCGAGTGCGCGCGCCAAGGCAGTTGGGGGCGCGAGGGAGGGAGCGGGGTGGCGGTTGGGAGGAAGAAGAGGAGAGCTCTCCTGATTGGAGGAGGAGGAGGACTGTCCTGATTGGAGGAGGAGGAAGAGGAAGAAGAGGGCTCTCCTGATTGGAGGAGGAGGAGGCGGTGGAAGAGGTCTCTCCTGATTGGAGGAGGAGGAAGAGGGCTCTCCTGATTGGATGAGAAGGAGGAGGAAGAGGCGAGGGCAGAAAGGAAAGGTGTGGCGGCGTCTGCGTCGTCGTCTCCGTCTCCGTCTCCTCCTCCTCCTCCTCCTCCTCGATGGCGCGGGGCTGAGCGCCCTGTCCGCCCATGGAAGCCACCCCGGCGGTGGCCCCTGAGGGAGCGTCGGGCGACGACGAGGAGGAGACCCCGCCGCCGCCGCCGCTGCCTCCGGTCATCTACACCATGGAGAACAAGCCCATCGTCACCTGTGAGTGGAGACAGGGACATGGCAGTGGAGTGGGGCGCTTCTGCTGCTGCTGCTTCTTAGGCGGAGAGGCGTTGGTCTCCGCGGCCCCAGGGAGACCGCTCTCTCTTGCCTCTCAGGGAAATCCCCCCCAAGCCCAGGGGTCTCCTTCCTGAAGGGGTCTGTGTGCCTCTACCCCTGGGGCGGGTGGGGGCTCATGCACAGCTGTGCACATAGGAGATGCCCATATGCACATGCTACACACCTTACGCATCTAGACACATCTTCTGTATGAGTATATATTCTGTACCTACCCATCTTCTACACATCTGTATATATGAGATTCTCATCCACATCTTACAGAGCTATGCACATATGAGATGCCCATACACATACACTACACAGCATACACATCTGTACACATCTTCCATATACATTCTATGTTGTACACATGACATTCTCATGCACATCTGTACACATCTTCTATATGTATATTCTATATATATGCATCTTCTGCATATCTATACATATGAGATGCTCATACACATCATCTACACATCTTTATATATCAGATTCTCATACACATCATACACATATGATATGTCCATACGCATACACAACACACACATGTATATTCTATGTATTTTCTATATACACACATCTTTTACACAGCTATACACATATGATGCTTATATGCATATTCTACACACCATACACTTCTATACACATATGAGATGTTCATACATATATTCTACACAATATACACATCTATGCATATATGCACATCTATACACTTATACACACATCTGCTATATGTATATACACATCTATACATATTCAATATATATACATTTTCTACACATCTATATACATGAGATTCTCATGCACATATACTACACATACACATTTATACACATGACATGTTCATATGCATATTCTTCACATCATATGTAATCTATACACATGCACATCTATACATATACACACATTTTCTGTACATCTATACACGAGATGCTCATGCACATCTACATATCTATACGCATCTATTATGTATGTATATATATATATGTATATATATGGTAATATATATGAGATTCTCATGCACATCTTCTACATATCATACACATGAGGTGCTCATGTGCATCTTTACTCACCCATACGCATATCTGTCTAGATAGATGAGATACCCATACACATCCTGACAACATATGAGATGTTCATACACACCTTAAGGCTGGATTTTTCTAACTTCCACATCCCCAAACCCTAAAATAGGAAGGTGGATCTGAGAGGAGGGGGAAACATTCTTGGAGTCATGGCAGAGTAGGATTTTTGAAGCCCAAGGGCTACAGCTTTCTCTCCCTTCTGTCTCTGTGGAAAAGTTCCTCCAACACCTCCCCAACATCTCTGAAGGGAAATCCTTGGGAAGCTCATCTCCATCCACCCCAAAAACATGTGGCAGCTCTACCTGCGCTTGCTGTGAAATTCATTGGGCCACCATAATATGTTGGCAGGTGATATGAAGACTCATATAGAGTCTCTTTCCACTGTGTTAGTTGGGAGGCACTAGTATATCAAAAGGAGGGCTACACATGTACCATCTGTGGTGGGTTTTGTTGACGTTCTGACATGTTAGGCTGATTTTCCCGTTACATTTCCCTCTTCCATAAACTAAAATAGGAAAAAGGGAAGGTGGATCAGAGAGAGAAAGAAGGGGGAAGGATATTCCCAGAGTCAAGGAACAATTGGATATTGAAGCTCAGGTGCAAGCCAGAGGCCTCTGTCCCTGAGCCACCTCCATTGTGTGGTTTGGAGGACTCCAGGCTATAGAGAATTGGCAGAGGGAAGCCTTATGCCACTCACTAGCCAAGGGCCTGGCTGTTTCTCCTCTCATAAAGAGAAAGGTGTGGCCCCTGTTGAATACTTGAAATTGCCCTAATTGCATTTGATGGGCCACTGGGGTTTAGCTTTAAAAAGTGATAATAATGGCTATAATATAAACTAATATAAAATGTGTATGTGTGAAAACAACATAGTAAATTTTTCTATCTCTTGTATAAACATATTTTTTTTAGCTGTGAAAAAGAGGTGTTATCTTTTCCAGCCTTCAGGAACATGAATCTGAGCAAATAATAATATGAACCTCCTATTTGACCTTATGGTAAATTGCACTTTGTCAAACTCTGTTTACCACATGTAAAATAAATGTGGAAACATTCCTTCTCATCTTGGCTGGCATACTGTTGGTTATTTCCAGCTAGAAGTGACCCTTTCAATTATTTTTTGAGTGAATCGACATGTAGATAAACCCCACAGATTGGGGGGATCTGCTCTAGTTTGGATTTAGGCCTATGTGTGGAAAGACTCTGTCAACATCTACATTGTTCCAGAGGCCTGTGCTATAATCTGTGCTGTGTAATACAACAATTGTAGTGACATTATTCATTGGTTGGAATACAGATCCATTTTGGTATAGGCAAAGTGACTGCATTTTGGGGAGATGTTTCAGCTCATACAGAATCTTTTGTAGAAAGCACTGAATATAACTAGGTTTTTTTTTACCTTGTTGTGTTCCATAGTACAGTATTGGAAAAATATGATCCACACACTGATTCTCAAAGACACTTGCAGAAATGATTTCTTGAAGCAGTTTATTTTCATAAGTGAAAAGTTAGGAGCTGGTATAATTTGCCATCTGCTGCTGGCAGTTGTAAGTGTTGATAAAACATTTCAGGGTACAGTATTTAGAACACCTCACATGTATAAACTGTTCCAGCAATCCTTATAGTGATGCCAAAGTACTGTATATCCTCACATATAAGTCTAGAAATTTTATTCAAAAAATTGGCCCAAAAAACCAGAGTTGACTTATCCATGGATCAATGTAAGTACTGTACTTTAATTCTTATTAAAAACGGGAACTATCCCCTGGTGAAAGGCAAGAGCGTAATCTGTTTTGGAAGTAGTGACATTGCTCTACTCTCCCATCCATTCAGTCTTCACTGTAAAGACATTTATGCCTGTAAGTTCTTTGGCATTGTTTTCCTTTGCTTCATTCTTTAGATCCTTTGTTACACCCCTCTACATTTTACCCTTGGGTTATCCGCACCACAGGTCATATCAAAATCCATAATTTTGG